>NC_064572.1:76215498-76571331 GCF_937001465.1 Orcinus orca | reverse complement strand
ACGGCAACAAACAATGGGACAGAAAGAATTTAAACATTACAATCCTATATATGTAGTCTCATATATTTTAATATTGAATTCGCCAGAAGTTTACTCTGAGTGAGAAACTGAATTTTACTGTAATATAGGCATAGATATTTTATTTTTTAATGTATAAAACGTAGTATCATGGGCTGTAAGCAGGCTAACTATTGTAGTGCTATATGCAAGATTCTTCCACTAGAGGGCCCCTCAACTAAATATATATATTGAAGGGAAGTGAAAAAAGGTTTTTTGGGTTTTTTTCATGATTAAAAGATTAAAAAACAATCAAAAGACTTTTTAATCTCTGCCATTAATGTATATCAGTGGAAAGTTATTTCAAATGAAAACATACAGCTATTCAACCAGAGCTATATAAGGTGGCAAGTCTATGATTAGAGGAGAATGTCATAAACAAAATAAAAAATAAAATCCTACTGTGTTAGTGCTGGATGGAAACCTTAAAAATAATTAATTTAGAAATACCCTAACCTCATTCCAAATACTATTCTTAGTAAAGGAAGAAATCTTAGAAATAATTTTTAACGTATTCAATTTCACCAAAATTGGAGACACCAAGGCTCAAAGAGGGGAAGTCATTTGCCCAGGGCCAGAGCACCAGTTACTGCACAGTCTGGACAAGACTCCAAGCCCCGGTCAGTTCCATGCTTTCCCCACTATTCTCTAATGTAACAGTATTTTCCACCTCTATCAACATCCCTATCTATCTATCTATCTATCTGGAATAAATCCTTCTGATTCTCAAGTACTGGGAAAAGTCCTTGAAGCTCCCGACTTTGGGGCTGAGGGACAGGTAATACTGCAGTTTTCATCACTAGAGGTGGAACTGTGCCCCTCCTGCCACACACCTATGGCCTTAAATTATGTCCCAGGCTTCCCTTCAGGTGTTGCTGTGGTTATTTCTGATTATATAAATTCATCGATTTTAATTTCTACTGTCTTACTTTAATTTATCTATTGGTTTTTAGTAGTTGCTCTAGGGAGACATATATCTTTAATTTTTCACAGTCTACTTAGAGTTAATATTGTACCACTTCACATAAACATTAACAACTTTGCAAGCGCTTAGGTCCATTTTCCACCCTTCACTGTCCTTTATGCTATAGTTGTCATATCTATTACATGTATATAACATGACTCATCCCACAGGACGATATTAAAATCAAGTAACAGATTAAAAAAATTATGAGTGGAAAGATGATGTTTATTTGCCCACATAGTTACCATTTCCTGTGTGTTTCATTCCAAGTTTCTGGCTTTGGAATAGCTTGTAGTTCGGTGGACATGCATTCGCTTTGTTTCCTTTGATCTGAAAATGGCTTCCTTTCACTTCATTCTTGTTTTTAAAATACATTGTTTTATTTTGCAACTGCTTTCCCATATGATTTTCTCTCCCATATGATTTTATCCCCATTTTATGACAAGCTATTGAGGACAGGGTACTAAGCGACTTATTCAAGACAACATAGCCAGGAGGTAGAGTAAATCAGGACTTAAATCCAGATCCTCTGACTTGAAATTCCACAATCTTTCTATTACGCCAGTTATTTATAAGCAGGAACATGAAGGGATGAAATTGCGATAACTCAGAAAAGTAGTTAATGTGTGGATTAGGGATGACAGGAAGAGGAATAAAAGGCCTCCTAACGAGAGAGACTTCAGACTACTGAGGAAAGTACTCTGGATGCAGACGGAAGAGTCCTCCAGGTTAAAAAAAAATTCAATGTAAAGAGACTATTCTTGCCTAAAATTATGGCGTACAGTAAGATTCAGGCTACAAAAGAATGGTTGTTGAGAGCAGAGGACTTTCACATTGTAAAGGACTTTCCCAGGAAACTTCCATTTCTGTTAGCTCTCAAGTTAATCCAAATTGAGAAATAGCAATTAGGAACAGAAACAGCAATAGAATGAGGAACAGAAGTATGGTTATTAAGCCCTAGTCAAGATAGACGGGACAGAAGGCTTATATTTTAAGGATTGGTATTATGTCTTTGAAAAAGGAAAAACAAACTTTTCTGCAATCAGAATACCAGCAGGAATCATCCCAAGCCAGATTTACCAATGGAGCTTAAATTTCAGGGCCCTCTTCAAGTGCATGGGTTCTTTGAGCTGTTTTCAAAATCTTTTTTTAAAAATCAAGGTATAATTGACATGTAACATCTTATTGGTTTCAGATGTACAACGTAATGATTCAATATTTGTGTATATTGCAAAATGATCACCACAATAAGTCCAGTTAACATCCATTCCCATACATAGTTACAATTCTTTTTTCTTGTGATGAAAACTTTTAAGATCTACTCTCTAAGCAACTTTCAAATATGCAATATACGGCAATAACTATAATCACCAGGCTGTACATTACATCCCATGAACTATTTATTTTATAACTGGAAGTTTGTACCTTTTGACCTCCTTAACCCATATCACTTGTCCCCAACCCCACCCTCACCCCTGGCAACCACCAATCTGGTCTCTGTATCTACAAGCTTGGGGTTTTTTGTTGTTGCTTTGTTTTGTTTTGTTTTTAGATTCCTCATGTAAGTGAGATCATACAGTATTTGTCTTTCTCTGTCTGACGTACTTCACTTAGCATAATGCCCTCAAGGTCCATCTATGTTATTGCAAATGGCAAGATTTCATTCTTTTTTATGGCTGAGTATTCCACTTGTTCCATTCTGTGTGTGTGTTTGTGTATGTGCATGCCTCCTTGTGTATATATATAGGTATGTGTATATCACATCTTTATTCACTCATCCATCGATGGACAGTTAGGTTGCTTCCATATCTTGGTTATTGTAAATAATGCTGCTATAAACATAGGGACGCATGTATCTTTTTGAGTTAGTGTTTTTGTTTTCTTCTCACTTCATTCTTGAAGGATATTTTGCTGGATATAGATATATGGCTGGATGGCTTTTTTCCTTTAGCACTTTAAAGACATTCTATTTTCTTCTGGCCTTTAGATTTCTGATGAGAAGTGAGCAGCTATTTAAATCATGTGTAATATGTTGTTTTTCCCTGGCTGCTCTCAAGAGTTTATCTTCAGTTTTCAGCATTTTGATTATATTGTGCCCAGGTGCGGTTTTCTTTGCATTTTTCCTTCCTGGAGTTTGCTAAGCTTGCTGAATCTGTAAATGTACATCTTTCAACAAATTTGAAAATTTTTTTCCTAATATTTGTTCTGTACCACCTGTCTCTTTTCTTCTGGGACTCAAATTATAATAAGTACGTCAGACTTTTTGATATTGTTCCACAGGCCCTTGAGGCTCTATTCTTTATTATTTTTTCAATCTTTTTCTCTGTTCTTAAGATTGGATAATTTCTACTGATCTATATTCAAGTTCTTCTATCATTATCAATCTTCTGTGAAGCCCATCTGTGGAATTTTTAATTCATATATTTTATGTTTTCACGTTGGAATTTCCAATTGACTCTTTTTTATAGTTTTTATTTCTCTTTTGAGGTTTTCCCCTGTGTTCATTCCTTATGACAGTTTCCTTTATACCATTGAACGTATTAGCATAACCAGGGAAATGCAAATTAAGATCACAATAAGATACCACTATACCTATTAGATTGGCTAAAATTTAAGACTGACAATACTAAGCATTGACAAGAATATGGAGAAACTGGAAAATACAATGCTAGTAGGTATGTAATAAAATATAACCACTTAGGAAAAAATATTTCTGGGTTTCTTAAAGTTAAACATACACTTACCAAATGATCCAGTCATTCTATTCCTAGGTATTTACCCAAGAAAAATGAAAACGTGTCCACATGAAGACTTACATATGAAAGCTCATAGCATCTTTCTTCCCAATAGCCAAACCAGGGAAAACCCAATGTCCATCAACAGATAAATGGGTTAACAAAATGTGACATGTCCATACAGTGGAATAATACTCATCAATATAAAGGAGTGGCCTACTGATACATGCAAGAACATGGATGAATCTCAAAATCATCACGCTGAGTGAAAGAGGCCAGAAACAAAAGACTATGTACTGCCTGATTCCATTTATTTAAAATTCTAGAAAATATAAGTGAATCGCTTTTGCACACACGAAAAAATTAGTGGCTGCTTGGAGCCAGGCTAGAGGACTGTAAAGGGGCAAGAAGGAACTTGGGGGGCGGGGTATATCTTGATTATGGTGGTGGTTTACCGGCTTATGTAATTGTCAGAACTCATCAAATCTCACATTTTAAATGAGTGCAGTTTATTTTAAATAACAAAATTTATAACAAAGTTGATTAAAAAATAGCCCTATGAGGAAATGCTACTAAAATCCTCATTTCATAGAAAAAAGCAACTAATGAAAGGATATATTTATTACACGGAAGAAGAAAAATAATACCAATGTAATATATTAATTAAAATTAAATTACATAAATGACTTGGACTTACTGATTCTAAAGATCTCCAAACATACAATTTCACTATTTGAAGCTATCTAGACTTTAAAATGTAACATTTTAAAAATTAAGAGCTTATGTAGAACAAAGTACACATACATTAAGTGAACCACTTGATTAATTTTTATGCTTGTACACACCCATGTAACCATCACTCAGATCAAGATATGGAATATTCCAGCACCCAGAAGACTTCCTCAGGACCCCTTCGAGTCAGAAATTACTCCCAATGAATGACCAATGAATGACCAATGAATGATGACCTATATCACCTTTGCTTATTAGTTTTGTCTGTTTTTGAGCTTCGTATAAGTGGAATCATATGGTATGTATTCTTTTGTGTCTGACAGTTTTCACACAATATTATGTCTGTGAGAATAATTCATGTTGTTGAATGTATCAGTAGTTCCTTCTTTCTTAACATTGTGTGTTATTTCACTGCATGAACATACCACAATTTATTTAGCCACTTTATTATTGGCAGACAATGAGTTGCCTCTGGTTTTCGGCTATTACAGTATGCTATGAGTATTTGGAAACACATATCTTTGGCAAGAATAAACCATAATTTCTGGTGGAAAAGTAGAATTATAGCATCATAAATAAAAAAGCATTGTAAGTTTAACTTTATTTTGATTAGCTAAAATACATAGGCATTAAATAAGAAAATAATAAGTAATCTTGAAGTTTGCTTTTGTTATCGTTAGAGGAGCAGATGTTAATATCTTCCCCAGAGGAGGATTCCAGAATGGCTCCTCATGGAAAATGATGTGGAAAGCATGCGAGAATGAGCTTCAAGTTTATCCAGAATGTTATTTGAGGACCTCTGTCTGCCAAATGGTACTTGATGAGTTAAAATTAAGTTTGTTTCCACATCTTGGCTATTGTGAATTGTTGCAATGAACATGAGAATGCTAATATCTTTTTGAGTTCTTGATTTCAATTCTTTCAGATAATTACCCAGAAATGGAATCGCTGGATTGCACGGTAGTTCTATTTTGAAATTTTTGAGGAACCTCCATATAGTTTTCCATAGCAGCTTTACCATTTTGCATTCCCACTAACATTGTATAAGGGTTCCAAATTCTCCATATCCTCAGTAACACTTGTTGTCTTTTGTTCTTTTGATAATAGCCAATCTGATAGGTATGAGGTGATATCCTATTGTGATTTTGATTTGTATTTCCCTGATGATTTGTGACACTGAGCATTTTTTCATGCACTTATTGGCCATTTTTATGTCTTCTTTGGAGAAAGGGCTATTCAAGTCCTCAGCCCATTTTTAAAGTGAGTTATTAGTTTTCATGATATTGAGTTGTGTCCATTGTCAGAAGAATGGATAAAGAAGATGTAGCATATACACATAATGGAATATTATTTAGCCTCTAAAAAGAAGGAAATTCTGTAATACGTGACAATGTGGATGAAACTTGAGGACTGAGCTAAATGAAATAAAGTTGCAGAAGGACAAATACTGCATGATTCCACTTATATGAGGTATTGAAACTAGTTAAACCCATAGAAACAGAGGGTGGAATGGTGGTTGCCAGTTGCTGGAAAAGGGAAAAGGAGAGTTACTAATCAAAAGGCACAGAATTTCAGTTAAGCAAAATGAATAAGCTCTAGACATCTGCTGTATAACATTGTACCTAGAGTCAACAATACGGTATTATGCATTTAAAAATTTGTTAAGAGGGTAGATCTCATGTTAAGTGTTCTTCACACACACACACACACACACACACACACATTGTAGTAGGTATTTCTTTTGCCTCTATCCTCCCTCCCAGAAGCTCACATCCAAACATCGAAACAAACGTGTCAACAATTGACTTCAACATCAGCAGCAATAATGCTCTTTTCTAAGCAAGGAAATGTCTTATCCCTGGCATTTCTCAGGTCAGCATACTTTCAGACTCTTTTATTTCCCACTCATTGCTGGTAGCCAGGACCATTAATTCAGAGGGAGAAGTAATACTGGTTTTTGATTTTCTTGGTTTAGGCTTTAAACTGAGAGCATAATGGTCCCATCTTGGTTAGAAGTCTTTCCTTTTCATGTGTGAATTTTTCCCTCTCTGGCTGCAGCTGGGGATATCCTGGATTCAAGTGCACTTATAAACGAAACAATGTGCAGATTTCTTTCAAGATTCTAAAGGTATTTTATAAATACAGATTTTGAAGAAAAAATATTTAGCATATCCAAACGTTTACCCATTTAGTAATTTTAAAGCATAGGATTTTAGCACTTTACAAAAGCTTTCATAAGACATCTCCTTTAACACAGTATCTGTGTTTATCTGCCATTGCACCCAACAGCAGCATCTACAAACAAGTCCAAAAAATTGTTGACTCTAGCTTTCAAAGAATGGAAAAATAACTGAAATAATTTAATTTAAAAATGTGGTAAAACACACATCACATAAAATGTACCATCTTAACCATTCTGAAGTGTAGAGTTCAGGCATCAAATACATTCACATTGCTGTGCTGTCATCGGCACCATCCATCTCCCGAACTCTTTTCACTTTGCTAAACTGAAACTCTGTGCCCATGAAAGAATAACTCCATACTCTCCCCTCCCCATGGTCCCTGGCAACTGCCATTCTACTTTCTGTGTCTATGAGTTTGACTACTCTGGGTACCTCATTTAAGTGGAATCATACAGCATTTGTCCTTTGGTAACTGATTTATTTCACTTAGAGCCGTGTTCTCAAGTTTCATCCATGTTGCAACTTGTGTTAGATTTTTCCTTCCTTTTCAGCGCCAAGTAATATTCCATTATATGTAAGTACCACATGTTGCTTATTCATTCATCCATGGATGGTCAGTTGGGTTGTTTCCACCTTTTGACTATTCTGAACATTGCTGCTATGAACACGGGTGTACAGATATCTGTTCAAGGGCTTGCTTTCAATTTCTTTGGGTCTATATCCAGAAGTGGAATTGCTGGATCATATGGTAATTCTATTTAATAATTCAATTTTTAAAAACTTTAAAACATTAGTAATAATATTGTATGAGTCCTATTATATTAAGGTCACAAACAGGAAAACCTATCATATGGTGATAAAGTCAGAGAGGTGGCTACCTCTGAGCAGGGGAGGCTGACTGGACAGGGCCAGAGAGACCTCTCCAGGGTGATGGAAATGTTTTACATCTTGATCGGGGTAGAGGTTACACAGTATACATAAGAATGCATCAAGCCATACATTTAAGCCATATCGTACATTTTACTTTATGTAAATTATACCTAAACAAACTCTCAAAGATATTTAACAGTGATATTTTTAAGCTGATATGGCAAGAAAACTCAGAGCCACGATATATTTAATTTTAATATAGATAGATAGGTATGAAATAAGTTTTACATATTTTAAAAAGCATTTGTAATATCTAAGTAGGACAAATTTTCCCAGTTCACCAGGCAGTTTCAGGAGGTTCCATATATCATGCTAGAAAATAAATGCCCTTTTATGGATAAATGTTTCCTTTTGCCTGTAATTCCATGGAAAAAGAATGAAAAAAGAGCAAAGTTTCCAAGGATATGTTTCCTATGTTAACCATTGAAAATTTATATCATTAACAATTGAGGGAAGGTCATAAGTGTATACATTAAATTTATCTTTACATCTGAGTAATCAATGCTTAAATGAGTCACTATTTCAATGCAGTTCATTTTTATTCCGCAATTCTGAGTATATATATATATATATATACACTTATGGTTGAAAAGAACTTTGTTACCACAGAGCCTGTTAGGGAAGGCTGCCAAACAAACACTAAAAGGTACCTGCCCTCGTATTTTTTCTATGAACAGCTTCTCTAACCCACAGTAAATTCAGAAACAGAAAATTAAAGATAATTCTTCACTGCTAACCCAACCAAATAATTCCGTCATTCTAGAAAAATGGGTGTATTTTGACTTAGAATAATGTATGCCTGGCTAATTTACCTCTCGACAATAATGCAGAAGAAGAAGTGACCTAAATGAAGGAGCTGTGGTTAAAGCATAAAGGAAGAATGAGTTACAGACCACCAATAAAATTATGAGAGAGTAAGCTGAGATTCAATTTGGAAAATTCCATCAGGGAAAAAAATAGTCAAAAAGATCTTCTGGTGAGGAGGACTGGAGACTTATGTGTACAGCATCTGCCTGGCTACCGGCTCCTATGCACCCTGTGAGGCCAGCAGCAGAGCTTCCCGAGAGTCAGTGCCTTTGCGTCCTGAATATGTGTCCCTAAAAAAGATGACTCCGTGCCCAGATAACACAGCAGGTACAGAAAAAAGAAAGCAAGACGAATAAAAGGGCAGAGACCTTTGTGTATAATGAATGATCAAGAAGTTTGGTGAGTGACCTGCTTGTAATGACACACACAGAGAGAAGAACTAGTTCTGACAAAATCAGATTAGTTATGGATAGAGGAAGAGTGAATTATCTTGTACAATAGGCCTAGTCACACCAGCTGCCTGTAAAATCTTGCACAGGGATTTTAATGAGCTCTCATTATCTCAGAACTGGGTTAAAACATCAGAGAACAGAAACTTCTAAGAATCAGAGTCCTAATTCTTCACGGCATTTGGTCATGCGAACATCAAGCTAACCTTTCTGTCACAGCAAGAGACTGGGCTTGTCACAAAGGTGAGTTCTGCACAGATTCTCCAGTTTGCTACTTAGAAAACATACCATCGAATCCCTAATAACAACAGCCTTTGCTATTTATAACTGTGTTCAAAGCTTATTTACTAATCACAGCGTTTGAATTGCACGTTCACCTATCTCCCATTCCATAAATCCATGGGAATAAAGCAGAGAGAAGGGGCGTGGGAGAGGGAGAGGGACTTACTTTAGTTCTTAAATAGCTTTAAAAATTAACATTGAATTGTCACAAAAGAATACTTGTAAAATATGTGTATGGCATAAAGAATCATGATAAAGTGACTGTTAATCCTTTGCTCAAAACCTCCCAATAGTGTCACATCTCCCTCAGAGGAAAACCAAAATCTTCCTTGAGATCCACTCCCACCTGGCCCCTCCCACCTGGCCTCCTACTCACCTTTCCCCCACTTGGCTCCAGCCACCTGACTTCTTGCTATTCCTGGAGGGCTGACTTCTCCCATCTCAGGCCTCAGTCCTTCCTCTGCCTGCAGCTCTCCAGCTGAGCCGCACGTCCTCAGGGCTTCACCCCAATGCCACCTCCACAGCCAGTGTTCCCTGGCCACCCTATATACAATTTCAACTCACCCCAGTCAACACTTCCTCATCTCCTTCTGTGCTTCATTTGTAAAATTCTTAGCATCTATCACTAAATAACATATACTGTTTATTAATCATGTTTGTTATCTATCTCTAAGCACCAGAAATTAGCTCCAAAAAACAGAATGTCTGTTCTGTTCACTGTCATTTCCCCTGACACACTGAGAGCTCTGAATAAGTATTTGTTGAGCGCGTACATGAGGAAACACCCTGTATCCAGCACCCAACTGAAGGAATAGGACAAATCCCCTGCATGACCCTCCTCCTTTCCATCCTTTCCTCCTCGATCAGAGGTGGCCATGAATCTTGTTTATCACTCCCCTGCTTTTTAAAAAAATACTGTGTGTGTCTGAAACACAATATGTGTTTATATGCCTACAAATATACTGTTTAGTTTTGCATATCTCTGACTTCCTATAAATGCAATCATTACGTATGCATTCTTCTGCGATTTGGTTTTTTCATTCAACAGTGTGTCTTTGAAGTTCATCCATGTTACGTGTAGCTTTGGTTCAGTTTTTGCCACTGTATAGTATTATACTGTATGATTATACCACCATTAATTTATCCATTTTTCTGTTTATTGATATTTGGATTGTATTTGGTTTTAGTGTTACAAAAATTGTGAACATTCTTTTATTTATTTATTTATGTTTGCCTGTGTTGGGTCTTCGTTTTTGTGCGAGGCCTTTCTCCAGTTGCGACGAGCGGGGCCACTCTTCATTGCGGTGCGCGGGCCTCTCACGGTCGCGGCCTCTCCCATTGCAGAGCACAGGCTCCAGACGCCCAGGTTCAGTAGTTGTGGCTCACGGGCCCAGTTGCTCCGCGGCATGTGGGATCTTCCCAGACCAGGGCTCGAACCCATGTCCCCTGCATCAGCAGGCAGATTCTTAACCACTGTGCCACCAGGGAAGCCCCTCTGTGGACATCCTTATAAATGACCTTGCGATTGTGTGCTTCCAGATCTGGGGCTGGACTTGAAAGGCTGTAGGGTCTTCTGTTCTTAGTCTTTATTGGATAGTGTCAAATTATCTCCAAAGAGATTATTCCAACTTACATTTCCATCAGCACTGCTCTGGTTGCTCCACATTCTCACAATAACTGGATATTATCAGACTTTCCTAGTTTTGCCAATCTGTTGGCAGTAAAACCACCTCGTGGTTTCAGTCAGTGTTTCCTTGATTATCAATGCTATTAAGTGTGTTTTCTTTGGCTCTTTGGGTTTTTTCCTCTGTAAGTGCCTCCTGACCATTTTTTATTTGGTTATTTTTTTCTATTGTATTTGTAAGCATTCCTTACATATTCTGGATAAAAATACCTTGTTCGTTACGAATGTTGCACTATATCCTTCTGATTGTGGGATTGTGGGATTTTTACTTTCTTTATGTTTTCTTTTCATGAACAGAAGTTCTTAATTTTAGTGTAATTAAATATATATTATTTTCTTTGTCAGGTATCCTTTTTTTTTTTTTTTTTTTTTTTTTTGCCGTACGCGGGCCTCTCACTGTTGCGGCCTCTCCCGCTGCGGAGCACAGGCTCCGGACGCGCAGGCTCAGCGGCCATGGCTCACGAGCCTAGCTGCTCCGCGGCATGTGGGATCTTCCCAGACCGGGGCACGAACCCGTGTCCCCTGCATCGGCAGGCAGACTCCCAACCACTGCGCCACCAGGGAAGCCCTGTCAGGTATCCTTTTTAACTCAGAAGTTAGATATCTGATACTGTCTTCTAATTGTTTTATAGTTCTTCCTTTTATATTTAAGTCTTAATCCACCTGGAATAGATTTTTTAGAATGTATAGTATGATGTAGGGGGGGGTCCAACTTCATGTGTATAACCAATTGTCCAAGCACTATTTGTTGAAAAATCCAATCTTCCCACTGGCCTGCAGATGCCAGTTTCATAATGTATCATTTCCATATTTGTTCGGGTCTTTGTCTTTTTTTTTTTGCGGTACGCGGGCCTCTCACTGTTGTGGCCTCTCACGCCGCGGAGCACAGGTTCTGCACGCGCAGGCTCAGCGGCCATGGCTCATGGGCCCAGCTGCTCCGCGGCATGTGGGATCTTCCCGGACCGGGGCATGAACCCGTGTCCCCTGCATCGGCAGGCGGACTCTCAACCACTGCGCCACCAGGGAAGCCTCATATTTTTAACTGCATAATACAGATGGTTATCTACAGGCAAAATGTTATACAATAGATCTTTTGAACTTATTCACCTTGCATAACTGAAACTTTATACCTGTTAATTAACAACACCTCATTTAAAAAACACTTTAGAAAGCTACTTCCTTAACATAACAATAATACTTCTCAGGAACCAATGCTTAATGATGAAAGACTAGAAGCATTTTCATTTACACCGGATGCTCGTTATTTATTATAATTTAAGTTGTTCTGAAGGTGTTAGATAATGCAACAATTCAGTAACAAGTAATACACCAGCTGGGAAGGAGGGGGCAATATTCCCTTATTTCCAGATGCTATCACTATATTTTTGAAAAAACCATTGAAAACAATAAGAGAATTCTGTAAAGTGGTCAGTTATAAACGTTATATGCAAAATTCAACAGATTCCTTTCTGTGGAAACAATTCATATCACAAAAGAGAGTCTACTCACAAAAACAATGAGACTAAATACCTAGGAATCCCAAGAGTAACTAACAGCAAATACCTATTGAGGGTGAGGGATTTTTTATGCTATCACTTAATCCTCAAAGTAAACTGTGGTTATGTGTTACTACTATACTCATTTTGTAATTGAAAGACCTGAGCTGCGGAAGGGTTTAATAGCTTCCCAAGATCATTCATAGACCACAGCAGAGTCAGGATTTGAACCAAAGTTCATGATCTTAACCACTAGGCAAGAGTGCCACTCTACCTTTTACAAAGAAAATCATAGGACTCTACTAAGGGATCAGAAAAATGCCCAATTCAGTGGACACATGTGAAGAGGATGGCTGCATGTAATGAAGGATGTCAGTTCTTATCAGATTATATTTGAATTAATGCAAACCCAATAAAATCCTGACAGAACTTTTTTTAATGTAACAACTTTATTGATTTATAATTATTCATATCAGGATTTTTTTCTTAATTTGCCAAATGATTCTAAGTTCTAGAAGTCTAAACATGGAAATTCTGACAAGAGGAGGGTAACTTGTCTAAGCTGATACTAAAATATACGATAAAGCCATATTTATTAGAATAATGAGGTACTGGGGTAGAAATAGACCAGGGCCCCCAAGCTGGAGCAACTTTGCCCCTCAAAGACATTTGGCAATATCTGGTGACATTTTTGATCGTTACAACTCAGGGATGGGGTGCTACTGGCACTGGGTGGATAGAGGTCAGGGACGCTGCTAAAAATCCTACAGTGCCCAGGACAGCCCCTCACTCTCACCCCAGCCAGTAATTTGGCCCCAAATAAAGAATAATCTGGCCCCCAAATTTCAATAGTGCCAAGGCAGAGAAACTAAAATAGACAAGTGAATAGAACAGAGTAGAGAAAGTAGCATTAGACCTTAGCATCTATAGAAATATAATCTAATATAAAGGTGTCATTAAACCAGTGGAACATTATGATTAATTAATGAACCATTTGAAAAAAAAATTAAAGTCAATCCTAACCTCATTTCTTACACCAAATCTGACAGTGCATAAAGGTTAAAAACATCTCCACAGAATAAAAACAAAGAAAAAATAAAAACCACAACCTGGGGAAAATAAGTGCAATATATAGGTCAGACAAAAAATTAATATCCCTGATATACAAAGAGTTTTTATAAACTGATAAGGAGAAGACAAACCACACAGATAAAATAGGCAAAGCACGTAAACAGGATGTTCAGAAATTAAAAATATGTATAAATATAATAATGAACAGTGAAAATTACATATAAAAAACAAAATATATAAAATGTAATAATGAAGTATAATAATGAGAGATGCAAATTAAAATGAAATATCATTTTGACAAGCAAAAAACCAAAAGCCCGCAATGACTGAAGACACAGACTTTTGAGTCAAATCTGGAACAAATCCTGCAGAGCCCTCTCTTACTGGCAGTAATAAGTATTACTAGCAATGTAAGCCTTCTATCCTCCAGTCTTGGGAAAGCTACAAAGGGCATCCACTGCGATTATGGTTACATAATGAATAGTCTAAATTTATGTGGCCCAAATGCTGGATTAACAGCGTTCTTTTTAGACTGACCTTATTTGACTGTATAAATCTATGCAAATTCATTTTTTCTGGTGCAAATTTACTGGAGGCAGTATCAGGAAATTTTATTAGCTGTAATGATTTATTCAGGCCTCTAGAGTGCCATTTATTTCCCAGTAGAAAAGTAGTTTAGAATATTTCAGTACTTCATTATTCAATGATTTCCCCCTAAAATCCATTAAAATTCAAGTTAAAAAAAAAATCTCCTATGGGGCTGCAAACATCCTTAATGGTTTGGGCCACAGCGTTATGAATATTTCTGAAGAAATGATATTTGTCCATATCCCTAGTATCTTGAATGGAGCTATTCTATATGAGAGAGAAAAAAATTCCCTCTCCATTTGCTGTCCCTAAATTAAAATTCATGATTTGGTAGAGCACTTGAATACAACCCTTGTTTCTTATCATGTCTGTGGGAATTGTGATTCCCAGGCAGCCTGACGTCAAGTGAAACCCAAAATCCCAGTGCAGAAAACCCCCCAAAACCCAAATACCCAGTGCTGCCTGGGTCCTCAGACACCATTTCCGTGAGGCTGAAATTGCCCAGTGGGCCAGTAACAGAGGGCCGTCAAATAGCACAGGTGGGCTGCGTGGACTTGCCACAAAAACCTGTCCTCCAGTCACACGTCACATCTTGAGACAGCCCAACCATGAGCACCCTTGCTCAGCTCAGGTCCCCAACAGTCACAGCTGCTGGAAGGAGGAAAGGCAGTTCTCATGAATCTGCTCTCCTTTCTGAGCACAGGGGTGTCACTAAGGCCCGTGAGTTGGATGAAAGAATGACTCAGAAACCAAAGCATTTAGAAGAGAAAAGAAGACGTTTACTCGCAGAGAAGTTGCAAGGAAGTCATGCTTCAGGAAGATCAACTCATTAAATAAAACACCCAACAGGAATTTAAGAAAAAAACATAAGATTACCAAAGTCACCAGGCTGATATTAGTCTGTTAATAGCGAACCTATTCACAAAAACTGGACACATCTTTAGCCAACAGCTCTGCAAAAGTTAAGGATAAAGTTATTCTATTATGGAGTTAACTTACAGAAATGCTCAAAATCTTCCACTTGTTCTCCAACTTTCTTGAAATGAATGAATTCCAAAGTCCTTACCACATCCTATAAGGCTGGTCTCTCTTCTCCCTGACATTATGTCCTCTTACTTCCTCCCTTGTGCTCTGACCAAACTGTACCCTGTGCTGTTTTTCAAACACACAGGCTCTTACCTGAGGCAAATATTTGTCGAATAAATTCGTGAGCATGACTTTGAAAGTATGAGAAACAAGGACTTGCAGAAAGATCACCAGGTGTTCCCGTGGCTTCCCACGTGGATTCTAGAGAGGTGGCAGTGACTGGATGATGCTCATCAGAGCAGGGGAATTCCACAAAGGGCCTGGGGATACAGGCCTGACAGCCTTTAACCTCTCCTCTCTCCTCGGTTCTTCTCAAGAAGAGGCATCGTCTCCTGCTTCCCCCACACCTGGCGACACTGGGGAGCTGCCCTCACCAGCGATCCTCGCTGCTACACTAGTGTTACGTGGGTATCTGTACAGTAGTTCCCTCCTGGGCATGAAATCTTGCCCTTCAGTGCTCTTCTGCAGCCCAGCCCCACTGTGCTATTTTTTCTCAACCTCTTTTAAAGTATTCTCTGTCTGCTTAGCAGGCTATTAAGGTGTCTGAATATGCCTATGCATGTAGGACTTCTTGGGGACAGGGGGTGGGTAGAGGGAAGAGGCCTTCTTTCACAATATCTCAAACTTCATTGGCAGTTATATAAAGCTTGGTTACATCCTAGAGCTCCCAAATGGTAATCACAAGACTTGTCACATGCCACTACTCAGTAAAAGGGATCAAAAAAGGAAAGAGTTAAAATTCGTCAGAATCAGTGAAGATAGCCTGGTTGTTGTGAGCTGTGATAAAAAAGAGTGGGGAAGAAACCCACCAAGCTAATAATTTGTGCTGAAATTTTTCTTTTGTTCCCTAATTAAGATATAGCCTTGTGATCAATCTTTGTTTCTCAACCTTGGCTGCACATTGGAATCATTTGAAGATCTTTAAAGAAAATACTGATGCCTGGGACACACCCCAGGGATGCTGATGTAAATTGGGCTAGAGAGTGGTCTAGATGTTGGGATTTTCAAAGCTCTTCCTGAGATTCTGGTGTGTGCTTTAATATCACCAGTTAAAATGATATGGAATGATATGGTATAATCATTTATAATGATGATGGCCCAATGCTTAATTCAACCGGATACCTATACTAACAAGTACAATTGGCAAATCTTTGAGATCACACATAAGTATAGGCACATGTTGAGTCACTGTGCTGTAGATACCAGTTGGTGTGTTTTACAGAGAATGAAGAATAGCTGAGAATCCAGCATTCTAAACACCTTAAAGGAGGATATTAAGGAGGTTTCTTTTTTTTTCTTAAAACTATGCCTATTTGGCTGCAGGAATAGAGGTGCAGGAAGTGGAGGGGAAAATTATCAAGTGACAGTAAATATTAAAATCTTGGAGATCAAGTAGTTTTTCACCACAGTTTGCTCTTCTTAGAAATTCCAAAATTTTATCATCAGCATTAAAACATGTATTTTATTCAAGAAGTGAGAGGTTCAGGCTCTCAGTTCTTGAATAAAAATGAATGAATATATTGCTGAGGTACCTCACTTGAAATTGTGGAGTAGATATCATTGGGGCATTGAAAATGTGTATTGAAAATGCTTTTGATCTCCTTCACGTAAACACACTTCCCCTCGGAATTTAAGCTCACTTCTCTGCACACAGCATGCTAAACACACGTTCCGTGGCCATAACACGATCATATTCAAAATGTCACCACTTTTTTCAACACAGTGTCAGGATCAGAAGGCGTTTTGTTGACCCGCTGTTCTTTGCAAAGCCAGGCATGCGTTAACTGGACTTCTGGTGCCTCCCGGTTGTGTAGTCACAGCCTTTTTGCTGTCTGTACTGATCCCAGTACGCCTTTTGCAATTTATCTTATGGCTCACTAACCTGTCGTTTACTCTGTGCAAGTCCTTCCCCCTGCAGCATGGACTTTCAGCGGGAGGAGGAAAAGTCATCAAACATCTCCCCTCGCACGGCTTTACATGTCTGGTTTTCTACAGCTATGTGCCTAGGGTACACACAGTGATAGCAATTCCATGGGGTGGTATGCTGTTTGTACCGATGGGGTTCAGGACATGCTGCCCCAAAAGATGACACCTTGGCATATTGAACATTTTAAACTGAAGGAATTTTAGAAATGGCATGTACAGGGAGGACTTTCTGCCCTTCCCTGGAGCACCCTATGTGAGAGGTGCCCTCCCTCTACCCAGAGGAAGGGACGCAGAGAGGAATGTGAATGAACAGGCCTTGATAATTTCCCCCAGTTTATTACACTTAGCTCATCCTCTTTGCCCCATCACATCTTCCCATGACTTTCCACTCCTCATCAAACCTAGCATAAAACCACTCAAGCTTAACTGTTTCTTCAAGTCCTCATTTCCTTACGAAGGCTCCTGTGTCACATAAACCTTATATTAAATAAATTTGTATGCTTTTCTCTTGTTAACGTCTTTTATTACAGGGTTCCCAGTCAACGATGTGAAGGGTAGAGGAAAAATATATTTTTCCTCCTCTATAATGCTATGAAAGTCCAACAATTTCATCTGATAAAGGAATTTCACCAATAGCTTATTCTGTGCTCTCTCAAAAGTGTCTGTCTCTGACCTTGAACCTGGTTTTGTAAACTCCTCTGTGATTCTGTGACTTGTACCTGTTTTTGCTACAAGGAACGTGAGCTTGAAAAATGCCTTTGTGTTCTTGATCTCATCCGCTATTAATAAACCTCATACTGGAAGGTATGACGTTTTGCTTGTTTTAAAAAATACTCAATATACTTAACAAAGAGGTCACTATGTTCTGCTTAAAAATGAAAGGAGAGTGTCAAAAACTTTACGCTACTTTTGGAGAAATATTTGTATACTGGAGCCCTGAAGGAAAATGGAAGATATTTTGCCATTCAGTTAGCTCCTCTCATCCTTCCAGACTCATTTGACTCAGAGCTGGTTTTGTGTTTGTTATATTATTCCGTACTATGGTATTTGCTACTATTTTCATCTCTGATTTTCCATCTCAATGAATAACTTTTGAGCCATTGATCCTTTTTCGTAAAATTGGGGCTATATCAAACACAAGAGTAACAACAACTTAGGCAAATTAACAAGTTCAGTTGACAAATAAACCCACAAACGATGTGGGAATCTGAGAACTGCTCTTGTTAAGTAAAATGGTTGCTGAGGCTGAAGGACTTGTTGGATCCTTACAGTACGTGCTGCAGTTGTTAAGAAGGGAACCAGATTTCTGTGGAAATCATAGCAAGTGTTACATTCCATATTTATCAAAGGCATGTGAACACAATTGTTTCATCTCTTTATTCCTCTGAAACTACCAAACCACATGCTCGCCCCATGACAGATGCCCCCTGTGAAGTGTAGAACAGAAAACTCCACAGGGATAGGACTGTGTCTGTATTTTGCCCAGCCGGGTACCTGGACATGGTCAACTCTGTACGTACCTGTTGAAGGAGTTAATACATCCACCATCATCAGCCTCAATAGGTGAAGTGTTCTGGATTTCTCCCACTTTACCATCTTCTACTCTCAGAACCCTATGCATGTTAAGAAGTGTAAAAAGATTATACTTTTCTGCCTACTCAAAGGGCACAAGGGATAAGAGTCACACCTTGAGCCCAGGATGACAAATCGATTTTGATTTGTGTATCAACAATAAGTAACTGGTAGTGACTGCCTGGATTATTGGAGTGAGAAGGATTCTGAGGTCACATCTGATTTCAGTGGGAAAAAGGACGGTGATCAGTTAGTAGTGGGACTGTGGGTTGGGAGTGAAAATTGGCATCACATTTTCCATTCCCATCTTTAGTTAGTTATTTTGCAGTAAAAAGCTGAACACTTTAAGTGCCGATGGTGGAATTTAAGGTGCCAGCAATGAGGCAGAGGAGTGATTGAGAACATCAGCCATTTGACGGATTCTCCAAAAATCCCAAGGCTTCACCTGCCTACAGTCTGCTCCATGCAGGATACTAGGTGAGGCTTTGGGGACAATAAGTGACACAAATCAAGAGTTCCCATACCTGACCGGATATCAGAAATTCCTATGGAACTTTATTATATCAATTCCTCAACTGAGACCTATTGGCTCATACACTCAGGGGCAGTATCTAGGATTCAGTATCTAAAAAAACATCCTGTGATGACTCGTATTCACACGCGAGTTTGGGAGACAGTGATAAAATCTACTCGGGAGAACCAAAACCTGAATCCTTCCCCGCAGAATGCCGAGAAAGTTGTTTGTCAAAGCTGCTGCTTAAGGATTCTACACAGCAATGAAAGATAGTATCTTCCTAGACTCTGATGTCCTGATATCTGGTTGTCTCTTTTTGTGATGCTAGCAGTCATGGGATAATCATTGCTTAGCTCCTTCTAGGGTTTAAAAATAATGATATTCTACTTATATCATTCCTTTTTTATATTTTAGCTGGAATATTACTATAAAGAGAAATTTGCCTCTTTACTATTACTTGCCTCTTTTGTAAGTATTTAATTGCCCTGAGTTATAGTTCATATAGAAAAGGCAGGATAAATGATCAATTTCCCATTTATTTGTCAATTTTCAAAGTAATGAGTTTAATATCCTTCAAAGGTGATTAATAAAATTTTGTTTTTACTTAAATTATAAGTTGGAACTCATGGATAAAATATACTTAAATTCTTTCAGTCCTTTGCCATATAACTACTGTTTATTGATGCTTGTTTTGTTCTATCTGCAACCAGTAGGAGCTTCTAAGGAGTTGTTGGCTTCTCAGTCTTTTTGACATGATCCTACTAACACCTGATAGTTTCCCTGCTTTTGGGTCTGAAAAAATGTTCTAGCTTTCTCTTTTATGTGGAATCAGCCATTGCTCCAAGGAGCCTTGGTTCTTTTTAACAGGAAATAGCATTTAGTGGCCACAATCTGAATGCTAGGGGTGTTCATCACTACTGGGTTGTCATTGTTTCTTTTTTTTTAATTATTTTTATTTAGTTATTTATTTTTGGCTGCGTTGGGTCTTCGCTGCTGCATGTGGGCTTTCTCTAGTTGCAGCGAGCGGGGGCTACTCTTCCTTGTGGTGCGCAGGCTTCTCATTGCAGTGGCTTCTCTTGTTACAGAGCACGGGGTCTAGGCATGCAGACCTCAGTAGTTGTGGCACGTGGGCTCAGTAGTTGTGGCTCACGGGCTCTTGAGCACAGGCTCAGTAGTTGTGGTGCACGGGCTTAGTTGCTCCGCGGCATGTGGGGTCTTCCCGGACCAGGGATCGAACCTGTGTCCCCTGCATTGGCAGGCAGATTCTTAACCACTGCACCACCAGGGAAGCCCTGTTTCTTGGCCTTTAAGAAACTGGCTTTAAAAAAAGCTTTTTTAAAGAAGATAAAATAGATTATGAGTTCACACTGGAACTTCCAATTCAAATTCAGTATTATAAGATTTTACATTAGCTCATTAATTTTGCATCTGTACATTTTTTCTCCCCTGCCAAAACTATCAGTTCTCAATGACACCAACTAATTCACCTTTTGCAGTTTTACTTAGTGACTCTAGAGCCAGACTGTATGGACGTGAATCTTGTCTCTGTCATTGACCTGCTGCATGATCTTTGGCCAGTCACTTAACCTCTCTGTGCCTCAGGTGTCTCATATGTATATGAAACCTACCTCATAGGGTTGTTGTGAAAACTGAATCAGAAAATGGGCAAAGCCCTTGGAATTATAGCTGGCATACTGTGTATGTTCAATGGATTTTAGTTATAAAATCTGCTGACTTCTTCCTGACTTAGATTTTTGTATGAGGTCATGTAAACCTGTTTAATCTTCTTCAAATTTATTTTACTTCTACTAACTAAACCTAATAATATTCCCTCTTACAGTGCAACCGATCTGATCAATATTACCCACTCAACAAATAACCCAGTAATTTACTTGCTAAATGACTATATTGCCAAGCTGAAGTTTAATACTATTGAAAACAAGTGACAAGTGATTCATATTTCACTTTCAACATTATATTCAAAGATTCTACACTACATATAAACCAATTATATTTTTATTTATAAAATAATTATATATACCACAATTCTGTCTCCAACCATGCAAATTTATATATAGAATTTCAGGTAAAACTGTTTTCAGGTTAATCCAGTTTGTAAGAAAAGTTTTTCTAAAATACACTATTCTAGTTAGTCATACAACAACATATTTTGATTGCATTGGGTACTAGATAAGGACTTTAAAGTAATTATGATTAAAATGTTCAAGAAAGTAGATGAAGAGATGGAGTATTTCACTAGAAAACTGTAATTTATAAAGAGGAACCAAGTAGAAAAATGTAGAACAAAAATGCAATAACTGAAATTAAGAGTTCAGTAGATAGGTTTAATAGCAGGTCAGAAAAAATAGAAGATTAGTATACAGGAATATAGGTCAGTAAAAAGGTCAGATTAAAGGACAGAGAGAATACAGCTGATACATATAGAAAAGCACATAAACAAAATACGGGACACAAAGACAAAGCTTGATACATTTGTGCTTGATGTCCCAGAAAGAGAGAGAAATATAATGAGTCAGAAGGCAATATTTGAAAAGGTACTGGCTGAGAATCTTTTAAAATTGATGAAAACCACAGAAGACTCCAAATAACCAAAGTGATCTTAAGAAAGAAGAGCATAGTTGGAGGAATTACACTTCCTGATTTCAAATTGTATTATAAAACTGTACTTATCAAAACAGTATGGTACTGGCATAAAAACAAACATATAGGCCAATGGAACAGAATAGAGAGCCTATAAATAAACCCAATCATATATGGTCAACTAGTTTTGACAAGGTGCCAAGAAAACACAATGGGGAAAGGAAGTCTCTTCAATAAATGGTGTTGGGAAGACTGGATAACCACCTGCAAAAGAATGAAATTGGATCCTTATCTTACAGAATACACAAAAATCAACTCAAAATGAATTAAAGACTTAAACATAAGATTGACAAAGACTGAAATTATAAAACTCTTGTAAGAAAAACTAGGGAATAAGCTCCCTCACATTGACCTTGGCAATGATTTTTTTGAATATGACACCACAAGCTCAGGCAACAAAAGCAAATGTAAACAAATTGGACTATATCAAACTAAAAAACTTCTGCACAGCAAAGGAAACAATCAACAACATGAAATACAACGTACAAGTTGGGAAAAATATTAGCAAACCGTATATTTGATAAGGGGTTAATATCCAAAGTATATAAGAAACTCATACAACTCAAGAGTGAAAAAACAAATAATCTGATTTTAAAATGGTCAAAGGGGGCTTCCCTGGTGGTGCAGTGGTTAAGAATCCGCCTGCCAATGCAGGGGATACGGGTTCAATCCCTGGTCTGAGAAGATCCCACATGCCACGGAGCAACTAAGCCCGTGCACCACAACTACTGAGCCTGCGCTCTAGAGCCCGTGAGCCACAACTACTGAGCCCACGTGCTACAACTACTGAAGCTCGCATGCCTAGAGCCCGTGCTCCACAAGACAAGCCACCCCAATGAGAAGCCCGCACACCGCAAGGAAGAGTAGCCCCTACTCGCCGCAGCTAGAGAAAGCCCGCGCGCAGCAACGAAGACCCAGTGCAGCCAAAGATAAATAAATTTTAAAAAATAAAAATGGTAAAAGGATCTGAATAGACATTTTTCCAAAGAACACATGCAAATGGGCAACAGGTATGTGAAAAGGTGCTCAACATCATTAATCATCAGGGAAATGCAAATCAAAACCACAATGAGTTATCACCTCACACCTGTTAGAATGACTGTTGTCAAAAAGATGAGAGAGAACAAACGTTGGTGAGGATGTGGGAAAAAAATGGAACCATTATGCACTGTTAGTGAGAATGTAAACTGGTATAGCCACTATTTAAAACAGCATGAACATTCCTCAAAAAACTAAAAATAAAACTACTGTATGATCCAGCAATCCTTTTTCTGGATATATACCCAAAGGAAGTGAAATCAGTACCTTGAAAAGATTTCTGTGTTATGTTCACTGCAGCTTTATTCACAATAGGCAAGATACAGAAACAACATAAGTGTCCATGACAGATGAATGAATAAAGAAATTGTGATATAGATATCGATAATGGAATACACTTCAGCTTTAAAAAAGGAGATCCTGCCATTGCAACAGCATAGGTAAACCTGGAGGACATTATGCTAAATGAAATAAGCCAGACAAAACCCCATGATTTCACTTATATGTGGAATCTGAAAAAGTCAAATACACAGAAGCAGAGAGTAGAATGGTGATTACTGGGAGTTGGGGGTGTGTGAAACGGGGAGAATTTGGAGTTATATAGGATGAATACATCTACATATCTAATGTGCAGCATGATGACTATAGTTAATAATACTGTATTGAATACTGGAAATTTGCTAAAAGACTTCAGGTACTCTCATCACACACACACTGAAAATGGTAACTATGTGAGGAGAAGATATGTTAGTTAGCTTTACTGTAGTCATCAGTTCATGATGTATATGTATATTAACTAAATGGAGGGATATACTATGATCATGGATTGAAATAATCAATATTGTAAATATGTCAATTTGCCCCAAACAAGCTACATGGAAATGATAAAAGTTAAAGAGGAGTAATGACAACCTTGAAAAATAAAAGTAAAGTTGGGAGGGCTTGCACTGTCAGATGTCAATATTAATTATAATGATACAGTAATTAAGATATGAGCCCAAAGATAGACCAAAAGATCAATGAAACAGAAGAGTCCAGAAACAGACCTACAGATATGCAAATCATCTTATTTATGATAAAGGTATCAATGCAATTCAATGGGGGAAAGGGTGATCTTTTCAAGAATGTATCCACTAAATATCCACATTGAAATGGATCTTCCTCTTACCTCTTACCTCACACCATACTAAAAAAATCAATTCCTTGGTTTTAAAAATAAAACACTAAAGCTTTTGCTAGATACTATGGGAGCTTATCTGCATGAATTTGAAGTAGTAAAGGATTTCCTAATCATAACATTAAAAATATAATCCTTAAGAGGAAGACTGATAAATTGAACTTAAAATGGATTAAAGTTAAGAACTTCTATTTATCAAAAGACACTATTAAGGAAGCAAAAAGGCAAAGGCAAGCAGACAAGGAGAAAATATTAGCAATATGTATATCCAGCAAAGGATTCATATCCAGAATATATATTAAAAAACTCTTACAAATCAGTGACA
Source organism: Orcinus orca (assembly GCF_937001465.1). Lineage (NCBI taxonomy): Eukaryota > Metazoa > Chordata > Mammalia > Artiodactyla > Delphinidae > Orcinus > Orcinus orca. The sequence goes on along the minus strand of NC_064572.1, from coordinate 76,547,054 downwards.
TATAGAGAAACCAATAATGGGCATAAATGTTTAATAATTACAAAGAAGGATATGTAAATGCCATGTAAGGACATGAAAAGATGCTTTCTCTATCATTTGTCATCAGATAAATTCAAATTAAAACCAACATGAGATATAACTACACACTCACCAGAATGGCTAAATTATGGATAGAAGGACTGCCAATACCAAGTGTGGTGAGGCTGTGGAGGCAAAAAGAACTCTCCAATGCTGACAGCAGTGTGAATGGCTGCACTCCCCTGCAAAGATTCCTGGCAGTTCCTAGCAAAGCTGAGTAGGTGCACACTTCATGAATCTGCAAGTCCATTCCTAGGTTTATACTTGAAACAGTGTACACAAAATATACACTCAAAAGTATTCATACATATAAAAATATTCATAGAAGCATTATTTGCAATAGCTTCAAACTAGAAACAACCTAAGTGTCCACCAACTGTAGAATGGATAGATAAATAGTCATGCCAAAGAATTCTACACAACACTGAAAAAGATCAAACTATTGCTATTTGCAACAATAGACATAACGTTGGCCAAACTGAGAATGAATAAATGCTGCATGATTCCATTTGTATCAAATTAAGAAAAACAAGCAACACTAACCTACGGTAATAGAAATCAGAATAGTGGTTACCTTATTAGTAATTAGTAATTTGTAATGGTTGAGAGGAGCACAGAGGAGATTTCTGTAATGCCATTACTGTTCTTTTAAAAATCCTTTACATAGGTGTGTTTACTTTGAAAAAATACATTGAGCTGTACATTTCTGATTTGTGCACTTTCTTGTATGTATGTTTATTTCAATTAAAATAAATAAAAGCAAACCATGGCAGTCCCTCTCCTGGGGGCTTCTATCCTATACGGTGACCTGGGTTACACCATGTATATTAAGTGTAGTTTTCCAGCTTTCACTGTTTCTACCAACATGTGATTCACCCACTGGCCCCATTTATCCTCCTTCTAACCTCTCCAGTAGTGTGGCAGACCAGCCTGTCGTCAGTGGAGTGAACCACAGAAGGAGAGGACATAAAGTGTGAGGATTAAAGATGCAGAGAACCCCTGAAACATGAGTTACTCCGACGACAAGAGCTACAAAGAGATGGCAGGGTTTTGCCCCATTCAGTGCAAGAAGTATCAGCACCTCAAAGATTCATTACTCATAGCATTTTTCCATAGTTACATAAAAATGGAATGCTTCTAACTTTAAAATCAGTTGTCATAGAACTGACTATTGTCATTTTGCTGGGAGAAGTAATCAAAATTTAACATAAAGAATTATTACAGAAACCACATCAAATGTCGCCCTATAAAACACTAATCAAGGTGTTTATTTAACCCTGTGACATTCAAGTTACCATATCTCTATTTTTTTTTGAATTTATTTATTTATTTATACAGCAGGCTCTTATTAGTTATCTATTTTATACATATAAGTGTATGTACATGTCAAAACCAATCTCCCAATTCATCCCACCATCCCCCTACCCCCACTTTCCCCCCTAGGTGTCCATACACTTGTTCTCTACATCTGTGTCTCTATTTCTGCCTTGTGAACTGGTTCATTTGTACCATTTGTCTAGATTCCACATGTATGTGTTAATATACAATATTTGTTTTTCTCTTTCTGACTTACTTCACTCTGCATGACAGTCTCCAAGTCCATCCATGTCTCTACAAATGACCCAATTTTGTTCCTTTTTATGGCTGAGTAATATTCCATTGTATATATGTACCACATCTTCTTTATCCATTCATTCGTCTATTGATGGGCATTTAGGTTGATTCCATGACCTGGCTATTGTAAATAGTGCTGCAATGAACATTGGGGTGCATCTGTCTTTTTGAATTATGGTTTTCTCGGTATATGCACACTACTGGGATTGCTGGGTCATATGGTAATTATATTTTTAGTTTTTAAGGAACCTCCATACTATTCTCCATAGTGGCTATATCGATTTACATTCCCACCAACAGTGCAAGAGGGTTCCCTTTTCTCCACACCCTCTCCAGTGTTTATTGTTTGTAGATTTTCTGATGGTGCCCATTCTAAACGGTGTGAGGTGATACCTCATTATAGTTTTGATTTGCATTTCTCTAATAATTAGTGGTGTTGAGTAGCTTTTCATGTGCCTCTTGGCCATCTGTATGTCTTCTTTTGAGAAATGTCTATTTAGGCCTTCTGCCCATTTTTTAATAGGGTTGTTTATTTTTTTAATATTGAACTGCATGAGCTGTTTATATATTTTGGAGATTAATCCTTTGTCCATTGATTCATTTGCAAATATTTTCTCCCATTCTGAGGGTTGTCTTTTCATCCTGTTTGTAGTTTCCTTTGTTATGCAAAAACTTTTAAGTTTCATTAGGTCCCGTTTATTTTTGTTTTTATTTCCATTATTCTAGGAGGTGGGTCAAAAAAGATCTTGCTGTGATTTATGTCGAAGAGTGTTCTTCCTATGTTTTCCTCTAAGAGTTTTATAGTGTCTGGTCTTACATTTAGGTCTTTAATCCATTTTGAGTTTATTTTCGTGTATGGTGTTAGGGAGTGTTCTAATTTCATTCTTTTACATGTAGCTGTCCAGTTTTCCCAGCACCACTTATTGAAGAGACTGTCTTTTCTCCATTGTATATCCTTGTCTCCTTTGTCATAGATTAGTTGACCACAGGTGCATGGGTTTATCTCTGGGCTTTCTATCCTGTTCCATTGATCTATATTTCTGGTTTTGTGCCACTACCAGGTTGTCTTGATTACTGTAGCTTTGTAGTATAGTCTGAAGTCAGGGAGTCTGATTCCTCCACCTCCGTTTTTTTCCCTCAAGATTGCTTTGGCTATTCGGGGTCTTTTGTATCTCCATACAAATTTTAAGATTTTTTGTTCTAGTTCTGTAAAAAATGCCATTGGTAATTTGATAGGGATTGCATTGAATCTGTAGATTGCTTTGGGTAGTATAGTCATTTTCACAATATTGATTCTTCCAATCCAAGAACATGGTATATCTCTCCATATGTTTGTGTCATCTTTGATTTCTTTCATCAGTGTCTTATAGTTTTCTGAGTACAGGTCTTTTGTCTCCTTAGGTAGGTCTATTCCTAGGTATTTTATTCTTTTTGTTGCAATGGTGAATGGGATTGTTTCCTTGATTTCTCTTTCTGATCTTTCGTTGTTAGTGTATAGGAATGCAAGAGATTTCTGTGCATTAATCTTGTATCCTACAACTTTACCAAATTCATTGATTAGCTCTAGTAGTTTTCTGTTGGCATCTCTAGGATTCTCTATGTATATTATCATGTCATCTGCAAACAGTGACAGTTTTACTTCTGCTTTTCTAATTTGATTCCTTTTTCTTCTCTGATTGCCGTGGCTAGGACTTCCAAAACTATGTTGAATAATAGTGGTGAGAGTGGACATCCTTGTCTTGTTCCTGATCTTCGAGGAAATGCTTTCAGTTTTTCACCATTGAGAATGATGTTTGCTGTGGGTCTGTCATATATGGCCTTTATTAGGTTGAGGTAGGTTCCCCCTATGCCCACTTTCTGGAGAGTTTTTATCATAAGTAGGTGTTGAATTTTGTCAAAAGATTTTTCTGCATCTATTGAGATAATCATATGGTTTTTATTCTTCAATTTGTTAATATGGTGTATCACATTGATTGATTTGCATATATTGAAGAATCCTTGCATCCCTGGGATAAATTCCACTTGATCATGGTGTATGATCCTTTTAATTTATTGTTGCATTCTGTTTGCTAGTATTTTGTTGAGGACTTTTGCATCTATATCCATCAGCGATATTGGTCTGTAATTTTCTTTTTGTGTAGTATCTTTGTCTGCTTTTGGTATCAAGGTGATGGTGGCCTCATAGAATGAGTTTGGGAGTGTTCCTTCCTCTGCAATTTTTTGGAAGAGTTTGAGAAGGATGGGTGTTAGCTCTTCTCTGAAGGTTTAATGGAATTCACCTGTGAAGCCATCTGGTCCTGGACTTTTGTTTGTTGGAAGATTTTTAATCACCGTTTCAATTTCATTACTTGTGATTAGTCTGTTCATATTTTCTATTTCTTCCTGGTTCAGTCTTGGAAGGTTATACCTTTCTAAGAATTTGTCCATTTCTTCCAGGTTGTCCACTTTATTGGCATAGAGCTGTTTGTAGTAGTCTCTTATGATGCTTTGCATTTCTGCAGTGCCCATTGTAATTTCTTCTTTTTCATTTCTAATTTTATTGCTTTGAGTCCTCTCCCTCTTTTTCTTGATGAGTCTGGCTAAAGGTTTATCAATTTTGTTTATCTTCTCAGAGAACCAGCTTTTAGTTTTATTGATCTTTGCTATTGTTTTCTTTGTTTCTATTTCATTTATTTCTGCTCTGATCTTTATGATTTCTTTCCTTCTACTAACTTTGGGTTTTCTTTCTTCTTCTTCTGCTAGTTCCTTTAGGTGTAAGGTTAGATTGTTTATTTGAGATTTTTCTTATTTCTTGAGAATAAGAAATAATTTTATTCTATAAAATTCTAATAAATAATTTTATTCTATAAGATTCCCTCTTAGAACTGCTTTTGCTGCATGCCATAGGTTTTGGATCGTCGTGTTTTCATTGTAATTTGTTCTCTAGGTACTTTGTGATTTCCTCTTTGATTTCTTCAGTGATCTCTTGGTTATTAATTAACGTGTTGTTTGGCCTCCATGTGTTTGTGTTTTTTACGTTTTTTCCCCTATAATTTATTTCTAATCTCATAGTGTTGTGGTTGAAAAAGATGTTTGATATGATTTCAGTTTTCTTAAATTTACTGAGGCTTGATTTGTGACCCAAGATGTGATCTATCCTGGAGAATGTTCTGTGCGCCCTTGAGAAGAAAGTGTAATCTGCTGTTTTTGGATGGAATGTCCTATAAGTATCAATTAAATCTATCTGGTCTATCATGTCATTTAAATCTTGTGTTTCCTTATTAATTTTCTATCTGGATGATCTGTCCATTGGTGTAAGAGAAGTGTTAAAGTCCCCCCATATTATTGTGTTACTGTCGATTTCCTCTTTTATAGCTGTTAGCATTTGCCTTATGTATTGACGTGCTCCTTTGTTGAGTGCATATATATTTATAATTGTTATATCTTCTTCTTGGATTGATCCCTTGATCATTATGTAGTATCCTTCCTTGTCTCTTGTAACATTCTTTAAAGTCTATTTTGTCTGATATGATTATTGCTACTCTAGCTTTCTTTTGATTTCCCTTTGCATGGAGTATCTTTTTCCATTCTCTAACTTTCAGTCTGTATGTGTCCCTAGGTCTGAAGCAGGTCTCTTGTAGACAGCATATATATGGGTCTTGTTTTTGTATCCATTCAGCAACCCTGTGTCTTTTGGTTGGAGCATTTAATCCATTCACATTTAAGGCAATTATCAATATGTATGTTCCTATCACCATTTTCTTAATTGTTTTGGGTTTGTTTTTGTAGGTCATTTTCTTCTTGTCTGTTTCCCATTTTGAGAACTTCCTTTAGTATTTGTTGTACAGCTGTTTTGGTGGTGCTCAATTCTCTTAGCTTTTGCTTTTCTGTAAAGCTTTTGATTTCTCCATTGGATATGAATGAGATCCTTGCCAGGTAGGGTAATCTTGGTTGTAGCTTTTTTCCTTTCATCACTTTAAATATATCGTGCCACTCCCTTCTGGCTTGTAGAGGTTCTGCTGAGAAATCAGCCGTTAACCTTATGGGAGTTCCCTTGTATGTTATTTGTCATTTTTTCCTTGTTGCTTTTAATAATTTTTGTCTTTAATTCTTGTCAATTTGATTACTATGTGCCTCGGCGTGTTTCTCCTTGGGTTTATCCTGCCTGGGACTCTCTGCACTTCCTGGACTTGGGTGGCTATTTCCTTTCCCATGTTAGGGAAGTTTTCAACTATAATCTCTTCAAATATTTTCTCGGGTCCTTTCTCTCTCTCTTCTCCTTCTGGAACTCCATAATGCGCATGTTAGTGCATTTAATGTTGTCCCAGAGGTCTCTTAGGGTGTCTTCATTTCTTTTCATTCTTTTTTCTTTATTCTGCTCCATGGCAGTGAATTCCACCATTCTGTCTTCCAGGTCACTTATCCGTTCTTCTGCCTCAGTTATTCTGCCACTGATTCCTTCTAATGTATTTTTCATTTCAGTTATTGTATTGTTCACCTCTGTTTGTTCTTTAATTCTTCTAGGTCTTTGTTAAACATTTCTTGCATCTTCTCTATCTTTGCCTGCATTCTTTTTCCAAGGTCCTTGATCCTCTTCACTATCGTTATTCTGAATTCTTTTTCTGGAGGGTTGCCTGTCTCCACTTCATTTGTTTTTCCGGGGTTTTATCTTGTTCCTTCATCTGGTACATAGTCCTTTGCCTTTTCATTTTGTCTATCTTTATGTGAAAGTAGTTTTCATTCCACAGACTGAAGGATTGTAGTTTTTCTTGTGTCTGTTGTCTACCCTGTGGTGGATGAGGCTATCTAAGAGGTTTGTGCAAGCTTCCTGATGGGAGGGACTGGTGGTGGGTAGAGCTGGGTGTTGCTCTGGTGGGCGGAGCTCAGTAAAACTTTAATCTGCTTGTCTGCTGGTTGGTGGGGCTGGGTTCCCTCCCTGTTTGTTGTTTGGCCTGAGGCAACCCAGCACTAGAGGCTACAGGCTCTTTGTTGGGGCTAATGGTGGACTCTGGGAGGGCTCATGCCAAGGCATGCTTTCCCAAACTTCTGCTGCCAGTGTCCTTGTCCCCATGGTTAGCCACAGCCATTCTCAGCCTCTGCAGGAGACCCTCCAACACTAGCAGGTAGGTCTGGTTCAGTTTCCTATGGGGTCACTGCTCCTTCCCCCTGGGTCCTGATGTGCATACTTCTTTGTGTGGAGTCTCTGTTTCCCCCAGTCTTGTCGAAGTCCTGCAACCACATCCCACTAGCCTTCAAAGTCTGATTCTCTGGGAATTCCTCCTCCCGTTCCCGAACGCCCAGGTTGGGAAGCCAGACATGGGGCTCAGAACCTTAACTCCAGTGGGTGGACTTCTGTGGTATAAATGTTCTCCAGTTCGTGAGTCATGCACCCAGTGGTTATGGGATTTGATTTTATTGTGATTGCACCCCTCCTACTGTCTCACTGTGGCTTCTCCTTTGTCTTTGGATGTGGGGAATCTTATTTAGTGAGTTCCAGTGTCTTCCTGTCAATGATTGCTCAGCAGTTAGTTGTGATTCTGGTGCTCTTGCAAGAGGGAGTGAGTGCACGTCCTTCAACTCCACCATCTTGAACCAATCCTTTCTATTTTTTCCATAACACTCTCTATACATACAACCAATGTTATATTTTGGATGAATTGGTGCATTGATATATTAAAATCGAATCAATAACTGGAGAAATTCTAGTTAAAAAAATCAACTTTGTTGCTTGACTAAATTGCTCGTCACTTTTTAAAAACAAAACTGACCAGTTGTGTTAAGTTGGCTTGTGGACAGAGCTTAAATGTTGTGTTCACTCACTGTTGGGTGCTGTTCAACTAAGGAGAAAGTTCAGTTTCTGGAGAGAAATATCTTTATTGATTACTACACCAACAGCAATTACACTGAAACAGAGGCTAGTGAGTAAGACTTCTAAGTTCTTATATAAGGTGATGACAGATAACTGAAGAACACCCACAACGTGTGCCCGTACTGCCCCCACACGCTAGACATTCTGTGAAGTTGGACTATCACTACTATAGTTAGTGTTCACCTTCTTGGTTCCACAGGCACAGTCCCTGTCCCACCTGAAACATGTGCTGGGGGAAATCAACAGCAAACCAGCAAAGAGTCCGGGACCCAAAACTTCTCCTCCTTTACTGATGTAATTCATGCATTTGGTGAACAAAACGTCCTCTATGTTTTATAACTCAATGCACACTCTTCCTCCAAGAGCAACAATTCAATGATGGGGGAAGTTTTAAAAATGATATTCTACCTTTACATGTCTTGTTATTCTTAAATTTCAAGACTGGTTCCAAATCAGAATTTAAAGGGAACTTAACCAGAGTGATATATTGTGATCTTGAGAACTAAAAATTTCACTGCATATAGCACTGAGGTTTGATTCATTAAAAATTCATACAGTGGGGCTTCTCTGGTGGCGCAGTGGTTGAGAGTCCACCTGCCGATGCAGGGGACACGGGTTCGTGCCCCGGTCCGGGAAGATCCCACATGCCGCAGAGCGGCTGGGCCCGTGAGCCATGGCCGCTGAGCCTGTGCGTCCGGAGCCTGTGCTCCGCAACGGGAGAGGCCACAACAGTGAGAGGCCCGCGAACCGCAAAAAAAAAAAAAAAAAAAAAAAAAAAAAAATTCATACAGTGTTGTACAGTGGTTTGTTGACTATTAAGCTGTCACTGGATGACACAATATGCTCATTCTTCCACTAGAGGGCAGCTTAATAACTTATATATTAAACTCAAGCAAGGCTTTCCACAATAAAAAGACAAATCAAACTTTAAGAAAACATGAATTTTTTAGGGCCAATCAATGTACATCATAAAAACATATAGATCCCTAATGAGAGCATTATATGGTTGGGAAGAATTATGAACACACAAGAAAATCCAAATTTTATTTTTAAATGATTGATTCACCCATCTCTATCCACTCATTTAGGTATACATACCCTCACCTAATTAGCCGAAGGATTTCAGAATGAGAAAGCTACCTCAGAAATCATACATATGATCTTTGTTTTATAGGTGGACATGCTGGGGCTCAAAGTGAAATTATTTGTCTGAGTTCACTTCGTTAATTGATTCTGGAATCAGAACCAGACCTCCAATTCACAATTCCGTGCTCTACATTCACTACATTAAATTTTAAGATATTTTGAAAGTTTGAAAAGAAATAACCTTCTGTTTCTGAGATTTCAGAAAACATCATCTGCATTGTTGGTACAAAATAGCATGTGTCCCATATTCCATTTGTTTTCTAGTTTTCTTTTTCCAACTTGTGTGTTTTGGACTCCTTGGGCTTGTCTTTCTCTTTGTGATAACCAATAGAATTACAGTTTTTGTCCTTGAAAATCCACAAGGCTTCGTAAGTGCTGGTAAAAGAAACCTCTGCAAATAATACAGGGAAAATGTGGCATTTTCCCTTGCAGCTTGGGAGAAAAAGCAAATGGCGTTGTGTACAATGAAAATGTTAGTCAAACACCTGGACTTTAGATGGTGATGTTATATCCCATGAAAGTAAACCTCATCCTGTGAAAGGTCTAATTTTGACTGGTTGACTTAAAAATGTTTTGTTGTAGAGATAAAATTTAAATTCCTTTCTGCTTTCCAGAAGCTACAAGTGTGCATATCTTTTCATTTTAATCCAGAAGGGAATCACTAACACTTCCTTTTTCTCACTCTTGCATGAGGTATTATGATTTGAATAGAATTCTTATTTAACCAAAGAGCTTGAGAGTCTTACCTCATATTAATGAACAGCATCCAGAGGCATCACCTGCTGCCCACATGCTCTTCAAGGTAAAAGTCCGGAAAAAATGCCGTTTCCCTTACTTTTAAGTGGTATTCTCATCTCCACACACAAATCTCTAGCCTTAAGCTATTTTAAATTTTAGGTTTGCTGTGGTTATTCCTAAATGATGGATTGAAGTTTGGTAATTGCATCTGTCTTCATGATGCATAGGCATTGTTCTGCAGTTGACTCCGTTAGGACCACTGGACTGGGTCTTACACGAGCCCAAGATGAGTGAATTAGTCATGCTCTGGTTAGCGTCATCCTAAATCTATTGGGCATGGCCTTTGCTCCCTCCTCCTGGGACCCTCAAGGAAATTATTGCTCCTCTGGCCACAGTTGACAATCAGTAGATCCTTGATGGATAGATTTATGTGTGAATGTTTGAGAGAAATGTCAGTTCTGTTTCTCCAGGACCACAGGTACTGGAAAAATAAAGTACACTGAATTCCAAATGGAATCTCTTATAACAGTATGTATGACAACCACAGAATTCAGAAATGAAAACCTACTGCTCTCTCTCTTTATCATTATCAGTGAGTGAAGGATGAAGGTGTGAGAGTAGTTGAGTAAGCTGGCTCTTTTCTATGCCACTCTCACCCCTGTGCCTGCTTCTATCACAGTCCTTGTCATGATGTATTATAATCAAGGATTTATTTTCCTGTGTCCTCTGCAATGCTATGTGTACCTCAAGAGTAAGGACTATCTCTTGTTTTTCATATAACCTTATGACTTAGCACAATGCCTGGCACATAAGGGTAACGCAATAAATGTTTTTTAAATGAATGAATGAAAAAAAGCCTCCGAAAAGAAAAGAAAGATATATGACGCTGGAAAGGTTAAATATTTGCAAAACTCAAAACTTTGAAAATAGACTGTATATGGGACAAAGCATTTACCAAAAATCTTGGCCCAGTCTATAAAGACATTCAGACATTCTCTCGTATTGGAGAGAAATCTAATAGAAAGACTCCACTCTCCTGAGTATAAGACTTAAATCATTTAGACCAGAACTCTTAGAGAATCATGTGTAAAATAAAGCAGCCCATCTGGTATTATAAGTATGCATTTGGGGAAAAAATAACAAAACATAACAGAAAACACACCTATCATTTTTATTACACAATCTGCAGAAAGTAAAGATTTACGAAATCTTTTTGGCCAGAGGGTATATGAAAAAAGATTGATTTTCCCAAGTGTAGGAGTAAAGACCCCAGGAGGAACACGAGATTTTTATGTTTATCTAACATGAGCTTAGGTTTTAAAAGGCTGAGAAACAATAACTTGGCATAAATTATACTTCTGTTCCTGAGACCCCCTGCTTGTTCTGAAGAGCTGCAGAGTCAACACAACCTGAGGGCTCTGTTAAGCAGAGTAATTTCTATTATTCACTCTGATCTGAGGAGCCTGGGGAAACAGACACACAACTCCACCAGGTATCTGAATTTTCCTCAACTTCTGCAGGAACATTTATGACCCACCTCCTCCAGCCCTAGGCATAGTGCAGAGTTCAGTGCCTCTTCTGTAATTGGATCTTTACACAATTTGCCCCTTTCCTCCAATCTTCCTGGAGCACAAACCCTAGTAAACCTTCTTCAAGACACCTGTCTCCTCTTAGCCTGCCATTTAGCAACTAGATTTGAAGCCCATCAGTATTTTGTTTTACCTACAACTCTAACTGGTATAGCCCTTTCAAATTTATAAAGTGAGTACATATATAATCCTTTGAATAAAAGATCGCCAGTTAACTTGAGAGCTGTAAGTAAGGTGTAGAAATTACCCATCTCGCATGGAGGGGGTCAATCCCCACTGCTCAGCGGACAGGAATCCGAATCCCATCAAGTGTCCCGACCTAAGTACTAGTTTACAGGAAATACACAGGAGAGAGGAATGCACTAAATGATACCAAGGGGATCCCATCAGTTGAATGTGAGAAATTTTACAGGACAAGTGACCTGGTTTATTTAACAACTGGTGTGGAAGAAGGGGGAGGGGAACTGTTATAGATGAAAAGAGACTTAGGGACATGTTAATCATATGCAATTTGTGGATCTTGCTTGGATCCCAATTTAAACAAACCAACTGCCGAAAAGAGCTTTTTCAGACAATCTGGGAGATTTAAAAACAAATTGAATGTAAGATGATATTAAGGAATTATGGTTAATTCTTTTGGTTAACCTTAAATTCATTTAAAACTTATTGTTAAAATAGATATTATGATTATGTGCAACAAATTTATTGTTTAGAGATTCATACTGATGTGTAAATGGGAGAGATGGTATCACACGTAGGATCTGGTTTAAAATAGTTCAGCAAAAACAAACAAACAAAACAAAAACAGGGGGTGTGTGTTTGTGGACACACTTAGAACAGAATTGGCAAAATCTGGAAATCATTTAACTCGTTGACGAGTTCTTGGGAGTTCTATTTAACCAATTTCTCTGCTGCTGTGAATATTTGAAAATTTCTACAACAAAAAGTAAAAAGAAAAAACAGTGCTGAGTTCTGTTGAGGGATGGAATAAATGAGTAAAACTTCCCATTCAACTTCGTACCTGGCAGTCACTGGAAAAGCGAGTGAGAGCTATTTTCAGGTCAGATGAGACTAAAGGGGAAAACAGGGTTGAGAATGACTGTTTTCCCCCAATGGGAGAGACTTAGACTTTAAAAAATCTAAAGCAATGAGAGCTTGAATGTGCAAAGGAAAGAAAATGTAACCAATAGGATAGGATTCCCAAGAAGGCTAGAGAGAGTGAGATCCAAAGCACAGAGGCAAGCATTGGCCTTGGGTGGGAGATAGGGCAGCTTCCTTATTAGAAAGAAAAAGGATAAAATGGATGCAGATGTAAGTAACTGACATGTTTGGATTAAAAAGAGGAGAGATTTGCTCTCTGATGACCTCTGTTTTCTGTATAAAGTAGGTGGAGAGTTTGGGGTAAGAGGTGTTAAAAAGCGAAAAACAGACACATAAACAAAAATCCAAAAACCAGGTAGAATTTCAGGACAGTGTTGATGATCAGTTTATAGTTATACATGTCTTCTCTGAGACATGACTGTCCCAGTAGCCCTCAACTATTTGAGTGCTGGCCTAGAGGAAGAGGAACACTGGGTGTGCTCCGGTTGAGGTTTTGCCCAACAGGATGCAAAAAAAAAGGGAGTTTAGGGTGTTAATAAGCATTATTACTAAACTAAATTATCATGCAACGTAAGCTGGGTGTGAAAGGAAATGGGTTGGTGGGTTTCAAGAAAGTAGAAAGGTAATGGAACAGAAGTTGCAAGGACTGAGAAGTTCACTCCGTCGGCCTGAAGGGAAAGCAGTTGTGGTCCAAGAGGGGGATGCTCCCATGTGCAAGTTTAGAGGAGGGCATTTGTGGGTAATGTGATGACGAGGTACGAGTGTGAACTGATGGCAATGGGCAGTGGAGAAAGTGATGGCTAATGGGATTGGAAGTCACTTTTCAGCATTAAGGGCAGTTCGCTCAAGAAGCAGAAGAATTTCCTAACAGACTTTGCCCCCAATACTCTGCTACAGTTAACGCTGGGCACTCAGAGAGCAAGAGAATCATTTTTTTAAGAGCTTTCCTAGGCAGCAATACACACAGAAAATAATGTCACCTTGAACTTTCAGATCTGCCTGGATAGCTCATGCACTATTCTTCATATGACATTCTTATAATGCAAAAAAGGGGACAGATATTAAGAACAATAGGACAGAAAGCCTATAGTTTATTAAAATAGGGTTCCCAGAAGTTAAGTGACTCCAATTTGTCTTTTCAAGCTTAGAAAGAGCCAGCCCAGAGACGCCTCGAACAAGGAAGCAAGCCAGGACACACAGAGCCTAGTGCAGCATCCTGATTCATAATTCTTCCTCCCAGTTGGCAGCCCCCTCCTGAAAGGAAGAAAGGCTGAGCAGAGAGCAGTGCAGGCCCGGGGCAGCTGCTCTAACAGGTTTCCATCCCCCAGAGCCATGGACCAACTCCACTGCCAGGTTGCTCAGGAGTGCTGGGGCTGCGATGCAGTTACTCAGTAGGGTTCGGAGCCTCCTACAGGGCTGTTCACGGCCTCCCTGTTCCTGGGCTGGTGTGGGCCTCAGGCTGATGTGGCACCAGGGAGGGAGGATGCTCAGCCGGATCACGCCAAACACACCCTTATCTCCTCTCCTCCTTCCACTAAGCCTTGCTCTCCAATCAACCTTCTATCTCCTCCTTGCTCAGCGGGAAGGTCACCCCACTTTGTTCTCTGCTTTCTGCCACAACTCAAGTTCACGTACACCCATGGGTCTCTTCTTAAGGTTCAGTTGGCAACAAGGCACGAGGAGAATCAAGAAACCCTCTGCAGAGTATCTGTCATCATTTCTTTTCAACAATATTCATAGCACAGTGCTATGGGCCAAACACTGAGCCCAGTGGTAGAGAACAGAACAAATAAAAACACTCATCTTTTATTTTCACTGGATGAGGACAACTGAATTAGACGAAATTGAAGCAAAATAAAAGAAAAAACACAAATGACACATTTAAATATTACAATATTGTTATTATAAACACAAAGAGTTAGTCAAGGGCTTTAGAAATGAAATGCTGCTTTTAGGTTAAATAAAAATTTGCAATGGGACCTTCAAGGCCCAGGGAGATGAGTAATTCTGTGGTGGGGGCTTCTAGAAGGAGGGGCTGATGATCCTCAGGGCCCATTACTACCTGAGACATATATCATAGATAAGCTCCAAAATCTCTTACCTCACACACTCCCTGAAGACCAAGGAACGCCTTGCAAACACTAACGCGCTCTCATTAGTTTTTATTATTAATCGATAGATGTATCAACCCACAGGGTTATCATCTACTATACATCATGAACTATAGACATAATTTGTCTTAGTGAGATTTAACAACACAGTAAATATTCTTCAAATCATTTTAGAACAAGGATTATTCCACCTGGAAATACTCTAAATGTACTTCAAACACTCAACCAGACAGAGGCTCATTTTCTGATGAGTTTACACCACCTACTTGTAACAACTCCTCTTATTCAGGGAAATACTAACTCAGCTCTATTTTGTCACTGATAACGCAGAATCCCAGGGCTCAGTCTGGTTTTAAGGGACATATAAAAGCTTGTCAATAAGAAAAACATTCTATATAGAAAAAAGGCAACTATACATTTCTATCTCATTTACAAGGGCCAAGCTTGGTCTGGATACCAGCTTAATTTTTCCATTGCTCCCATTAAGTAAATCCATTGAGATTATATCTGGAATTAGCATGGTTTCAGGATCTGGGCAATATTAGGTCCTACAAAGTTCTAGCTACAGAAGGCAGATCTGAAAAATTTAAAGGGGAAAAAAGATATTAATATAATTCCAGGGTAGGTGGGGTGGAAGACATAGGTAGGTCTTCTAATTAATGAGTAGTTACTATTTTATAAACACTTTCACAAATATAGTATTGGTTTCTTAAATAATTTTTATCTCCTTTAATTGAAAACTTTCAATGGCACAAATTTTTATACTATTTTCAAATTTCAAATTATATATGGGTTTTAAATGTCATTTGCAAAGTTTAAACTATGTTTGAAAGTGCAAAGGAAAAAGTAAGACTTACTCATATCCATATTTTCCAGATATATCTATCACCATTTCTGCTCCCAGCTTATTCTGAGAATGTTCAAATGAAAGTTCCTTCCAAATGAACTCAATACTTGCAATGTTTCCAATGTTAATGTCTGCATCAATTAAATCTGTATAAGTCATGCCTGGCTTCAGTGTTCCACTGTAAAGAGAAAAATAAACTCATAAGCTTGCACCGGGTATTCACAATGCTGAAGTTGAAGACAACATCTCTGTGTACCATGGAAGAGAAAATTTCATTTTCTGGCATTTGCTTATAGGAGATTTATTCTTTCCATTCACTTTGGTCAGCCTCTCAGAACAGCATGATTCTGAAGCTTGAAAAAAGGGTTAGGTAAATGGGAAGCTTGACTAGGTGATTTTTAGGGGATGAGTACTCCATAATAAAAGATCTGGTCTTGGCTTTGTGGCATCAGAAACTAGATTTTATTGACACCAGGAAATGATCAAACTACCAATGATAGACTAAATTCACACAAAACTCATATAAGAACTAGAAGCCTGTTCATCAGCTCACAATGGTGAAATGCTTCCTTTTTATTAACCAAAATGTTCTCCTACCCTTTCCCTGGTACCTTCTTCATCTGTATGAAAAGAATTGGGTAACCAAACTGATGATAAAAATGATGTTTTGGTGAGTGTGGAAATAGAGTAGAGAGAAGTAGATTATCTTGAGACATAAGGCATATTTTATGCACGCCCAAATTAGACCAGATGAGATTTCTCTATTGCTGCTATTTCCTTATTCCTTTGCTAATGTATTGTCTGTCTCCTCTAACTGGAAGGTAACCTCCATGAGAGTAGGACCTGTGTCTGTTTCTCCGGCAGTTAGAACAATTCCCGGTATATAATAGGCATTTGAACGTTTGTTGAATGAGTGAACGAATGAATGTTGCTATTCTTAGGGCTTTATTCCATTACATGTAAAATTAATTGATTTAATTACCAGAAGACAACTTTTCTTCCAGATTATTGGGGTAATTTCCCTGTTGCCCCATGAACTGCCTTCACACAGTGCACACACAGTGCAGCTCTTCATGACAGTGTCATTGGAAGCCCAAATAACTAAAATATAATCTACGGTGATGCCAGACTCTTAAAGGTTGACCGAAGAGTGGGAATAGACTAGCATACAAATTCATTTAGTGGCTTCATTTCAAGATAAGACATCTACTGTGGACCTGAAATGTTTAATTATTCTTAAAAAAGAGGACTGGATAACTATGCAAGGACATTACAAATAGCTTCTTTAGACATTAGCAAAAGAAGTATAGAGATGTCAAAACATTGTCACAAATCTTAGAAGGGGCAGGAACTGCACCTTTCTCTCCACCTGCCCCACGTCAGCTGCCTTTGGGCAGGACACAAAGCCCACAGCCTTAGGCAGCGAGTGTACTGTGGGCCTCAGAGCCACAGACACAAGATGGTGTTGAACTCTTCTCAGAGGAATAGCTTAGTGAAGATATGAAAAGCAAGTGGATATGAGACATGCTAAGACACGGAAGGGTATTTGGAACATGGAACAGCATGGATAAAGTCAGGAAGGGAGGAAAGGGGGGGATCTATTTAATGCTGGGTGAAGTAATCAGGGTAACGTGGCTGAGCTGAAGATGAACGAAGCCGAACGGCAGGAGGCAGGGCTAGAAGCCACGGGCTGGAGCCTGTGCATGAACCAGAATCAAGACAATCACTGACCGTACCCATCTTTAGAGGCAGGTGCGCCAAGGTGAGATGATGAGCACAGATGCTGCCAGAGCGGTTGATCCGAAGCAGCCCTCAATGGACAACCATAAAATCCCTGCTTTTTGTGCCTTTGCCCAGTATTTGAAGATGACGGAACTCACAGAGGCAATGCATCTAATCCGTTCATCAGTTTGCACAACGCTAACCTCTAATAGTATGTATAATGTTAATTCTGAAATGATTGCCAAATTAAGAAATGAAAATGAAAGATGTAATACAAAAATGCTAAGGCTGATCAAAGAAAATATTAAGGAAAATTCAAGATAAAAGGGGACTTCAGTCCAACGTGCACAGTGAATGTCTCTACTGAATTATTCCTTCCTTTGACTGTCCCAGCATATAGCACATACCTGTGGGTACTACTTAGAAAGCTTATTAGAAATTTGGCAATTTATATAAATGTCTTAATTTGTATGGAATCTATAAAAATAAAAGAGATCTACCCAAATTTGTATAACACTAATGGACTGGATTAAAAATATATTTTGTTTCCTGTCAATTTTTCCCCTTGCTTTAGATCTGTATTTTCATGTTATCATTTCCTAACATTTTCTGTTTGTAGCTGGAACTGTAGATATTATTATTTCTATTTTATATTTGGAAAATATAAAGTAAAAAGAAAGATAGCTGGTGGTATTGTAGGAAAAGAAAAGACTGAGCCTTACTGAGCCAGATGAACTGAGAACTGAGTGCAGCACTGTTACCTGCCAGGTCCTCGTCCTTACCTACCTGACAACCCCAAACTCCCCTGTCTTCTCTGTTGTTCCACCTACATGGAGAAACATGCTTCCTTGAGTGACATTGTTTCCATCAAGTTTGACAGACAGTTTGTGCCTCCAACCTGGAAATAAAGAGAAAGAAGGGTTAAAACACACAGAAAGCATGACATCCTGGCTACTTTAATGTAAATACAACTTTCAAGGTTAAAGTGGAACAGGGCTGTTCACGTCCATGAAAAAATACAACTTTATATAGCTCGAGTGAATTTGGTGAGAAATTATATTTTAAAAAACATATAAACGTTCACATTTTGATTTTGTAAATGTAAATAGCTTAACAATATCTTTTAAAGAAAATTCTTTAATTTTCCAGACATTTTTATAACTTTAAGAAAATGTGTGTGTCTTTTCTCATCCATTAAATTTGTAATCTGTGGCATGTATGCTTTCTGTAGCCAAGTTTTAATTTGCCATAGTTTGACAACTAATCCAGAAAAAAATCTAGAAAACCTATTGAGCAATAAGGTCTGTGCTTTTTTTTTTTTTTTTTTTTTTTTGCGGTATGTGGGCCTCCCACATTGTGGAGCACAGGCTCCGGACGCGCAGGCTCAATGGCCATGGCTCACGGGCCCAGCCGCTCCGCGGACCGGGGCACAAACCCGTGTCCCCTGCATTGGCAGGCGGACTCTCAACCACTGCGCCACCAGGGAAGCCCAGGTCTGTGCTTTTAAAATGACTTAGAGGCAAAGTAAACTGTCCCTTCTTCTCCTGCAGGGCTGTGTACTAGGAATGCCCAGCCAATATAGGTCTGGGTCAGCACAAAGCCTGTCAATAGGATAAAGCCCTTGCAAATGGTCAAGTGTAACTTAAAAAAAATCTAGAGCTAAACAGATCTTTTATTCTGAATTCTGAAATTGTTGTATGCTTAATAACACAGAAAAAAAATGCAATTCTTCATAAAATTGTCTGAAAAGCCTCTGAAAGGGGAAAAATTTTACTAGAGAGAATTTTCAATCTGTGAGTTAATCATTGCCAAAGATCTCCCTTTCCCTCCTCAGCCCATTCCACTGCCGTATGGCTCCCACCGTCACCTCTCCACTGAAACCCCAAACTCAGCAATGACGGAATTGGTGGCTCACCCCTAGAGCCCCTTTGGGCCCCCGTCTCATCTGACCTTTTAGCATATTTGGTGCAGTGAATCCCTCCC
Organism: Orcinus orca; assembly: GCF_937001465.1. NCBI lineage: Eukaryota > Metazoa > Chordata > Mammalia > Artiodactyla > Delphinidae > Orcinus > Orcinus orca. The sequence goes on along the minus strand of NC_064572.1, from coordinate 76,528,277 downwards.
TTCCTCATCATCTTTCTTGCCCTAGCTCCCACACAGCTTTGTATTTTCTCTCTATTCATTCCTCAGTCTCCTTCACAGGGGCCTCTTTCTCTGCTCTCTTTCTTCTCATTTGACACAGTCTTCTTGGGTAATTACATCGTCTACTTTCATAGCTTAGATTACTGTCTAAATGCTTAAATCTGTAACCGTAGACCACATCTCCAGAGGCCGAGACCCATATCTAACTGTACATGCCCAAGTCCTAAGGGCATCTCAGACCTAACATGTTAGAAACTGAGCCATCAACTTACTCCAAACCAGCCTCTCTGCCTGTGTTACCAAGTTCAGCAAACGGCACATCATCCACCCACCTAGAATCATCCTTGACTTCTCCATTTTCTGCATCCCTCAAATCCATTCACCCAGTTCCTTTTTGCTTCTACCTGCCCAAAGATAAAGCCCAAACCTCCCACATGGAGCACAATTTCATTATTTGATCCAATTTACCTCTCCCACCTTTGTCTCGTGTTACCCTCCTCCTGGTCTCTACAATCCAAGCAGGGGGATCTTCTTTCAGTTCCAGCTCTCTTACCTCCAGGCATTTTCATAGGCAGTTCCTTCTACCTGGAATACTCCATTTCCTTCTCCCTCTTACTCACTTTTCAGGAGTCAGCTTGGAAATCACCTCCCCTCGGAAGGCTCCCCTGATCTGGTTGCAGAAGTTCCTCCTTTGAAAATCTCCCAAAAGAAAGTTTATTACTCAGGATTGAAACTGATTTTTTTTTTTTTTTGCTTTCCCCCTGGCCTAAACTCACTGCATTGTTCTTCACTGCATCCTCGGAGTCTGGCCCAATGCCCACTTATTTAGTAGACACTCAGTAAAAACTGTTGAATTTTAAAAGATAAGTGCCTTAAAGCATTACAATAAAATTCAGCTACAATACTTACGGGAAAATGGGGAAAGAGTCCCTGTGTTTAAAACATAATACGATCTATTAGCCTTCATTTTTTTGAGGTGAAATCTATCAGCAAAATGACCCATCATTGGGCAACCTTCCTTGTGACAACGGAAGCAATTTCGCTGGTGACAGAAAATAAGAGGTAATTAGAAATGTTCACCTTCAATAAACTCAGGATGTATTATTAAACTATCAGAAATTTTTGGAATCTAAATAAAGTATATATGCATTTAAAAATGACTAAGTTGCCTAACAGACCATCCTGCCTGTTTGCAAAAACAAAACTTAATAAAACAAAAACAACTGAGGGAAAAGAAAAAGGGCCTGTTAGAAAAATTAGTAAATGATATGAATAAACAATCCACAGAAGAGGAAACTCAAATTGTCAATGATTATGTAAAGATACTCAATCTTACCAGTTGTCAGGAACGTGCTAATTAAAGCAACATACAATTTCATACTCAGCAGATTCACAAAAATTAAGACAATCGGCAATACCAAGTATGGGTAAGACATGGAGTGGGGAATTCTCATTTGCTTCTTATGGGAATATAAATTAACAGACATTGCAGACAGACATTTGGTAATGTCTAATAAAGATGGAAATGCACATAATGCTTTGACAATTTCACTTCTATTATATGTCATAAAGAAACTTCTACACAAGCACATAAGGCGATATGCAAAGGTGTTCATTGCAAAATCGCTTTCAATAAGAAAAACTGCAAACAACCAAAATGCACATTAGTAGGGGAATGAATAAATAAATTGTGGCAGATTCCTACAAAATAAATACAATAGGTCTATAAACATCAATGTAGATCTTAAATTTATAAAATTTAATTTAAAAACAAATTCAGAAAGATACAGTATGATACTATTTATATGATATATGTATATTGATTTGCTTCAAAGTCTGCCTTAGGGAAGGGCATTAAGGAAATGTAAGGTACTTCAATTTTATCTGTATGTGTTAAAATCTAAAGCAAAACTAACAAAATATTAACTTAAAAAAATCTGGGTAGCAGTGTTGGAGTATTTGCTATTTTAGGTTTTGAACTTTTAGATTTTTAAACCATGGACACTTAGGCTAGGACTATAGTAAAACACCCCATTTAAAACTCCATTTTTAATGAATAAAAATACTAACAAAATAACAGGGGCTCATATGTATTGAATGCTTACCATGTGCAAGGCACTGTTTGAAGCACTTTATATGCATTTAGGTCAATTACTCCTTACAAAGTCCCTTATTATTATAATGCTTTTACTTTCCTTATTTAACAGATCAGGAAACTAAAGCCCAGAGAAGTAAACAATCTGTCCAATGTTGCATGTCTATCAAGTGATGGAGCAAAAATGTGAATCAGACAGCCTGGCCCTCCTTATTTTATTTATTTTTTAAAATTTCATCTCATTTTTTATGACTGTTGGGTAAAAGTACAATAAAACATGTCAAGGAAATTGACTTGATGTTCTCTAGTTTGTTGCCGTAATCGGCATCCACGTGGCACAGGAGCCTGTGGTTCTCCAGTTTAGCAGGTTGAACCGCACTAACTCTGAATCCACTGTGACTCTGAGAACCTGCTTCCTTCCACCTGCCTTTGGTGTCGTAAATGTCAGCATCCATTGAGCCATTCAGACCAGCATCTGGAGCTTGAAGGTTTTGAGGAAGTGCCAGTGGTTGGATGGCAAGCTTTCCAAGAGCAGCAGTTCACCAGCCACAATACGAGTAAGGACAACTTGCTCAGGAAACTGAGAAGACAGCCTGAGGGCTCACTCACCTTGCTCTGTAAAAGGAGGGAAATGCTTATTCCTGTCCCAACACTGTACTTATTCACAAAATGCTATCACTTACAACACACTTCGGCTGGAAACCCCACATTTTTCTTCCCTGATAAAACAGGGGGTAGGTGTCTAACGCACAAGCAGCAAAACCTTTCCACTTCCCGCTACAAAATGCATTTTCTTTCTCCTTTTTTCACGACGATAACCAAATGAAAAATAGGTTCAGCTCAGATCTGGGACCCCGTGCTTTCTGACTCAAGCAAAATCAGATTTGGCATTTTGTAATGTATTGAACTGCATGGATCTCCTGTGAGCTATCTACGCCTCAGCTCTGCTCTGTATAAATAATTAAATTTTAATAAAAATAATTTTCATGTTCCAAGTAAATGGTAATATGTTTCACTGTAGCTATGGATTGGTTCAGGCTTCTCGGGGCATCTTTGAGGATGACATTTAAAATATATACACACAAAAATTTTTGCCCTTTTAGATAGTAGCATCTAATTATGGCATAACAAATGGCCAAAACAGCAAAATTGGATATAATTCAAAAGAGCCACAACAACCTGAATACAAATAGTTGGTTTAGTTATTTAAGCCCTCCAGCAACCCCAGTGACTGTTCAGTACTCAGCACAGAAAGAATCTATTATTTCCCAAAATGGCAGATGCATTTTTTTTTGCTACATACTCAATGCTCTAATTTTTAGTTGGCTGATCATGCTTCAAAAAATGACTTGCTAATTAAATTACACTGCAAAACGTTTTACTCACTGCTTTGAAAGATTTGTAGGATCTACAAGGATAAGCAATAAATGCATCGGGATTGAGAATGCTTTCAGCATAAAAGCGATGACTTCGGGCATGGTTGCAATCAAAGAAGGAAAACACTTCTGTGAAAACAATTTCCAATTAACTGATAGTATGAACCATTTCTTAGAAAAAGTAATTTTAAATGATAGTTTTTTGACTTGGGTCTAGGTCACCAGACCTTGTGTGTAGGCTTGGATATTCCACATTTATCAATATTACATATCATTTTCTTGTACGAAAGAATTCGTGTGACTCTAAAGGGACATTCAATCAGGATAAATAAACAAATGCAAATGTAGGTGACTGTGCTCTGACACTAATATCCCCAACACTTCCCAGATCTCTGATGTAAGCACTTAGAGCTCTGAGTATCATGGTGCACATAGCATCTCTGCCTTAGACCAATTAATTCTCCGTATCCCTGTTTCTGCAGGAGTGACTGAACTCCCTCCTGTTCAGTCATAGAACAGCCAGCAAGGTTAACCAGTGCACACCTTCAGCTGAGCTTCCAGGTGAGACAGGTGGGAGGTATTGTAAAGAATGCTACAGACAAATTAGTTTTGCCATTGTCAGGCATAACATTACAGCTACTAATAGGATTATTGCAATAATACATAAAAGTTCTAAGTACATTTGTGCATTCTCAAGTTATCATAGCATTCCAGTCATTTATACTCTCTTTTCCTTACATAAAAATGTTTTTACTCTTTGACATGGACTATTCTTCCAATGACCTACCCAGCTTGGCTGACTTTTGAGAAACCAGTTTGGTTTTAGTGTATGTGGTAAGTCACTTATCTACAACTGTGGCCTCCCAAGAATCACTCCTTCCTAGGTCCTCACCCCTTTGCAATATCTTGTTACTCTTCTTCCCTTCAGGAGATGGAGTTGTTTTGGGGTTTTTTTTTCCCTTCTGGGTTGGGGTTACAGGCTAGTCTTGTGACTTCTTTGACCAATAGGAACTGACACTGTGTGAGTCAGTGGAGGAACTGACACTGTGCAAGTTCCAGGGCCTTGGTCTTCAGAGACCTTCCAGCATCTACTCTTGCTTTCTTGGAACCCAGCCTCCATGTTAAGAAATCCGGGTTAACTGGCTGGGGAGAGAAGCTCTGAAGGATAACAGACCACTTAGAGAGGAGAGTTAGTACCAAGACCCCAGACGTGGAAGGCCATCTTGGACCTTCCCACTCAGCTTAGCCCAGCCCAGCTCCCAGCTGGATGCAATCACATGCATTCGTCCAATGGACACATCACAAAGCAGAATCTCGGCAGAACTCTGCCTGCATCTTGACGCTTAGAATCATGGGCAATAAAACCATTATTCTCTTAAGCCACTATGGTTCATTATGCAATAGATAACTGAGACAGCATAATTTCAGAAATGCAACATAGCAGAGATAAAGAATTGGCATCATTTTTTTAAAAGGAGGACTTCTCTTACATCAGGTTTCCTTACATACAGATTTATATTCATAATTAATTGTGATTTAGACAAGATGGTTCATTAGAATATTAGGAGCTATGAACTTTAAAAGTAAATGGTTTCTTAGTAATAAATATAATGTAACAGAATATCTTGAAGCTTAAAAGTCATCTAAAACTTAACATGAATGATAAATGTGCTTTTAATCCAATAAAGTTGTAGGAATTATATCTCAAAATGATAGCTTATGATAAATGTATGTTTTATTTGAATTCATTCTTTTACAGAATTTCAAGTGCTCAGTATATAACACTTAATATAGTTATGTAAAGGAGTCTTATGATCTATATTTTATCCTAATAGAACTAATTTTAAATCATAATATGGCAAATAACGAGAGAGATAAGTTTTATAATGGGCCTTTTCTGAATGAATTTCGCTTACCTGCACTAGGTCAAATTGGCTTTAATTCTCATTTTGAGTATCCATAGTTTCACCAGTTTTTTTTTTTAGGTAGTCATTGCAAACAGATATTTCTAATTACATTTACTCTTTCAGAACGGCTATTAAAACTTTGTAACTTATCTCTAGTGAAGAGGAAAGTCGAGTTACTCTCAATGTCACGATCTGTGTGTCTTTCCTCTACAATAGCCAAATGGAAGATAAAATAATTACAACATCTAGCTATTCTGACCACATGGGATCAGGTGATGGGATATTTAGAATCCTCCAGATATTTATTATGTCATCATACGTTATATTACTGTGCATTATTATATGTTATGTATGATATAGTTCATTATTTACATGATGACGATATGTAGAGATAGGGAGGAATAGAACTCCCAAATAATAACTTTTTGGTGTCTTATAACTAAGTGCCTTATAGATATTATTATTATTAGAAACCACTTTAAAAGGTTAAATATTATTTGTTTAATTTGTGATTAATTTAATTTGTGACTCAGAGTGATTCTGTTAAAAAGCAAGTCAAACCATGTCCCTCTCTGCTCAAAATCCTCCCATGGCTCCCCTCTCACTTGAGTAAAAGCTGAAGTTTTACTACAGTCCATAAGGTGCTGTATTATCTCCCTCTGCCCTGTTCCTTCTCTAACTTAATGTCCTACTACTCTCCTGTCTTTCACTTCATTTCAGCCACAACAGGCTCCTCACTGCCATGAACTTCACAGGCTCCTGCCCCAGGCCCTTTGCATTTGCTATTCCCACCCCTCAGCCTGGAATGCCTAACTGGCTAACTCCTTCAGGTCATCTTTTCAGTAAGGACTTCCTGGCCACCCTATCAAAAATCTCCTTCCCCTATGTCACCCCCACTGTCACCAACGCATCATATTCCCATTACATGCTTTGTTTTGTCTCTTAGCACTTATTCTATTTTTGTTTTTCTAGCAAATTAGAATATTAGCTCCATCAGGGAGGGACTTCTGTCTTTTGTATGCGTTCCTACATCTGCTATTCCTAGAATAATGCTTGGCACATAGTAAGCACTCAATACATATTTGTTGGATGAATACATCCTCCTTGTTCCTACTGAGTGAGTACAACATGCTAGACATTCTGTTAGACCCTGGGGTTGCAGAGGTAACTAAGACGTGGACCCTGACCTTGCAGATCTCACAACTGCTGGGAACTTCATACATGCAACTGTGTTTTGGGCTAAAACATATTTTTATATTATATTATATTATATACAAAAGGACATAGATTCTATCCAAGCAGGGAGCTCACTGAATTTATAACAGCAGTCCTCATATTTTAGAAAGTATTTAGCTTCCTTGTAAATATTGACATCAAATTTAAATAAAGGTGTAATTAAATCTTCACATCTTGGCATGTGCTTCCCTCCATTTGGGTAAAAGTCAAGGTGGCCACAAGCATTAATAGTTCCAACACCTGAAATTTTAAAAAGCAGGATAAACGCTTCTAAAATTCTCCTCCATGTTTCAGTGTAGTTTCAGTTTGTGTTAAAAACTTACCAAGCTCGAAGAGGAAGCGAACTTCCTTTGTATGAATAACATCAACAGAGTTGGCATCTGAGGGGTCCAGCCTGACTTCATTTAGAGTGCTGTGGAAACCTGGCCCAGTTGGGTCCAACCCTAGGAAAAAGCATAATGTGTATTAAACTAAGACATACAAAAGTACATTGATAGTACATGGATAGTGTTGTTATTTTGGAAGGATAGATGGTGAATGCAAGGTATTCTTTCTTATATGATTTATGTAGGTCAAACACCACTCAGCTTGAGGGTCAGATACATAAACTGTAGGGTCTGTTTACATTTATAAATTCAGGGTCTGTATATACTGCAATGTCGGATTCCTACACACAAGTGAGGCTGTGTCTAGACAATGCCCAAGTAGCTAACGGAGTCAGAAAAGTCAAGGTGGCTATTCTAGGATCTGTACATGCAATATCATACATATAACTAAGGTTACGGATTGTAGACCATCTTAAAAGCAACATTTATACACAAAAATATAAAAATAAAAGATGAGAGCTCTTCAAAATGTAAAGAGGGATCTCAAAGCAACACAGTTAAAATAATAGAATCATAGTCCTCAGCTAAGGCTCACTTAGTTCCATTCATTATAAGAAAAACAAAAGCCCGAAGCCCAGGAAAGTGAAGGGACTTGACAAGGCCATCATATGTTAGGTGCAAAATGGACCAGGAGCCTGGTGGCCAGACTCTCAACCCATTGTCTGCTGTTCAAATGTCTACTAAAACAAAGGTAAGATATCTAGGGTCCTTAAAATGTTATGATCATTCACATAACTCATTTACACGTTTGACAGTTATTTATCAAGCACTTACTATGTGCCAGGAACAGGGTTCAGCACCTGGGTACAAGGAGTAAGGTCTAGCCTTGTCCTCAAGGAGCTTTCTATTTGGTGGGGAAGGCACTACAATGCAGTGTGCTCAATGCTGAGACAGGTGAGCACAGGTGTTATGCAAGTACAGAGAAGCAACACGTAACCCAATTTTGGGAAACTAGGACATGCGTCTGCTGGAGATGAGAAATACAAGCAGAGATGTGAGGGAACAGAAGGCCAGCCAGGGTGAAGATGGGGTCAGCAGCATCCTGGGAAGAGGATAGAGAATATACGTGACCATCAGGCGAGAGGGTTAACCACATTTGGGAAACTGTAACTAGCTTTCAAGGGCTGGTGCACAGAGCTTTAGAATTTGGTGAAAGATGAAGATAGCATTTTAAGCAGGAGCCAGATGCGACCTGAGCCACGATGAGTTTGGACATGACCTGGTTGTCGATGGGCAGCTCTTACAAGTTTGCAGAAGGGGAGATTTACGGTCAGATTTGTATTTTAGCAAAGTCTCTTTGCTGTTAAGTGGAGAGCGGGCCCCAGAGTGGAGAGGACTCAGAGCTGAGCTGCAGCTGACCTTTGGGAAAATGCGGCATGAGTGAGAAACGAAAGTGCCGCAGTTGTGGGTGTGCATTACTCAGTGTAACAGCCTGTCATACGATTCAGGTTTTGTTTCTATTTTTCTGGTTAATATAAGCATGGAGAGAGAAATGACAGAATGAGAAGAGGAGAGGAGAGAAGAGGGGGCCTAGGATAGAACCTTGAAGAATACCAACGAGTAAGGGAAGGCGAAAGAAAAGGCACCTGCAAGGGAGCCTGGAAAGAAGCTGTCAGACAAGAACAAAGACAACCAAGAAGATGGGGAACCACAGGAGCCAAGAGGAGAAGGGGTTCCAACAGCACAGAGGGGCCAGTGGGTCAAATTCTGCAGAGGGGCCAAGGAAGGTCAAGATGGGAAAGGTCTGGGAGAGTCCCACTAAAAAGTCAGAGTGCAGGGAAGGGATACAATTAAGTATCATCCTCAAAACCCTAATTCATAGGGTTCACTCTGCAACTTGTTTTTAGACTTAACAGTGTGTCCAGGGGCAATATTCAAAATGTTCACAACTGCAATGGCATGGGCCTTAAACAAAGCAGTTCAGCACTGCCAGCTACACTGGACGAGCAGGACCGTCATCAGGGCTCTATCTCATTCTGTGTTATTAGTTGGTATGGAACTGCAAAGCATGGAGTGCATCATAATTCAGTCAACTGTCCCCGACAGTGGATGATCACAGCTTCCATTACTTTGCCACCACAGATAACGCTGTGGTGAACACCCCTTGAACGTGGATTTACACACTCACACTTTGGAAGCGTTTCAGGTTTTGGTTTGGGGGAGTCACATTTTCTCCTGTCTTACATTTGCTTCTGAGACTTCGTTTGGCCTTCAGATACTTGACATTTTGTGCATAAACAAATATGTAAACAAACCCAAGGCCCATCTGCAGGGCTGACTTGCCAGTTATCCTTCCAAGGCCTGGCGTCCTTGACCCGGCTTCCCCAGCCAGATGAGCTCCCAAGCTGCGGCCAATCAAGTGCACTTTAGAAGGGGAATATCCAAATTTTTTCTGATAGGATTTTTTCAAAGGAAAACAGAACAACTATTTTTAAAAGACCAGTAGAATGGTTGAAATAGGCTTAAAATGAAAAAGGAGCTGACATGTTTCTCCCTCTCACACCCAGGATGGGGACTGGTAAAGTGACAAAGCGACCCCACGTTCAACTACATCCTTCTCCAGCTGAAGCAGAGAGCATCAGGTGGGCTGGAGGGATGCCTTCTGTCAGAGTTCTTCTCCCTGTGCTAAGGGGCCTCAGAGTCCTCGGGAGCAGGAAGGAGAACAGCCCAGTGACCATGGCTGTGGCTTCCAGCCTGTGCCCATTCCTCCTGAGACCCAACCCATCCAGCACGCCCCCAACACAGGGCAAAGGCAGCTCACGCCCACGCTATTATCCACCTTGCCTGTGTCTGTCTTCTCCACTTTAAGGCAACTCTAGCAAATGTCTGGGATGACTTTGGCCTTCAGAAAAAGTTTTTAAGAATATTCACAATGAGACTATGCGGCCTGAGAGTTTACACACACACACGCACAATCAACTTAATGGGGAACAAAGGAGCAAACATTTTTAGTTTCAGCAAAGTTTCAGGCTCTCTTCATAATAGTGAAAATCATGCAGTTGCCTTCACTTGGATAAATCTGTCATTTGATCAAATCTTCTATTTATTTTTTCACCAGTAATGACAGTATTATGTGCTGCATTATGAAGAGTATTTTTACATGTGAATGGCTGCCCCAGTGGCTCCTGTCGTTAGGGGGCCCTGTCCCCCACTGCTGCCACCATTTAAAACCTCTGCTTGCTTTCTTATCTTCCCCTACAGACTGTGTCTGATATTGGTTCTCACCCTCCCCCCCTTCAGCTTTCTCCTCCTCCTTCCCCATCTACCGGTAGGTAACCCTATTCCAGGCACCTGCTTGCCCCAGGGCTAATCCTGGTATCCTGTGATAAAATGACAGAAGAGGGGGCAGGGAAGAGACTCCTACCTGTTCCTTAGCTGCTCCTTCTGCAGGTCTGGCTCCTGAATTACTCTCGGGGGCTCCAGGCTCCCTCACCCTAGACCTTCTCCTGCTTTTCACCTTGGGCTTCCGAGGGGGCGAACAATTCACTGAACATTAAAGTCAGCCAACACTTTCCTCTTCAGTTCAGCAAAATCTCCTCCCAGCTTCCTACAAGCCACTCCTATTTATTTCCTAGACCTTTAAGAGCCTACAGTTCAGGCCCCAAGATCAAGGAAGAAATTCACAAAAGCTTAGGACTGGTTTTTCTCTGAAGAGGCGATGAATCTGATTTTATCCTTTTTGGACAAAGACTCACTCTGAGCTCTTCCTTGTACTGTAGTGCCCCTGACAGAGCGGCAAGGGCAGGCAGAGGAGTGGGGGGGCAGACAGAGAAGTGGATGCAGACAGAGAAGTGGGGTGCAGATAGAGAAGTGGGTGCAGATAGAGAAGTGGGGGGCAGATAAATTGGGGGGCAGATAGAGAAGTGGGGCAGACAGAGAAGTGGGTGCAGATAGAGAAGTGGGGGGCAGATAGAGAAGTGGGTACAGACAGAGAAGTGGCTGCAGATAGAGAAGTGGGGGCAGAAGAAGGTGAGTATTTGGTTCCCTGACTCTTCTCCAGGCTGTTTCCTAACTGGCTCAGTGTTCTACGCCACCTTCCCTGACCCACCATCTAAGTGAGGTGCTGGTCCTGTCACGCCCCCTCCCGTTGCCTTGGAATTCTCCACAGTACTGTTTCCACACTTGGCCAGAGCAGAAACACTGTCTCACTCACCATGTACCTTCAGTGCCTAGAACAGAGCCGGGCCCACAGCAAGTGCAGAGTGAAATAGTTGCTGGATGGAAGGAGTGAACTCTCCTTAAGAATCTGAAAGCGTCACAAATCTTTAGACTTTACTTCACTGCATTTCACGGTGTGCAATTACTTTCTATTATGGTAGAGCTTCTGGAGAGTTATAAATGTCTCAAAGTATATCCCTCATAAATAGCAAAGTCTGTTTTATTCTTTTAGAAAACGTGTAGGTTAAAGGGTCATGCCTGGACTGGCCCATGGACCTAATTCACTGCCATAGAACCAGTTTCTGCTGGAAAATGCATTTCACATTCTACACAAATAGCATCCATAAGGCAGAAACAGTTTCTTCTCTATCATTAAGGATAGGTTTACAATGTGATGAAAACGAAGGGAGATGGTCCTACACACTGACCGTGGCAGTAACCTTGGGGGGTGGGGAAGGATTTGGTGAGGAGCCTGTGAAGGGACACTGCCACCAAGTGGCACTTTGTAGAACCACAGGCACTTCTTTCACAGGAAGTAACTTCCCTTTTTGGCTATCATACACCAATGCTTATTATTTCACGTGTTCAGTATATGTGTAAACTAATAAAAAAGAACACAGAATTACCCCCAAATTCTTGGTGTTATGATACAAAGTCAGTTAAATATAATTTAAAAAAATCAACAGTTCTTACCACAAGAACATCAATACAATAAGCTATCTCAGCACCAACAGCACGGACATTGCTTACAGCGTGGATATATTTCAGCAAACCATTAATCCAGTGTAAATTAATGCAGTTCACATCTTCTACTTTTAGGAACACCTAAAAAGATTTATTGTAAGTATTAAAAAGTAAGAATTAAAGAAAATCAAGGTGCCTGAACAACTGATTTCACAATAAGAAATAACATTTGCAGGTATTGAGAACCTACTACATGCTAGGCCCTGTCCTAACCCTTTTACATATACTAACTTAATACTCATTTAAAGAGAAGGAAACCTAGGCACAGATAGGTTAACTTGCCCATGACCACAGAGCTAGTAAATAGAACCATAATATGATTTCAGACAGCCTGACTCTACCACACTGTATGGCTTATAAATAATTAATTCTTACTACATTAGCAGTCTATTAACCCTGGTATAAAAGAGAGGAAAATTAATTTCATGGAGTGAACTTGGAAATGTTTTCCTTAAAATAAATGAGAAATTTATCACACCACTCAATCTTTTGTCAAAGATGAGAATTTACCAAAGAATAATTATAAAAATCCTCCATCATAATCTGTGTGATTCATAATAAGTGAAAATAAATGGGAAATGGGTAATTCATTTGAGGCCTTGGGACACGGACAATGTGAATAACTGAATGGAGAATTTCCATGAATACATTAGTACCTTGCAAAGTACATTCACATTAAACATAAAGCTTTCATACTAGTGTCAAGAAGCGTTTATTCACATCATACATTGCACGTCTTGCTGCCATTGCCATCTGATTTCCATCCAGGTATGTTGATATGGGTGATCTTGTCTGTTCCGAAGTGTGAGGCTTGGAGAGTTAAATAATTAGCTGCACTGATTTCCTGTTTCAGGTGAAAAGAAATTAAGGTAAAATAATTGAAAATTATTTACTATTTAGTAAAATTATTCTAAATTTGCTCAAAAGTCTTCCTCTAAATTTGATTTTAACAGCCTTCTTTAATACATTTTTATCAAAGAAATAGTTACTGCTACATATTACAAAAGTACCAAGAAATTATTAATGCATTACAAAGTGCAATATACCAATTTTATCATAAAGGAAATAAACATGTTTGGTTTTGAGGCAATGTTCATAAGACAATGTTGGGTCAGTTTCGATCAGAATTTCAGTAAGCCTTACTTTGGTATAGTATTTTTTCAGTTGTCAATATAATTCATGAGAATTATCTTACTGGAGACTTAGAAGCAAGCTCCAAAGGTGGCAGAATAGATTGTCCACCGCACTTTATGGATGAGGAATAGAGGTTAGACTTTCACCACATGAAATACAACAGCATATTAAAGATAATTTTATGGGATTATGTTAAATATTGTTTTGTATTTCTTGTACTTTGTTGGATGGTTTTTATAACCAAACTCTCGAAGTCTTATAGAATGCTATGAATTTAAGTGATTTCGTCATTAAAAGAAAAATTAAAAGTCACAAGTATAGGGTTCCCCTGGTGGCGCAGTGGTTGAGAATCTGCCTGCCGATGCAGGGGACACGGGTTCGTGCCCCGGTCCGGGAAGATCCCACATGCCGCGGAGCGGCTGGGCCCGTGAGCCCTGGCCACTGGGCCTGCACGTCCAGAGCCTGTGCTCAGCAACGGGAGAGGCCACAACAGTGAGAGGCCCGTGTACCACACACACACAGAAAAAGTAAATTCTTGTCTATGGTCCAAATTTTTATAATTATAACTTTCAACAACTTATGGAGAAGGAAGCAATTCTACAAGTTCATTCATTCCATTCTCCTTTTTTTCTAGTACATGTAGGCACTTAAAAAATCAACTTCAGGCCTGGTTCCCATTCTCTGAAATCCAAGGATCACCATTACGTATTGCTCTCACTGAGACAGTAAAACTGGTACGTGTATCCCAATATAACAAATATACGTATTCCCACAACAAATAATGCCAAGAATTCAACTTTGGTACTGATGACTATTTACCTCTAATCAGGTTAAATATTGGATTATTTCATTAACTAGTTCAATTTTATTTATTTATGATCCTATATTTCCAAAATGTCTAGCTGCCACTTTAATGAATTTAAATTTTCTGAGAAAAAGATGACTTAGGGGCAACTTGAAGACAATTGGGTTTTCTCTTTTCACTAGAGAGTCAGTATTTGGGCTGCTATAGACAGAATGACATGCTACTACTTGAAGTTTATTGAATACATACCCTTAAGCTCCTTACATGATAAATCACAGGACACATTTTAACCAAAGCATTTATTTCCCTCTGGTGGATTTTATATTTAAATTTTACGTGACAGTACATGATACAGAAAAGACAACCTAATTTGACATCTGAAGAGAGCTGTATGAGAAAGTACTCTGGACACAGAGAGATAATAGAAATAAAGGGTGTTGGTCTCTGCTTTTCATACCACCACTAGCTAGCTAACCTAGGACAATACACTCTGAATGTGACTCCCTTGTCTATAAAATGAGGAAGTTGAACTTTGTAATATAATATCCTTTGTGGTTCTAAAGCAGTCTATGCTTTGAATTTTAAGAGTCATATTCACAGATATTTGTGTAAGTTCTTCTCCTGAGGGGAGGAGGGACCTCTCTCACAATAATTCTGGTGCTGTAACCATAGAACCACCCTAAAGTGATTATTTCTTACCATCTATACTGACTCGGTGTTTACCACAGCCAGGTGCTGACTCTTGGCACCATCCAGAAAGGAACTCTTCTCTTGAGCAGGATATCATGAAGTAATTTTAAGAATGGAGCATGACTGGAATTGCAACGAAAAAAAAAGAAAACAAAGCAAAGAACCCATGTGCTTTGGTGAGTAAAGGCGTTGATTTAGGTCCAGTCAAATCTGAGACCTTGCAGCGGCAAAGGGAAATGAATACCACTGTTGTTTCAAAGAAACCCATCAACTGAGATCAGCTTCCCCACCCCGCCCCAACCCCTCACTGTGGAAGGGAAGAACAAGGGAGCAATAATAAGGAGCTGCTTCACCTTAAAGATGAAGCCCCACCCTTGGGCTGGGAGACTCTGCAGAAAGGAATAGGACCAGCTGACAGAAGTTGAAGAGTTCAATTTAAGGAGCAATTTTCTAATAAGTAGAATGTCCCCAAATTAGAACTTATTGATTGATTACTTCAATAATACATTTGATGGGACTTCCCTGGTGGTCCAGTGGCTGGGACTCCATGCTCCCAATGCAGGGGGCCCGAGTTCAATCCCTGGTCAGGGAACCAGATCCCACATGCCATAAACAGGAGTTCGCATGCCACAACTAAAGATCCCCCATGCTGGCCACATGCCGCAATGAAGATCCCGCATGCCGCAAATAAGACGCAGCCAAATAAATAAATTTTTGTGCGTGTGTGTGTGGTACACGGGCCTCTCACTGTTGTGGCCTCTCCCGTTGTGGAGCACAGACTCCGGAAGTGCAGGCTCAGCGGCCATGGCTCACCAGCCCAGCCACTCCGCGGCATGCAGGATCCTCCCGGACCGGGGCACGAACCCGTGTCCCCTGCATCGGCAGGCAGACTCTCAACCACTGCGCCACCAGGGAAGCCCAATAAATAAATATTTTAAAAAATAATAATAATACATTTGAGAACGTTGTTACAGGGAAAACACTTATTATAAGCAGGATATTAGGGATTTAAATATTGAATCTGCCCTCAAGGAGACTACAGTCTAGTAGAAGTCATACATCATATACATAAAGAGCTCTAAAACCAGACAGAAGGTAAGATTTATGAACTGAGTAGAAAGGTAATAAATCCAATATCAGTGGCACTGTTCAAGGAGAGCCTGCATGACTATTTGGGGTGACGTAAGAGAGATTTACACATCTGGTAGAACGTTAACTATTATACATGACCTTCAAGATCCTTTCCAACAAATGCTTTGTGGTTTTATTAAAACTATCACTATAGTAAGGATTTTTTAAAAAACAGGATTGTCTGATTTTCTGTTCCACTCACAGCTAGTTAGATATTTTTTTCTTGCAGAAATGTAAGAAATCATTTTCCAACACAAGCTCTTAAACATTCTTTTTTTCAATAAACTTATTTATTAATTTTTTGGCTGCGTTGGGTCTTCGTTGCTGTGTGTGGGCTTTCTCTAGCTGTGGCAAGCGCGGGCTTGCGGAGCACGGGCTCTAGGCGCACAGGCTTCAGTAGCTGCAGCACGCCGGCTTAGTAGCTGTGGCTCGCGGGCTCTAGAGCACAGGCTCAGTAGTTGTGGCACACAGGCTTAGTTGCTCTGCGGCATATGGGATCTTCCCTGACCAGGGATCGAACCCCTGTCTCCTGCATTGGCAGGTGGATTCTTAACCACTGTGCCACCAGGGAAGTCCCAAAACAAACATTCTTAATTTACTTAAAACATGTTTCTGAGAATTCAACCAGTTTTAAAAAGCCAATACAGCACATTTAAAACTATTCCTAAAAAGGCACGTACGAACATTCTTTCCAGTTTAATCATGATGGATTTTTTAAAGTAAAACTTAATTATTTTATATAATACAAACCAGAAAAATGGGACTAATATAATAAACTTACATACATCTATAATTTCCATTTGCTCTTCATACTATTCTGGTTTTAAAATTAATTGTTCAGAATCTTATTTCACAGTCACTCAACTTTTATTGACTCCAATATTGACAGTCTTGGTACAAGTTATAAAGCCTTATGTGGCGTGATATATAATTAAACTACTTCGTCTCTTAACTTATATTAATGGGTGCACGTCAGAGAACACCAATTCTCTCTGAGAAGAATGTAAACTCACGTTAATTTACTGAGGAAAAGCCCACCAGGGCCATTACCCTCTTGGCCTGTGCCTCATCTAGTGAAGCGCTGGCAGTTGCAGGCCGTGGTTGGGAGCCCTGCAGCTCAGTCTACAGTCTTCCTTAATGTAACTTCTATTAACAGTAAATTCATATTTAACTAGCTTGCTAGGTACATTTTTCAAAATGTAAAGCCACTGGATTAGATTAAAATACAGCAGGAAAAAAAAAAGCATTAGTATAAACATCTTTTCCTGGAATTACTCACCAGCTATTTTGATTAGCATTTTAAATAATCCCCAAATTTCTCCAAAAGTCTTCACCAATGCCTAAGCTCATCCATTTTATGTGGGCTTTCGAAGATTACTTTTATTTCTAAATTATTGTGGAAGGGGAGCCTCTCAATATTGTTTCTAAATACTCATACATAAATTCAGTTGAACGGTAATGGGTATGGTCCAACCATTTTTAGAACACTGAGTTACAAATAAATAAGTAGCAGGATCTGGTCTGTTGTTTATGGGTCAAGACACTTACTCTGTTCTTACACCTAAGGGCGATAAGGCCCTAGCAAATGATTTAGCCACCCAAACTGACAAGAGGCTGCTATGTAAACTGGAAAGCAAATTTATTAATGTGTAAAGGAAAAATTCACTTCTAAGGAGAAAAGATACTCTGGTGCCTGATAATTATGGTCTCTCCCCTAGGCCAGATCAATAATGTTCCTGTTACTTGGTGAGCATAGTATCTGATCAAGGATAGCTAGTTGAATGATAGTTATGGCCACTGTTATCCACCTAAGAAAAGACTGATGCATCTATCTCCACAGTAACAATATCCCTGAGGCCACTGGTTAGGTACATGTCCCCCCTAGACAGTGCTGGAGACACTCTGACAAACTCTCGCTTCCCGAATCTGTTTATAGACACCATACAGGTCATTCCCTTTAATACAATCTTTCATCAAAGGATGACTGCGCATCACATAGAGGCTTAGGGGTTACTCATTCAAATGCTTACAAGGGCCAGCCAGTCACGGAAATAAGTGAAGCAGATGAGACGTGAGAGAAATCAAGTGTCAGAAAAACAACCAAATTTACTTTATATTTTCTGAATGTGTATTAATATAAAAAGGTATGTACGGTTTTTTTAGAGACACATGAAACTTTAAAATAAAAAATAACATTGAAAAAGTAGAAATATTTCATTACTTAAGTTTTCTTTCATAATTTATTATTCCTTGACTTATCACTGAACCTAACATATCACCATCAGACCATGTAAACCTAAACCACAAATCCTTTAACTAGGTGCAATAATCGGATTGACTCAATTTCATATGCAAAAACGGAATTTACAAACACCAGTGCTACTTAACATGTATAGACTCTCTTTACATGAGGGTTATTGTTGGACAAGTGTTCAGTTATGACATTCCAACATCACTGTATTTAATTTTCAGTTACTTATTGTTTTGCAGTTCTACAACTTCAATTTGTAGCTTTTTCATATTATCAATATCAAATTATAAAGGTACACTTTCTAATGTTTCAATGTTAGTTTATTTTCATAAGTTTAAAATCAGAGAATCTTTTTGGAGTTTTACTTCAATTCTACAGCTTTGGTAATGTGGTTCAAGCCATGCTTTTCATTTCAGGAAAATGATTTCAGTGTAGGGTAATGGGCCAGATTATTCCTTGCCAAATTATTCTCTTAAAGGTACAATTTCACTTCAAGTGAGCAAATTGAGTCATACGTTTGTGTAGCTGTTTGTCAATGCCTTTGCAGAGAACTATTCAAAGTTGATAGGTTCTAACATCAACCCAAAAGGCCAAGACTTTGATACACTTTTTATTTTTAGATATTGAGTAAGGATTTTTTCTCTTGAATAACATAAAAGTGTCCAAAAATATCTTTCAACACTCAGCCACATAAATCCATATACTACAACAGGCCACCTTAGCATACATCTAATTCATAAAAGGAAGGCCTGGAGTATCTGGATTTCACGCTATGGGATTTTATCCCGTTCACACTGTTAATTACTGCACATTCATGGTATATTACATTTTAAATTATTTAGCACAAAGCTATTACTGGAAAATGATGTAATCAGGAGACCTAAATTCTATGTCTCTTGGAAAATGTTACCTTCCTGAGTTTAGGTTTTCACCTTAACCCTGTCCATTTCAGGAGTTGAATCACACTGACTGATTCAGACCAAGTACATTATATTTTGTGAATTTTCTTATAGACAGAGAGAAGTCATTTGCTAAATTCCAACCAGAGCCTCTCATCTTCCGACACAAAAATTTTTGTCAATATCACCAATTTAATATAGCTGACTACGTGATATCATTTATATCTGTGCTCTCATCACCTATTCTATTTTCATGTAACAGAAAATGCTACAACCAATTTAACTTTTTTAATGCAACTTTTCTGTAAGTGCTAAGACATGACTTCAGTTTGCTGGTCAATAGTATTTCCAGTAAGACTTAAATTTACAAATGCTTCTCTCTGTGTAGAACACATAATTTCTGCTGTATTCTTTTACAAAATCATCCTCTATTAAAAAAGCTTTTGCTGTCTCAGTATTTTTTTGACTTAATATATAACCTCATTTATAGTAGCATCAGATATTTTATTCATATTCAAAAACAACTGTTTGTTGACATTTCAGTCCTATTTTCAGGTTAAGTTTTTCATTTCTCATCTCCATATGGCAGTCCTGGATCTTATCATGGTTTACTTCTTGTAGTTTCATATGGTTTATTTCATATTTCACAACCATTTAAGTTGTGGTTCTTTCAATACAGACATCTTTTGTTTGCATATTACATATGGAATAATTTTCTTTACTTCATCAAAAAAACATGATCTCGTCCACTGTGCCTGAATCAAGCATCCTGTTCCCACATTCAGTGGAGACAGGGTATAGAGTAACTATTCTCTGTTCCAGGAGAAACAAGTGCAGGTGGCAACTAAAATCGGCTTCGGTGCTAGAGAGACAATAAGGAGTCATAGTAATTGTGGCTAATGAAAGAGCAAATGTTCCATCTTAAGGGAATAATTGCTGCTACTCCATATTAAAAAAGGTGGCTACTATTTTCATACAGAAATGCAAGTTTAGTATTGCCAAAATCAATTTTTTAAAAAGAGAAGCTGAAAATTATTGGCTCAATTAAACAACAACAAAGCACTATAAGTCAACAGGCTGGACAGAATAGTTCAGTAAACTGAATTAGCCCCGTAGGCAATCAGTATGCAATCTCTGTATTCGATGTTAGATATTTTCACAGAATTTTACTTTTCTGAGACTACATCGACCACCATGATTGGAGTGCTATATATTCCCCAACACTTCAAACATTTGCAAAAACTTTTATAGATGTGAGTTTACAGTGTGAACCTCTTATTTTTGTTATCCCAGCAAGTTCTCCCTACTGGAGGGGATGTCCCTACTGGGTGGTTATACTGCACCCACCATCATAGAGAGGAAGTTATGTGCTGCAGGCTAGCCACAGTTCTGAGATTTGTGGACGGGCACATGACCCAAGCCAGCCCAGTCAGAATCCTTCCCAGGTTTTTGTTTAGACAGTTGAGATACTTACTCTCTTTCGGGCTCACTTTACCTGAAAGTACAATGAAGTCTAGAATTATTTAGTCATTTTTGTCACCATATAGAAAGAGTCTACTTCAAGTTATGCCAACGTGGAGGAAGATATCAGAGCCATAAAAACTGGAAGAAAAGGGACAAATTGGATAATATCATTTGAACTGCTGAATCCAGCCATTTCTGAAGCCAGAATTTTCCCTGGTCTTCCCGGTTACATAAACCAATATATTCTCTTTTTGGCTTAGGCTGGTTTAAGGTGGGTTTCTACAACAAGCAAAGAGTCCTGACTCTGTATCTGACTAGTACAGATAACTTATGTTACCAATTATGTCTGAGTTGTTTGACAAGCTGTGTGGTCCATATAACCCTGAGTTTTCTTTATTGTAACTTACTACACTTAATCGTAATCTCTTATTTAACATCCCCTTTACATGCTAGCTTTGGAAAACTTTTTCTGTAAAGGGCCAGACAGTAAATATTTTAGACATTTTGGGCCAGACTGCCACAACTAACTCAACTCTGTATTTTAGTGTGAAATCAGTCATAGACAATACATAAACAAATGAGTGTGGCCGTGTTACAATAAAACTTTATTAACAGCACTGGAATTTGAATTTCATATAATTTTCACATCATAAAATATTACTCTTCTTTTGATTTTTTTCAACCACTTAAAAATCATTTTTAGTGTGTGAGCCATATTTGGCCTACAGGCTATAGATTGCTGACCTGGTAGTAGATTGTAATCTCCACAAGGGTGAGGAGTGGGTCTCACCCTCACTGTGTCCTCAGCACCAAGGGGCATGGCTTGCCTATAGCAGTTTATCACTAATTACTGAAAGAATAGATGAATGCTCAAGTAAAATCAAGATTACAGAAAATTCAGTTTTCACAAAAAATACAGTCACACCAAGTAGTTTGGAAAATTAGTAGAAATTATTAAAGACCTAAGGAACCTAAGGAAGGTCGTGCTTCTTCCTAGTTCTCCGGTATCTTCTTTGTCCCTCTCTGATCTCTTTACAACAATTGCTCCTGAATTGTCCCAGGAACCCCCAACTTTTTCTCCTTCTGTTATGCAGATCAAATTTTTCCCTTTACAACTTCATCCCCAAACTTGCATATCAAAACCAATCAAGGTATTCAGACGAACAGAGGGATCTAGCCCACAAGTCAGGTGACCCACCTCCACAGTTCCACTAGCGACATTCTCAGTAGGTCACTGGTCTCAGGCAACACATTTAAATGCTCATTTTTTTTGATAAAGAAAATGGAGAGACTATCACCTATTGATCCAACTCATATGTTTTCTTGAAAGTTTCACATGAATTACTGAATATATTCATTCATATATATAATGGAATATATACACAAGCTTTTAAAATTCTTCAAAGAATTTAATACATTATTAATAAAAATTTTAGCAGTGTTCACAGTGATCAATGTGTATAAGGAATGTGGTCCAGCATGCTTACATCAAATTTGCTTTTTTAAAAAGTAGTCATTTTAATGAAATTTCTCATCTTAAAATAAAAACAAACTAGTTCAAAGGCTTTCTCAGAAAAAATCAACTACAACCAGAATAACTTTCATACTATATTTTTCTTAACTGATATTCTCATATTCAACTAATTTCAAACTGTTAATGAATGAAAATGAAAAGTGATGACACCTAAGTTTTAACTGTGTAAAAATAAACAGAAGAACTCAACCAGTCTAAGGTCATAAAATATGAAAATTTATCCTTTTAGGATGTTTTGCTCTATAGGACATGGATATTTCTGAATATCTTTAAAAATAATATTTTATTCTCATGGAATCTTTTTCTCTTTCATTAACCTGGAGGATAAACTTAGACTTTTAGTTAAAGTAAGTATAAAATGAATAAGACAGCAATGTGTTATCAATACATAACACAGCAGTATTATAAAATTTTTAAGTCTTTCATACAACAATGAACAGGTCTCTTTTCCTCAAAATCATCTTTAATGCATTGCTCAGCTGCTGTTGCTAAGATGTTTTTCTTTTTTCTGAAAAAGAATAATATGTCATATAACCTATGCGCTTCTCTTTTTCTGCCTTAATATCTGCTATTATAGCCATGTAAAACTAAAAATTTACACAGATATGTCTTTGTTTTAAATAATCACACATAAAAGTGGTTATAATTTAAATTGTTTTAAATGTTTGCATTATGTTTCAAACCGAAAATTCTCACAAATGAAAAGCTTAGATTTATAGCTCCATCCATTTAATCCGTCCATTTTTGCATTTACATCCGTTTATTAAATATGCAAGTAAAATATGAAATACCTAATGCTAAGCAAAGGTGATTCCATCATTTAAGAAACACAGGATGAAAACACCTGATTACAGACTTTCCTGGTGGTGCAGTGGTTAAGAATCCGCCTGCCAACGCAGGGGACACGGGTTCAATCCCTGGTCCGGGAGGATCCCACATGCTGCGGAGCAACTAAGCCCGTGGGCCACAACTACTGAGCCTGCACTCTAGAGCCCGAGCCCACGAGCCAGAACTACTGAAGCCCATGCGCCTAGAGCCCATGCTCTCAAGAAGAGAAGCCACCGCAATGAGAAGCCCACGCAACGCCACGAAGACCCAACGCAGCCAAAAATAAATAAATAAATAAAATTTAAAAATCCCAAACGTCTGATTGCTTTAACACTACACAGAATTGATAGCTCTCACTGGTTATCTCCCCCTGGCTCTACAAAATCAAGTGTGGACCTAAAATGGAATCTTTTCCCTGCTCTCGAATGTCATGTCATTTTCCACGGCTGACTATGAGGAGCCTTTGCCAAAGAAGATTTCACTCCCATTTGTTTTTAATTGAGGGGATGGTGTGTGGAGAAGGGCAGTAGGGGAATGCAGGAAATTAAACCAAGTCTAGTCAATTCTTAAAAAAAGATAATGTGTCCTTGCCACCTGTCAGTTGCAACCTCCTAATTGGCAGGAACCAAGTTTGCACCGAGGTTGTGCACAAGCCTAACTACCCCATTACACTGTGAATTCTTCAAGGGCAGGGCCCTGTTTTATTTATCATTTTAGCTCCAACACCTAGCACAGTGCAAGAGAATTAGGAAGAGTTTAGTAAGAGTGTTGAAGGAATTAATGAATGGGTGAAAGGCCATTAGTTGAGATTCTATTTGTAGCCATGGCCATAAGTCTTTTTAGAAGAGAAATGAAGACAACATCTCATTAACTAGGACTGTAGGTAAGCCCCAAAGAAGAATAAGAGTAATTACTGTTATTGATTTTAAATACAGAAAATAATTAGTGAAAATCACTCAAAAATTTGCATTCATCTATTGAGATCTGAAAGTTTGGGTTGGTTTCTGATGACCACAGGATAGGGATGAAAGAAATACCATTGGATTAGAAACTAAAGTTTTGCCATGTCAAAGACCATTTTGATCAATTGTTAGAATTTTTGTCCCCTTTCAATTCCTGTGTTGCATATGGCAATATTTTAGAATAAGGTGGGGTTAGAATTGCTATTTATCCAATAAAAAGGTAAATGGAAGAATTGGCTTACCTTCTATCTATTTTTTGGAGACAAAGGTGGGATTCTGTTGAAAAGAAAACTGGACCAAGAAGGGCATAATCAACTCATTCTCATCATTCCTGATCTCCATCTGGTACTTAAGTAGATCCTTTGTTTTAAAATGAGCACTTTGGGATGTACAGATGAGTTAGATGTTGATCAGTATATGTCCCAGGATTTCTTTAATGGCTTTCCTTTGCACAAAGAAACAGATGTCTCTGAGCAGTTTATGGAATTTGCTCATGTATTTTTTTTTTTTTTTTTTTTTTTTTTTGCGATACGCAGGCCTCTCACTGTTGTGGCCTCTCCCGTTGCTGAGCACAGGCTCCGGACGTGCAGGCCCAGTGGCCAGGGCTCACGGGCCCAGCCACTCCGCGGCATGTGGGATCTTCCCGGACCGGGGCACGAACCCGTGTCCCCTGCATCGGCAGGCAGACTCTCAACCACTGCGCCACCAGGGAAGCCCTTTGCTCATGAATTTTGATAAGGCTTTCCATCGTTACTGCTTTACTTATAGTAGTACCATTGATCATCAGAGCCGTAACATCAGACATTGCTCAAAGGTTACCCCTTCACAAGTGGAACCAAGAACTAAGTTGCTTAGGTCAAAGACCTATATATCTTTTGTCAACATTTAAATTTTTTGCATTTCTTAGACAACATAGGACAAAATCTAACATGGAGTTACCAATAAAATCCTCCTCATATACTTTCTGACTGAACTCAGCCCAAGTAAATTCCCCAGCCAGTGAGACCACATAACCAAGCATCACGATAACTAAAGAAATATATCCTAATACTAACGTCCGTATTACACAAGGAGAAAGCTACTGCCCACAGAGTCAGCAGAACACAGGAATTGCATGCATCATAATACAAGGAGACAAGCCCGATATGGCTTTGGCTATGTAGTATCTAAAGCTTTACCTACAAATTCAAGGATACCATATGAATATTTTCTCAGGAAATGCCACTTCGTGTGAACCTGCCATTAGGATGAAAACTTAGCAATAGTATAATAAATTTCATGACTGGATACGAATATGCATGTGACCTTGACTATAAATGGGTTTTACTCAGAGGGTCTATGCTAGGGCATATACCTTAAGGCAGGGAAACATTAGCAGTAGCCCTCGAAATGGCCATGACTTGGTAATGTCTACTGCAGTTCTTGGGAGTCAATCAACGGTGACTACTTCCTCACATGGTCTGTTGCACAGATAAGCACCACATCTGATGTAGCTAGAAAGAGTGCAAAGAAGGGCAACAGCAACTCAGGCAGGGGGACAGCTCATAAAAGTGTCTGGGAAAGAAATGATTCACAAATTTCCTAAAATATAATTCAGGGACCTGCGAGCTTATGAAAAGAAACCTGTATAATCCACCTGGATTCAGATGTTACACCATTTACTTGAAAACTGAAATATGTCTCTCTTGTTTTAAGCGGAAAACAACGGGCACCAATTAAGTTAATGGAAAAAGAGGGCCTCAGACTAGTGGGACGACCCCAGTTGGACTACACCAAGTCCCTTGAGAAAGGTCCCAAACATAGAACTACAGGAACATGTTGAGAGACCACCAGTTATCCATCAAATAAGAATCTAAGCACCTATATTTAGTGCTTTCGAGCGCCTCAGTTTTTACCATACTTTGCTTCAATAAATGTGAACTACTGCTGAATTATTTTATAGCCCACTAGAAAAATGTTGCTCCATGATATTAAATTCACCAGCCCAGAGATGCTTTCTGGAATATCAAGCAGGTACTGAGTCTTGAATTTGTGCCACAACATTGCAAACACAAGCCACAATTTCTTCTGCTTCACACTAAGAAATCAGACGGTGCTGAGGGAGCAAGTGCTCGTTCTTAAAGGACAACGTCATCTTCACAATGGAACCAAATAAAGGAAGCCCTTGATCCTATCTCAGAGTTGAGAAGTTCTAGACATTATTCTAGAACTTTTATATAGAACAATTATGTCTATATAATTTACATTGATCACAAGTTGCTTTCTGGACTACAAGGAGGATGCATGTGCTTTGAAGTAGTGGACAGAGAGAAGACATTGTAAGAGTCTTAGTGTAAATAGTTAAGGCTGGTGGGAGTAGGAAACAGGTGGTTGGATAAACAGGACCTGAACTGTCTGACAGGAAGAGCAAGGAGAATCCCAGCCTTATTCACACGAAGTCAGGTGTCAGAACCTTGGTAGAGAGTAGGTATCCAGAAGAGGATATCCAGGTTCAGGAATATGACCCCTCATAGCCACAACAGTGTCCAATGATTTTTTTTCTCCAAATAGGAAGGAGACCAGGAAGAGGCAAGGGAGGCAAGCATTGCAGGTTTACAGGGGGGAAAAAAAACCTCAAAACTGCTGACAGAGATAGAGATACATCAGTATAATCCACACTTCCCCAATTTCCACAATATCCTACAGAGGAGTGCAACTGAAAGGTATGAAAAACAAAATAATTATCTTTGGCTCTCAGCCACCAACAACAAAATAGACTTTTTGTGACACAACCATAGTTGTATAGTAGTTACCTGCAACTGGAAAATCACTAGATCAGATGGTTTCTGACTCAGAGTCTAAATGAGTGAATCAGTTTTGTCTATGCTGATATTGGGCAGTCTGTGATTATTTGAACTGTCCTTTGCCTCCAGCATTTAGTCAAGTGGAATGGATGATGTAGATAACAAGGATTATCACTTTGAAGAAAACTGCCATTAAGGCTCACTGGGTTTCTTATCACTCCAGTATCAATTGTCTCATATTTAATTTTTAAAATCAAAGTCTGTCCAGTGAAGACAAGAAGATGGTGCCTCACTTGGCTTCAGCTGTCTCAAGTAAACTGAGAATTCACAGGACAGTCATTAAGGCTGCTCCCTTACCTGTACCTCCCTTCACATTTTTTTTTTTTTTTAACAGATTGGTCTTTGCAAAAAACTATAGAGTTACCAGGGTTGTTTCCTGCCATGGGTGCTGAGGAATCCAACTTTCAAATACCCAGTACAGTGTGCAGATGGGCCAACAGCTCTGGAATGGCCACCTGGAAGATGTTTTCCCCCAAGGAACTAAATAATACCAGAACCATTGAAGTATTTCTCAGACTTAACTGAATATTCAATGTTCATTTGAATTTTGTTCATTGAATTTTGTTCAATGAGCAAAATCCAGTGTTCATTTCAATGAGTATTTTTTTAAAAATTGTGGTGAATTATAGATAATGATAAAATCTATCATTTTAACCATTTTAAAGTACATCGTTCAATGGCATTAAGTACACTAACACTGTTTTGCAGCCATCACCACCATCCATTTCCAGAACTTCGCAACCCAGACTGAAACTCTGTACCCGCTAAACATTAACTCCCCTGTAATGTGGAGCATCGTTTCATACGCTTACTTTCCATCTGAATATCTTTGGTGAGGTGTCTGTTAAGGTCTTTGGCTGATTTTTCAATCGGGTTGTTTACTTTCTTGATGAGTTTTAAGAGTTCTTTGTATGTTTCTTACTCCCACCCCTGCCTCTGCCTCAGGTAACCACTGTTTTGATTATTTTTCACTGTGGATTAGTTTTGCCTGGACTTGAACTCGATATAAATGAATTATACAGTATGTACTCATTTGAATCTGCCTTCTCACTTCAACTGTAGCCTTGCCTAAATTTCCCATAATCATAGTACTCATTGCCCTAAAATATCCCATATTGGGTATAAATGCTCTAACACAGTGAATAATAAATGAATATCAAAGTAAGTTCTCAGCACTTATAAATTGGCTTGATAAATGAGACCTTATGGACTCCCAGTTAAAATAGTTAATATGACCCAATGCATATTAAAACAGAGCCTTCAAGGATAAAAACTTACTAGATAAAACCTAATTAACGGAGGGATGATCATTCTCACGACTTCTCCATTTAACAGCCCAATTTCACCTGTTCTTAAACCTGGAATAAAATAAAGGGCATCCCAAGGTGGATTACTACTTAACGCTGGCATCCTATCCATTAAGGCCTCATACTCAATACCCAATATTATTAAACTTACTGACTTCAGTCAACAACTATAAATATTTTGCTCTTATAGATCTGGCTAACATGTTCTGTTCAGTGCCTACTTCAGCAGACTCTCAGCTGCTGTTTGCCTTTACCTCCAAAGGGACATCATGCCTTTTCCAGGCTACCCATGGGGTACCTGCAAAGTTTTGCTAAAGCACACAATCTTTGCAGACAAGGTCTTAACCATATCCACCTTCCTCCAGGAGCAGAGGTATGAGATTACATTGATGACATCATCCTCCAAGGAGATTCATTTCACACACTCACCTTTCTTTAATAAGAGACAAATTCTGAGGTGTTGCTACAGAGGCCAAGTGCAGGCCAGGATTCCAGGGCCACAGGTGGCTACTGCTATAGGAGAAGAAACTTAAAAAAAAAATCCTTCCATTCTATAAGGAACAAAAACTCTTAATTCCTTGTTTTAACAAGTCAATGGTCCTTAGACTAGCCCCCTTATCACCTATTACCAGTTATACCTAGCCTCCAGCTAAACTAACCAGTCCCTTAACTGCCTTGATCCTATGGAGTGGGGGAGAGGAGATCAAAGGACAAATATACCATGCTTTAATATTTTTCAAAGTTTTTAGCATTGTTGCATGTGTAGTCATTCAGTCATTTGTTCATTCATTCACTTACATAATCATTCATTGACAGCTGACAGTGCTGGGTCCAGTGCTCGGCCCTGGAGTGTGAACAGTGGATGAAGCACCACTTCTCTCTCTAGGAGCTCAGTTACCATTTGAAGGCTCTTCTCAAAAGAGGCAATGAAAAGGAAAGATGCTAGTTGTTTTTCCTCAGTTTTTAGTTTTATCCAAGTTATAACTTAAAAAGTCAAATTCTTCTATACATTTCTTCTTCTATCTAGTCATGACAGAGTAATGGGCACTGGACTTGCTATCCCACTGAAAACAAGAAGAAAATGGGACAAAATATATGAGACAACTTTTTCAGGCACTGAGGACAGGCAGAGCAGAATCACAGCCTCTGAGACAGGAACCACAGGTAGGTGAGCCTGCGGCAATTTTGTTTCTGTTGCACAGAGAGGTAAGTCCCAAGTAGAGAGAGGTGAGATAGGTGGTTTTCCTGAGCTGAGAAGGCACAGACTCAAGTTCCAGGTAGCCAAAGCAGCTGTAATTTGTGGGGCGGGCTACTTAAGAGGAGGCTTCTACCCAACAGGGTGGGAGAAGAGGCCTGAGTGGGGGATGCAGGGTAAGAAGTAGGGGTGGGGTTAAGACCTTCAGGAAAGCCACGCCTTAGTATACAGACCACACCCTAGAGTAAGGGCCCTGCCCTAAAACTAAGTTCATAATGAAAATAGAACCGCCCAAACAATAAAACCAAAACCAACAAGATCAAAAGAATTTCCTAGTAATCTAAATGACTGTTGGGATAAAATGAAACACTCTCTAATAGAAGATGTCATAATCAAAATTCATTACAATGTTATCCCACACAATATGCAGCATAAAATCTTAAACACTGAGATGTATACATATAATAAAATACTTGGTACGCTGAATGACTGAACTGCCGTTATATGCAACACAGATATGCATATAGATATGCATTCATATCTATATATATAGATATGAATCTAAAAGACATTGTCTGAGGCCAGAATCAAGTGAGTACACACTGTATAATTCAGTTATATAAAGTTCAAGTGCAGGCAAAACTAATCTACAGTAAAAAAATAAAATAAAATAATCAAAACAGTGTTTACCTGAGGCAGAGACAGGGGTGGGACTAAGAACTGACTGCAAGGAGACATGGGAAACTCTCAGGAATGATGAAATTGTTCTATCCCTTCCTTTGAGTGGTAGTTACATGGGTGTTTACCTTTGTTAAAACTCATCAAACTGTTCACTTAAAAACTGCATTTTATTGTATGTGAATTACATCTCAAAAACTGATTTAAATTTAAAGAAAAGAAAACAACAGCAAAGAAAAATATAGAACCATGTTTTATATAGCAACACTGAGTTTTTCATGCAAGTCAGAGAGGAATTTTTACTTAGAAAAAACAGGTACATTTATTGAAGTCTTTATAAGTTGATTTACACTGCCTTGAAAGAAGTGATTGTTAAATTTTAGGAACTTTGGAAGCTAGCTGTTAAACTATTGCTAGCTCAAAATTGGCCATGGTAGAAGTCTTTGCAACACATTACAAATCAGGCCTCCCCAAACCCACTCCCACCCCCAAGAGCTGGTTTATTAGCACATGACTGGATTTATGATTTATATTAAAATAAAGATCTGCTTTGCATGTCATGTCTAGAGTTATGGTCAATAAACAAAGCAAACTTTCCAAAATATAGTTCTAGAAAGATTACTTGTAATAATGGAGACTAACAATACCTCCTTCCCTGCTCCCCTTTTCATCTTATCACCACTACTCCCAAGCAATGATTTCAACTGTTTTGGCTGTTTACTTTTGGATTTGCCTTCATGTCACTAAATGATACGCTCATGCTGCTACTTATTTTTTCAGTTTTGGCATTATCTACTGATTTCCCAATACGGAAGATATGAATTTAGTCTTCTTTTCCACAAAACGCCTGCCACCATCAAAAACACATTTCACACCACTCCCATCCTTGAAACATTGTGTTATACTTTTAGTTAGATCAATATTCAGTATTTACACTAATATGGTTATGAAAATATCCACAGATGATCTGTCTAGTATTATGATTAGTATTACTTTTCCTTCCTTGCACAACTTTTCGTTTTCCCTGGAGTTAGTGATATCCTTGCGGTTTGCTTCTTTCATTTGCTTAGTTTTCTATGCACTTATCACTGATTTATACCAAAAAATTTATCCCAATTGTTTAAAACTTCTCTCAATAGTTCCAACATATCAGGTATTCTAGCAATTTAATCTTCTTGGAAACATCTCTCTGGAGGCTGCTCTCATTTGGATTGACTGCTCTCTAGGCTGGTACATAGTTATGATTCCGGAATTTACCTTCCCCATATCTGTGAGATTCTCATCACCTCTCTTGTGAATTGTGAAACCAACTGTTGGATTGTTCATCCAAGTATCGCTGTTGTTGTTCCTTAAGCACGAGGACCATATCTTAGTCACCTATGCCACAACTATCATGATATCCTGATAGTAGGTGCTAATTTTTCACTTTAAAATATAGGGAGAGATAGTCAAACTGACTGTATGTAAAGGATAAGAAGGTTATACTTATTTGGACATTTTAATTTAGAGTTGACAAAAGCACCGAGAATATGTCCCTACTAATATAATTTATAAAATATTTTGAGAAAGAGGAAAATAACTCAAAGCAAATCCGTTTGTGTAAGAAATATGCTATATGAGTACATACTATGTGTCAGGCATTGTCTGAGGCACTGGGGAGATTGCAGTGAACAAGAGACAAAAATCCCCTACATTCTAGTCGGAACGATAGATGGTGAATATGACAGAATTCATAAATAAGTAAAATATATCAGATAAGTGCTAAGACATAAATAAAGCAGAAAAGAAAGACAGGAAGTATCAGGGAGCCTACACCAGGGCAGTAGCCATGGTATAATGAGGAGAGGTTCCAGATTCTGCATATATGTTGAAGGTACAAACAACAGGATTTGCTGATGGATTGGACACATGAAGTATTGTAAAATATTCAACTATTACGATATTCTTGGAGTCAACAGACATTCAGCCCAATTTCCCTTCATCAACAGCACTGCACTAGGAAATACTCCAATCACTTAATTCATGAAACAACATGAATTCTGACATCATGAATTCTATAGATGTTAAATGATAAGGAGATAGGAATTTTTAAGTAAAGCTTTAAAGGAAACACATACCTGGTGATAAAGCTGACTGGCAGGTCAATTACCAAAGATCCTAAGTAGAATGACTTCACTTTATTTGATGGACCAATAATTCATGAATGAATATTTGAAGACTAAAGACAAAGACTAAATAATCAAGATTAACACACCCAGAAGTTATATAAATAATCAACAACTTAAACTAACATCAACTTTTCATGTGGTCTCAGGGTGAAATTCTGTTACTTATATTTTTTAATTCAAAAATAAAGAAAATGTGTTGATTAACCAACAAGGCTCTTTTAAGTTTAGCAAAAGTAAAAACAGTACTGTAATGTTACTGAAATTTCACTTTTATGTCCCTTAAACTTTATATTTTCTCAAGGGTACATGTGACACTAATTTGAAAATAAGCATCAAATACATGGTATTTGAAAATTATGTATGGAGCAATTGGAAAATGTATATAGAGAGAAATTTTAAATTTATACTTACATAAATGGGGAAGGAAGGAGGGAAGAAGGAAAGGGAGGAAGGGTCACTCTTACAATTTTATCATCTTGTTCAAGGTGGTACCAGAGAAATCCAGCAGATGGCACTCATACATTTTTCTAAATATGATGCTGAATTAAAAACAGAATTGTTTAAACTTTGTATTTCAGACAAGAAAGACTGAATAAATCACAGTTGAAAGCAAACACATTTCAAAATTTTCTATTACCATGGAGAAATAATGCTTTTAAGCTACTCTAATGCACATTCATGGCTTGCAAGCAACTTACAATTTTCACTTCCTATTCTAGCAGCTGGTGGAAAGTAAGCATTCATAATCATTACCTGCCAATCAACAGCTTGATAATAGAAAGCTGTAAGTTGCCATTGAGAGACTCACAAACTTTTCCCATGATGGAATACGGGATCATTATTTTCTTCCAGTCTCTTTTGAATGCTTTTATTGGTTATTCTATATAGATGGGTTCTGAAATTAGGAAACATTATTACTACCATTTTCAACTAAGTAAACAGAGGCTCAGAAAGAGTAAGAAAATTAGGGGATATGGTAACTCAACGAAGAAAGAGAATCAAAAATAAATGATTATATATATATATATAATCAAAAATAAATTATCCAGTTATATATATATATATATATATATATATATATATATATATATATAAAATCAAAAATAAATTATCCAGTTTCTTTAACTGGATAATCAATAAATCCTCAATTAATAAATATGGGTTAAATGAACAAGTTAATTCAAGTCATACTTCAACGCACATTTATTGAACACTTCCTGTATGCTGACACTGTTCCAGGCTCTCAAAAAAAGTGGTGCGTAAGACAAATAATATCCCTGCTCTCATGGAACTTGTGGTTTAGTAGTGATAAATAGAAACAAACAAACAAGAAAGAGATCAGAAATCACAAATAGTATGAAGAGAATTAAACTAGAGTGTGTGATAATGTGATGATGTGAATACTTTAGACTGACTGTTTAAAGGAAGGCTTCTCCCAGGAGGTGACATTTCAGCTGACACCTGGACTACAGGAACAGACAGCCATACAAAGATCAGGAGGAGGAGCGTCCCAGGCAGAGGGAACACAGCTTCCAAAATGATCCCAAGGCCAGAGTGAGTCGGGCCTATTTGGGGAGCAGAAAGAACGGCAGTGCGGCTAGAGAGGAAAGTGCAAGGAGGAGAGTGTATGGCGTGAGTTCCAAGAGGTCGCTAGGAGCCAGGATGAATGGATGCAAGAATGGATGGAAGGAACAACAGATAGGGAAAAGAAAGAAATAAGAAGAGTGCTACTTTTACGTTAATCAGAGATTCTTTTACATGTTGATCTTTCTGGAAGTTCTCCATTAGTCCATATTCCTGCCTTAGCAGGTACTGAAAAAATGAATATAACTCTTATTATTTGATATTTTAAGAAGATGCCATCCCTCAGGTTACCACCTTAAATTATCAATGACCACAGGGTAGCACTGAAAAAAAAAATCTGCAGAAAATGTAAAGTAGGGTGAATAGGTATTAATTTCAAGAGATACCCAGAAGGTGAATTTTCAATAGTACTTGATTTGAGTCTGTTTTGTACTGATTTGCCTCTTTCTTCTCATGGAGTGTAAAGGATATTCTTAATTAATTCAAGATTCATTCACTGATTCTGATTAATCCATGTTTTCTGGCACCAAAAGAGTGATTTAAATAATTCTCAAATTTCTCTTATCTTCTAATATTTACCTGCTGTGTAAAAGTTTATTGTAAGCATATTTTCAAAAGCAATGTATTTTTAAGATTTTTGGAACTGAAGCCCAAGCAATTAAACAGTAAATAAAGAGGCCCACTGCCCTCTGTGACCTCCCACAAACCAGATCATTAATCAAAATCTCAGTTCTTCCTGAAAAAAACTGGGATATATGCTTGGTCTCCAACTAGAATCTCAATAGAGATCTTTGATTTTATTGGATAAAAATATTTTTATAAATATAACCTTCATTTTATAAATTTTAATTGGCACCAGATTTTAGAGGTGACGTTACACTGACTCTATGATTGCTCTCATGTCACCCATGCCCAACCAGGAGCTTCTTTGTCTAAAGTCACGAAAGGTGCCCACATCATGTCATGGTGGTTTGAATTTACACCTTCTCTCAGCAATCACAAAGCCCTATCCAGGAATATTTATTAGTAATTGCATTTGTATCTATTAAACGTAGATTGAGAGGATTTTATTTTAACAAGATTTTATTTACCAACTAATTAGAATGACAATTTATTACAAGTATGACAATAATTAACCTAGAATTAACAGAATAGTACAGCTTTTCTTGTTGTAAGAAGAAAATAAAATCAGTTTTCTCCCCCGCTATGGGCCTCATTTTGCACAGCTACTTATATCAGTCATTGTTATTAATTTCACATTTTTATTTACTCTTTATTTTCCTAGACATTTGAATTCTGCTGCTGTCAATTTCACAAAGCTCTTTTAAAGATAAATTCGCTATGTACCAAAAGCAGTTGTTTAAATGAGCATTCGGTTCTGACAGCTTTCCTCTTGATACTTTTCATAGCAGCAGCTAGGAGAGCATTTTACCATCAGTCACGGTTTTCTTTGTTATGCT
Organism: Orcinus orca; assembly: GCF_937001465.1. NCBI lineage: Eukaryota > Metazoa > Chordata > Mammalia > Artiodactyla > Delphinidae > Orcinus > Orcinus orca. Next base: position 76,493,424 of record NC_064572.1, on the reverse strand, counting down.
TTCTTTTTTTCCTCCAATCAAAGTAAATATGTTCTTACAAACAGCATTACCCTAAAAAATTTTCCTCATGTTTAGTGAATGTGACCCTCAGTACAATGAATAACAACAAAGCAATGAAATCCCGATTTTCCCTAAGAGACAAGACAGTTATCACATTATTTCATTCATATATTAGTCACTGCTGTCTCAGTATTATTCTTTTGTCAAACGTCAAGTTAATAAGAAAATAAAGCTTCTTCACTGGTATGATGATTTTATCGTTAACAGGCCAAGCAAAAACTTATTTAAACTTGAAAACACAATGTTTAGAAAGCACAAATGCAACTAATTATTCATTTCCTACCTCCAACATTTTCAAAGATAACTTCATTCTTCCCATTCTTCCATTAAAAGAAAAATCTGTTCTTAAAAACTCCAAGACCTAATCCCTGCTTCAGGCTAATGACAAAAAATATTTTTCATTTTTAGTTCACATCTTGAAAAAAATTCCCTTGACAGAAAATGCTCTGAACTAGACTCTGAAAGGCAAATGTATTTGCTTCATTTAAGTTTTTCAGGATGACAAAGGAGAGAAGAGGAGTCAAGAAGAAACATGAAAGTTGAACTAAAATAATCTGCTTCAAATACTAAAATATTTTTTAGTATAATGAACAACTTTAAATATCAAATTTCATACTATAAATAAATATTTGAATGACAGAACACCTTACCCTTCTATTCCCAGGATTAAAAACCATATCATATTTATTTCTAATCATGTCACTGAACTGCTACTGTTTTCTGAACTGCAAATAAATGACATATTCATAACAATGTGACACAGTTATGTATGACTGATTGGTATGAAATAGAAAGGGACTTTGTCCTCAGCATAGATTAGAACAGGGCCTGTCTAGTGCATGCTGTCTGTATATCTGCAGCTACTGATTGCCCTTCTGGTAAAAGACTCAATAGATTTTTCTTAGCATAATTTCTACTCTACAATAAATTACCAAATCTCAATTGACTCTGTTTTAGAGTCATTTCTAGATTCCAATTCATTACAATACAATGACTTCAAACTTATCTTGGACTTTAAGAATCTCATCATGGTTTTACACGTTTCAAGAGAAAAAAGATAGGCAGACAATGTGCTCCTCAATTTTTGTTTCTTTTACAGAAGAAAACACTACTATTGATAAAACAATGAGTACTTTAGAAATCTTCCTGACTGTACACACTTTAAAACTTTTCCTCTTCTTTGCTTTTTCCTCCCATTTCAATAATTAGGCCAGGGAATAAAGAAAGGAATTTCCAGTCCAGTGGTCATGCTCTACATCCTATCATTTTGTTGCTGTCTTTCCCCTAGCCAAATAGCTCCATTAATCAGCAGGAAAAATACGCAGCAAACTATCTATACATCCTAGTATTATCCCCAGTGGAAGGCTGATAATTAGGAAGTTGCTTCTGAAAGAACTTCCATTAGAGTAAAGAACTATGGTGGCATGCCAGGAACCTCAGAGATGTATCAGTGTTACTCTGGGTTAGTTAGGCTTTGGTTATAACTAAGAATAGGGAAAATTTAGTGAATTTATTTAATGAATGAGCATTAATTTAAAAATTGCCTTTTTATATAGCCAAAGTCTTACTTCCAGAGTAAAGTCAGTCTGAGACACAATTTTACTTAGATAATTTCAGTTATTTTTCCTACTTAAGAGTTGTATGAATTACGAATTCTTGAAAAAACTAAAAGCAGAGCTAATCTGCTGGTATACTGACAGTGTAGGTTCGTACACTGCAATTTCTATTGATTGTTGTATTTCCTTTTTTCAGTGAACTTGTGCCTTTGATTACATTGATTCTAATAGTCCCAGTTATTTTGGTTGGTATTACACGGGCAGTGCACTGTATTACTCTACCATGCAGTGCCAAAACAATCATTCGATTGTTTGAAAAAAAATAGTTTAAATCCTAAAATACACATTTTAAGCATTTTGAAATAATGAAAAAATACGTTATGAACCTCCCATTTTGTCTCAAATTCAATTCATATGAATTCTGATTCATTACTGAATATTAATCTAGATATTCTATATGATGTGAAGACATGACAAGACTGTTATATCAGTAAGAGTTTATTCTGCATACATGCCATTGTGTGTTAGTTGTGCAAATAACTGGCAGATCTCTAATTCACATTGATATTTTAGCTACAAAACCAATAATGAACAAAAATTACTGTGAAAAAGGCTTTACAGGTAAACTTAGCCTGCATATTAATGATGTGATACACATTTAATAATAAATATTCCGAAGACTTAGAACTTAGAATGTGGTTAGATAAATGGACTAAAATAAGACAGAACTGAAGTCATGACTAATTCCAGTAACCATTTCCCACTCTGCATCTGCATATAAAACAGACTGCAATTCTCTGGTACCATTCATTTTTTTTCTTCTTAAGCAAAAGTAATTTACTCTTAAATATTTAAAGAATCAAAATAAAAATAACTTTTGAAAATACAAATTATTTAAACAGATGGCAATTGGTACACATCTCAAAGGAGAGTTTTAACTTTGCTACTTTTAAAAAAAATAAGGATGTAAAGCAACCTATACGAAAAGCTATGCCCTAATAAGACTTGATTTGAAACAAGACTACCTTAACATTAATAGATCTAAGACATTTGTAAACATCTCATATTTGATATTAAACTAATTCAACTAGAATCATAAAAGAAAACATTTGCACTCAGAACTTTAAGTTATATCCTTAAAGTAGCTTTTGTTCCCCTCCCCCGCCTACCACAATTTAGGGCCTTGTTGAATAGTTTCAATATACTTTTTTAAGAAACAGGTGAAAATACACCTTTCTTCCTAGTTAGGACTGCTAACAGCAGAAAGACATGTGATGTTGGAAATTTGGTGGCAATATCATGATCGATCCAAACATAAGTACACTGTTTTCAGCTGCAATATTTTAGGCCACCAGCAAAAATGAATCCTGATGGCCATAAGGAGACTATGTACCTCCCCGAGTGGATGACTTATTTCATTCTAACCAACACTGGCATTAGGAAGAAAACTGGCAGGCACAAAGTGCTGGAAAGTGGCTGCAGGTGTCCCAGACTTAAATCTGTAGACACATTTAGAGAAAAGTGGAGAAAACTGGCTTCTGTAGATGAAAGGCCTCAGAAGGCCTCTGTCAAAAGACATCTTATGATTACAGAAGGATTAAAATGAAAGTAAGCATCTTTGTTGGTGCAAATGGCACTGACGAAATTGGGTCAATAATCTGAGCTTTTCTTCCTACACTTGATTGGATCTGAGGTAGACTGCAACAAAGAATGAACAACATCAGAAAGTATAGATCAGCTTAAGGGTCGGGGGGGAATAACGAGCCTGAGAACACAATATCTGTTTCTCCTTTTTTCTTCCTTTAGAAATAAAATCAAACCACATAAAAACCCTTAAGTTTCAGCAGGTAACAAGACCAAAAACTTACTTTTTTTAAGTGCTAATATATCAATTCTAGATATCAACAACTTTGAACATTTTAAACCTCACGTTTTCCGCAAGAAATGGGTATCATTCATGTATCTACCACAAAGATTTGATACTAAGATGCTTGATCAAATCTTAGATAGCTGATCACTTCTCTACAAGTTTTTAGTTTCCTGAAGATCTTTCTGTGCCAGTGTCTGAAATGAAAACATACAATTATTCATGAGAGAAATGAAATTCTTAATAAAAGAATTACATAAAATTCATGTAAATTTAGCACAACAATAACTGGGCATTTCTAAATTTTACTATTGAAAGTTTTTCTAAATATATAAATCCTATAAAATATAAATCCTAACATACCTATTGGATAATCTTAAATAAGAAAATATTTCCAGAAAATAAATATGGAAGAAAATATAGTGTATTAAATTAAAACTATATTTTAACATACTTTAAAGCTAGCTATATATGTCTTCTATTAAAATAGAGCATGACAAATACTGTGTTCATTTTATAAACAACCAAAGTAAGAGGTTAAAAGCAATCTGAAGTGCTCCCACACAATCTGAAAATAAGTTTCCAATAATTGAATCCAAAGTTCTGGAAATCATAAAAATTTGTAATAAGAAAGTTTTAGGATCAAATATAATCAAAGTATAATTTATGCCTATCAAAAACAAAAAGCTTTTAAGCATTATGATAGTTAAACTTCTTCAGTGCATTAATCCTCTAATAACAGTTTCAGTCAAGGGGATGTTGTGAGGTCAGGTTTGAATTTTTTTTAACTTAGTTTGAAATTGTACATATTCTCTTTATATATTGATATAACTTGCCTTATGCAGCATCTAAATCTCCAAGACTCAAAACATTTCACAGATTTATATCATGACCTTAGTTTTGTTTGTTGTTGCTGTTTTGGTTTTTATTTATTTATTTATTTTTGGCTGCGTTGGGTCTTTGTTGCTGTGCGTGGGCTTTCTCTAGTTGTGGCGAGCAGGGGCTACTCTTCCTTGCGGTGAGCGAGCTTCTCATTGCTGTGGCTTCTCTTGTTGCAGAGCATGGGCTCTAGGTGCACGAGCTTTAGTAGTTGTGGCACGTGGGCTCAATAGTTGTGGCTCGCGGGCTCTAGAGCGGAGGCTCAGTAGTTGTGGCGCACGGGCTTAGCTGCTCCGCAGAATGGGGGAATCTTCCCAGACCAGGGCTCAAACCCGTGTCCCCTGCATTGGCAGGTGGATTCTTAACCACTGCGCCACCAGGGAAGCCCTGTTTTGTTCTTTTGTATCTAGTGCAAATCCATGTGAAGGGCACAATACTAATTCAGTGAGATGTATTCCAGTAAAACCATTCTTACCAGTAAGTAAAAACAAGTGCTGAACAAAAGTTAAAACAATCAATTATGGCTTACCAACTGCAAAAATTCTATTTCTGTCTGGAGAGCATCATAAACACTTTGCATGTCATCTTCCTTATAAAGTTCTAATTCTTTTTTAAGTCTGTTTTAAAGGAAAAATTCACTCTATTAATTAGTTCATTAGTAAACTTTTATAATAATTCTTTATTACATGAATAGTGCCAGATTTGCAGCTTCTATTATTGGAATTTCAAGTTAACACTAAAGAATTTGGAAAGAAATTTTAATTCTCTATAATTCTATAAGGAACCAGCCATTAAAATTAGTCTAGGAAAGATAACTGGAGGAACAAGAATTTGAAAGAAGAAATAAAGCTATCTCGTTTTTCAGGTAATTTGAAAACATACTTGGAAAACCCATGAATCAGTGTTAAAACCAACTCAAACAATAAAATAATTCAGTAGGGTGACAAGATACAAAATTAGCAAACAAAAATAAGTAGCCTTCATTGTCACCAGCAATAATTAACATGACTTTTTCATGGAATAGGACATCATAAAAATGTTAACTATCCCCAGTTAAATAAAACTTAATTTGACCCTAATAAAAATACTAACACTTTTTTCCACTGGTGCTAGGTGAATTTGATTCTAAAGTTCATATGAAAAAAGAAAAAGAACATTCTAGAAAAGCCCTTGAATTTTTTTTTTCCAAGAAAGCCCTGAAAAAAGAGAAAACAAAGAAAGGTGACTAGCCCTGTGAGATATTAAATCATACCATTAATCCTTTATAATTAAAAGAGTGCAGTAGTGGCATATAAATAGAGCAGTGGAACACAGAAGACAGAAATAGCTTAAAAGGGACAAGTGGACATTTAGCATATGCTAAAGGAGCTTCCTCAAACCACTGTAAAAGACTGACTTTTTAATAAGCTGTGTTAGAAAAACCGGATAGCTATGTGCTATGTGGCTATAGATGAATTGTCAAAGCTAAAATTGGCTCTGTATCTCATAGCATACACCAAAATATACTCTAACTGGATCAAAGATTTAAGTGTAAAAAATGAAACTATCTAAGGACAAAGTGAAAGAATAGGGAAATTCCTTTATAAGCTGGTTGTGGCCAAGAACTTTCTCACTATGGCTCAAAATATAAATGAAAAATGAGTACTCAATTCAATTACATTTAAAAAATTGCATAGCAAAACACATGAGTAAAGTCAAAAGATGACAATCTGAGAGAAAATACTTGCCACATACATCACAGATAAAAGTGTAATCTCTCTAATATGTAAAGGGGCTTTATAATCAAGGGGAAAAAAGACCAAAACTCTGATTAAAAAATGGGGGAAAGTCATAAACAGTCACTTCACAGAAAAAAGTATAAAAATCATCCCTAAACATTTGAAAAGTACTTAATATTACTCGTGATAAAAATATGGTCAATTTCACTCATAATAAAGACTTGAAAATTTACTACACAGGTATATAATTTCTCATCTATCAGATTGGTAAAACTCCAAAAACTTGATAACACACTTTCTTCATAAGGTTGTGGATAAACAGCTGTACTCAGACATTGATGGGGGAATTTAAAATCGTTAAACTTCAAAGGAGGAGAATTTGGCAGTATATAACAAAACTACATTTATATTTTCCTTTTGACAGTTATTGTTGCATTATTTGACAGTTATTGTTGCATTGACAGTTGCATTGTTGCATTGTTGCATTGACAGTTATTGTTGCATTATTTGACAGCATTATTTGACAGTTATTGTTGCATTATTATTTGTAATCACAAAATATTGTCAACAACCTGTGTCCATTCTTATGAGACTGGTTGAATAAACTACAGCACATCCATATAATGGAGTATTATACAGTATAAAAAGAATGAAGATAAAGATGAAAAGAAACACAAAGGATAAACCAGTAACTAGTGAAAATGGTCACCTACAGCATGAGTGAAAATGGGGTGGAATAGATATGGAATGAAATGAAACTCCTCTGGGTATATCTTTTTTATATACTTCTGACTTTTGAATCTTGATGATTATTTACATATTTGACAAATAAAATTAAATAAATAAAGTTGAGGAAAAGACCATAAAGTTTAACACAAAGTAACAGTTGAGTTAAACACAAACAGAAACAAATAAACCTGTTTTTCAAATTTATAATCACAGATTAAAAAAAAGAATTAATTCAAGTAATTTTCAAACATAGTAGTCTATAACCCTCAGTGGGATATGTTGTAAGGCAATAAGAATTATAAAGGAATCTTAAATTTTATTTACTACTTTTATTGTTAGTGAAGGTACACAGCTAGTAATTCTAAAATTATTTTACAAGATTGTAAGAAATGGATAATTACATTGATGTTGTTAAGAACCAGAGTTTTCACTAGAAGAAAGAAGATATACAAAGAAAATGGAGGGAAGAGGAAAAAAAAAACCTGTCATTTTGGATGTGAATGGAAGGGATCAGTATAAAAAAAATCATGATTTAAAAAAATGATATTTTTATTTCTGTCCATTTAAAGTATTCAGAAGCAATGACACCCAGTAGTAACGAGCACATCTAGCATGCTAATCTTAGTTTCTAAAACCAGTACCAACTAAAAGATACCAGGACTCCTTGAAATAATTGGTCCCAGGGCTGAGGTAGGTATTATAATATACAAGATGAGCCTAGAATATTCTGTTGCACAAGAAGGAAGGAAAGTGACCAAAAACTGATGGGAAAATGTCAAAAGACACAAAAATTTAGTTCAAGCGACTGCCTCTAGCCAAATCTGGGACAATTTGAGCACCAAAAATAGTGACAATAATGTACTATAACACATGAAATAAAAAAGAAATCCATGAATCCATAGAAAATCTTAAAAAGGAGAAATTAAAAGGATGGGGTAAGAGGAAGGGGAACTTCTGTCTTTTTTCCCCCAGAATTTTACTAGCTAATAAAACACCATCAATGTGACATCTATGACTAACTTAACTGGATGACCTTTTCACTGAAGAGGCAACAGCACTGATTTACTACTTCATATAAATGCATTTAGAGTCTCTCAGTAGCAGGTGTATATTAACTTTTGTGCTGTTTCCATTGCAAACATGCTGTTCACAAAACCACTCTATCTTCAAATGTTCAGAAAGAAAATCCCATGCTATTGACTTTGTAGCTTCATTTCTGAAACAAACTTCCTGCTGTATTAAACAAGCATAAACATTGGTTATAAAAAGTGTAAAACCATTCTAAGAAGAAGTGTTGTAGGTAAAAAAATGCCTGAAATGTTTCAAGTTGTCTGGTATGTTACTATTGCAGTAAATAAAAAGTCATGATGAAGAAATGTATTTTGGTGACCCTGGTGTTGAGTAATAATAAAAAATAATAGGTGTTGGGAGTTTGAAGTGGTCCAGTATATACTGCTATTCTTGCCTACCTGAATTCTGCCCATCTGAGAAATAAGGAAGGTCAAGATGTCAAGTTTGCTACTAATATAGCAGTGACTGGAGAATGTGGCTTATATCTGCATGCAAAGGATTTACTAACACTGAACCCCAGAATTAGACTAATGTAACTCACACCATTAGAGACAGAATTGGATGCCACAAGCTTTCTTTCATGGAGTCCTATCACTGTAAAACTTAAGGGATAGAGGAGCAGAGTGGAATATATACTCTGAGGCAGGCCATACTCCAGAGAGATAAGGAAAAGAAAGCTGGGCTTCGGTTTATCCTTCCAAACTCACCAGACTGAATCACTCCTCTCCACCATAGAATAAGAAAGAAGGAGTTCTGGGGGGGACAACAAGGAGGGTTAAACCAGTAAAGCTTTTTCTTCATGGAAGAAAAAAACCAGGAGTGGAAAGAAGAATTCCATGGGGCTATCTCAGGGGTTAATATATACCATGTCTTTGCAAATAACACTGAAAAAAGATGAGGAACTTTTATCTTCTTTGTAGTAAAAATAAAATATGTAGACTCAATCACTGGAACAAATATTTATTAAACACTAAGTACCCTGGACTATGTTAGATTCAGACACTGATAGAAAAATGAAGAAGTAGTAGAGGGAGTTCCCAGTTAAGTGGGAGAGACTGATACACATAAATATCATAGAATATGATCAATGATATAACAGAATTATAAACATATTCTCTATGAACACAGAGAAAGGAACAGTAGAGGAACGCTTTCATAATTTATTATGTTTATTCCTTCATTTATTTATTCAATACCCACTATATGCCAACCTCTGTACCAAGGTATTAGACCATGAGTATACAATGGTATAAACAAAGTAGACAATATCTTTCCCCTAACTGAGCACATGATGACATAGACATACATAAAATGAAGCACATAAATATGTAATTACAAAATGGAATCTGTGCTATCAAGGAAAAAATCCAGTGTGTTATTAGGAAAAACAACAGGTTATAAAATTTAGATCACAGGGATCCTTCTCTGAGGAAATATTTCAACTGAGATCTAAAGGATAGGGCATGTCCCACCAGGTAGGAGACAAGCAGGCAAGGGGCAAACAGATAACTTGAGGGAAAGAAAGGCATAGATAAAGGTCTTAGGTGGAAGAAAGCTCGGAGTGCTTTAAGGAGCAGAGTGAGAAGGGGACCATGGTTGAAAATAACATCAGGGAGGTGGTCATATACCATATTGTGATGAGTCTTGGACTTTAGGTTTTATTATGTTCATTATGAAGCCACTGATGATTTTAATAAGGGGGCTGACACAATTCAATTTATAATGCAATGAAGGTTGCAAGAGTGGATGACGGGAAAGCAGAGAGAGATTGTTACTGTGATCCAGGTGAGAGAGAGTAGTGGCTAGAACTAGGATGGTAGCCATGGAGAGAGAAGTGGAAGGATTCAAGAAATATTTTGGAGGTAAAAGCAACAAAACTTGGTGATGGACGGGGGTAGGGTGAGAATGATGAGATTTCTGAACACATCAAACATGCCTGCTACATTTTGGGTTTACTCAGGAAAAATTACATGTGAGCTAGGCCTTGAAGACTAAATCAGATTTTTAACTAATAGAGAAAAAAGAGAAAGATACAGAGGTGTGAAGTCCTGTGGCATATTTGGAATTCCACAAATAGTATTCTGATGTGCTAGTAGAACACAGTATGTGATAGAAATGCAGGGAGATAGCACAGATTACGTTTTTGTTTGTTTAATCAGGACAGCATCACTTCAGATCTATTTCTATGTTTATATTAAATTCTTGGGAATTCAGAACTGGAGCTTAGGAAGGAGGGATTAGTGACAAAGATTTGGAAATTATCTATGGATGATAACTAAAACTTTAGACCAGATGAGATAGCCCATGGAGAGTACAAAGTAAGAAAACAATCAATGACTAACCTTTAGGGAGCCTCTGCACTTAAAGGACAGGCAGGAGAAAAAAATGAGAAAGAAGCCTGAAAGGCATGAAATTCCCATGGATAATATGAAATAAAAATGAAATCATAAGTAATTATACAATTATAATTATGTCTAATAATTATAGAGCATTTACTGTGTACCAAGCACTGTTGTAAAGGCTTTATATATATTAAGACATTTAATTTTTGCTATAGTCTTGTGAGGTAGGGCCATTATTAACCTCATTTTATAGATGTAGAGAATGAGGCATAGACAAGTTAAATTGCTTGTCCAAGGTCACTAACCTAGTAAATAGCAGAGGTGGGATTCAAAGGTGTTTGTAATCTTAACCTCTATGCTTTCTGCCTCTCGAGACCCTGAGATTTCTGTCCTCCCTGGACTACATGAAAAAACTAGCTTGGTATGTTATACAACCCTCAGGGACGCTTCTTAGAAATTAACACAACCTCTGGTTTAGGTATTAATCATAGTAATATTCTATAAGTTAGTTGCTTTAACATGTGTTAATTAATGAGCCCACACTCTTCACATTAGAATCTTTTAAATAAACAAACATCTTGTAATTTATAAATAGAGGAAGATTACTTAAAGCAGAGACCATTAAACTGTTGTGAATATAAAGTACTGGTTCTAAGATGTAAAACAGATAGCTAGTGGGAAGCAGCCGCATAGCACAGGGAAATCAGCTCCGTGCTCTGTGACCACCTAGAGGAGTGGGACAGAGAGTGTGGGAGGGAGATGTAAGAGGGAGGAGATATGGTGATATATGTATATGTATAACTGATTCACTTTGTTATAAAGCAGAAACTAACACACCATTGTAAAGCAGTTATACTCTAATAAAGGTGTTAAAAAAATAAAGTACTAGTTCTCTCCATTAATGGATGGCATTAAGTTAGAGTCCAACAAGCAACCTGGACATGACAGATTAACTTTATAAAAACATAATCATTACAAAAGAATTTCAATAATATAGACAGAATAAAATATGCATCAAAATTTTCTAATTACAAAAAGTAGAAACAATAAGTTCATAGAGATGAAGTTTTAATTTTTTGTAATTAATTTTTTGTAACTTTTTGTAACCCAGTAATTGCTTTCTTACTGGTTAAAGTTTAATAAAAGTAGAAGTACAATTTTAATAACTTTAAAATAAAACTGGTTCTGAACTGGGGACAATTTTGCCCACCCGTCTCTGCCCAGGGGGCACTGAGCAATATCTGGAGTCATTGTTGGTTTGTCACAACTGGGGGTGGGTGGCGCTACTGGCATCTGGTTGGTAGAGGCCAGGAATGCTGATAAACATCTTATCCTGCATAGGACAGCTCTCCCACAACAAAGAATATCCTGACCCAAAATCTCAACAGTGCCAAGGCTGAGAAACCCTGCTTAAAAATAGCATCTATACCAAGAGTAGTTAAACTTGAAAATTTAAGATAAAGGCAATTACTATAGAATTCAGTATACATTTGAACACACAGATGAAAAAGATTATTCTATTCCAAAAGTTAGGGATTAAACCAACTTAAGTTTGGCCTTAATGATGTTCAGTAAATGTCATATCATTTTTTGCCATCATTAGCTCCTTGTTATTGCGCTAATTATAAGACTGATGGCCCTCTTTTCAAATATCTTTACACTTAGTATTTTGACTCTGCTCTTCACACTTGAAATAACTTTTATGGAACATACCAGAAGGGAAACTAAGCTACACATATTAAAGAATTTAAAGTGGGAATTGATAAATATTGGCATTTCATTCAATAACTGCTAAGATGCAAAGAACGGACTAGGTATATTGATTGATGTTTCTTTCTATCCAAATTTCCTTTGTCACCATCTGTGAAGGAAAAGCTCTGTCTAACAAACTTTGTGTGCTTAATTTTAATCCAGGGCAAATTTTTATGATTGAGTGATAAACAAAACTGGAGTTCATATTGGAAGCCCCTTTACTACTAACTATAATGATACCAGTGGGCATTACCATTTTTAAAAGTGTAAAAAAAATCAATGAGCAGACTGTCACTACAGAAACTCATTCTGCATCAAACATAGCACCCAAGAGATTGATATTTCATGCTTATAAAACTTAACATAAAATTAAATTGCAGATATTTTCTCACAATCTACTAAAATTATGGCCTAAGGCAATACACTGCTAATATGAAGCATTTGTTCAGCTCTAGTGGACTTATTTCCTATATGATTTATGTGAAAGAAGTCTTCATTTGCCTCTTTGTAGATCTGGCAATGAGGTTTCTGTTTCTTACATTAAATGTAGAAAGTATAGGAAGTTCTTTAAAATTAAGCCATTAAATATAACACTGAATTATTAATAAATAACAGTGAAATTAATAAACTGGGGGGGGGGTCCTCCTTTGGTATATAATTATGTCATTTCTAACCTCAGCCATTCTTTCATTATCCAAATGCATTAAAAAAATCTAAATATTCCGTACAGAAAATACATTTTCAATCTTTAGGCCCCAAACCAGAGTGACAGATTTCAAGTAAAACAGTAGACTGTGGTTTTTTTCCCTGAAATCTAGAAGGACCAAAAATAATTTCACTCCAGAAAGTTAGGGATAATAAAAAAGAGAGTTGTGGAAACAATACTATATCTTAATCTGTTAGGATATGAATAACTCTGAGACCATGAGGTATATGAAAAGATAAAATTGATTTCAACCTTATCAACCTGATGCATCGTGAAACTTATGTGTAGCACTTTCTAGCCAGTAAAGTGTTTGCTTATTAGTATGTTTCAGAATACACATAGAAGGAAATAATTTCTTAAACAAACTTTAAAAAAAAAGCAACTGTGTGTTTAGTTTTATGCTGCAATCTACTTGACAACTTGGAAAATTATCAGATTTTATACCAAAGTATAATAGGCAATTCTTACCTTAAGCATTCAGCAGCATTTTGAGGCTTTTCACTGATTTTTATTTTTTCTGCCTCTAGGTACTTGGTAGTACAAACGGCTTCCTTTTTTTTATCTTCAAAACCTAAACAATTTAAGAAAATTCTTACAATCTTTAAAAAATTAAACATAAAGGTTATCTTTATGCATTCATAAGAACAATACTCAATTTTGGTGCTTCATGTAAAATATATGTACTAGTGATTTTTATTTTTCTACTTTAATATAGCAATTAAAGGCACACACAAAAAAGATCTTAACAAAGTTTGTGACATTAAAAATACCAGATCTAACACTGATCAGTTCAGTGCTTTACCTATTCATTTTTTACATCAATAGCAGCACTACATCCCAATAGGTGAATACATTTTGAAAGGATAATACTACCCTATAGTAGATATATAACAATATTCATCAGCAAAATAAACTAACTCATAAAGGTAATACCTTTAAGCTCTCTCTGCAAAGTAAATAATTCTTGTATCAATTCACTCTTTTGTTTTTGAAGTTCATTTAACTGGCCACTATCATGTTCCGCTGACTTCATTTCTAGAAACAAATGGACAAAAACCAAAAAACATATTTTAACTATTTTAAGTTTTGCTTTATGTATGTCAGGAATGATTAAGTTCTTCTTGTGTAGTAAAACTTTAAGCAGTATATGGTCAATTTTCAGTCCCAACAGCTTCCCTTGGCCACATAGGAACTGTTTCTTAATAAACTGACCAGGATTATTTAAGCAACAACTGGATACAAAAGAACAAGTTAGTTGAAGGTTAGACTGCTGAATGAGAATTCAAAATAGTGTCATATTACTAAGTAAAACGAGCTTCCCAATGAAGTTAGAAAACTCTACTCACTTTTTGGTTACCATGAACAATGCTGCTATGAACATTCATGTACAAGTTCTTACGTGGACATATGGTTTCAATTATCTTGAAATACCAGGGAGTGGAATTGTGGGTCATAGGGTAACTCTAGGTGTAACATTTTGAGAAACTGTCAAACTGTTTTCCAAAGTAGTTGTATAATTGTACATTTCTACCAGCAATGTATGAGGTTTCCAATTTCTCCACAGCCTATCCAACACTCTTATCTACTCGTTTATTATAGCCAGGCTAGTGGCATCTCATTGTGGTTTTGATTTGCATTTTCCTAATTATTTTGAACGTCTTTCATGTGTGGCTATTTGTATGCCTTTTTTGGATAAATGCCTTTTTAAATACTTTGTCCATTAAAAAAACTGGGTTATTTTTCTTTTTACTGTTTAGTTGTAAGAGTTCTTTATATATTCTGGATGCTAGTCCCTTATTAGATACATGATTTGCCAATATTTTCTACAATTCTGTGGGTTGTCTTTTCACTTTTTTGATAGTGTCCTTTGAAACTCGAGTTTTAATTTTGATGAAGTCCAATTTATCTGTTCTTTTGTTGCTTGTGAATACCTAGAAAACCATTTCCTAATCCTAAATTATGAAGATTTACAACTGTGTTTTATTCTAAGAGTTTTATATTTTTAGCTCTTACATTTAGGTCTGTGATCTGTTTTGATTTAGTTTTTGTGTACAGTATGAGGTAGATGTCCACATTCATTCTTTTGCATGGGGATATCCAGTTATCCTAGCACCTTTATTTAAAAAGACTATTCTTTTGCAAATGGTCTTGGCATACGTGTAAAAATCAAGTGACCATAAATGTACGGGTTTATTTTTGGATTCTCAATTATATCCCCTTGATCTATATGCCCATACTCATACCAGCACCTCACTGTCTTGATTACAGCAGCTCTGTTCTAAGTTTGAAATCAGAAGTGTGAGTCTTCCAATTCTGTTCTTTTTCAAGTTTGTTTTGACTCTTATTGGTCCTTTGCATTTCTATGAATTTTAGGGTCGGATTGCAAAAAGCCAGCTAGAATATTTGATAGGGGTTGTATTGAATCTGTAGATCACATTTAGGAGTATTGCCATCTTAACGATATTAGATCTTCCAATCCATCAACTTGGGATGACTTTCCATTTATTTAGGTCTTCTTTAATTTCCTTCAACAATGATTTTTGTAGTCTTGAACTTTTTTTAAGTGTATTCCTAAGTATTTTACTTTTTGATTGTAAATTGAATGTTCTTTAATTCAAGTTACAAATTGTTCATGTTAGTATATAGAAATATAATTGATTTGTATATATTAATCTAATATCCTGCAACCTTGAACTTGTTTATTAGCTCAAATAGTTTTCCGGTGGGTTCCTTAGGATTTCTATACACAAGATCATGTTATCTTCAAATAGAGATAGTTTTACTTCTTCCTTTCCAGCCTAGATGTCTTTTATTTCTTTTTCTTGCCTGATTGCCCAGGCTAAAATCTCTAGCAAAATGTTGAACAGAAGTAGTAGGAGTGGATATTTGTATTTTCCCAATCTTAGGTGAGGAATTTTCATTCTTTCATCATTAATAGCATTCACCATGGGTTTTTCATAGATACACTTTATCAGGTTGAGAATGGTCCCTTCAATGTCTACTGTATTGAATTTTTTTTAAAAACCATGGAAGGGTGTTGAATATTGTCAAATGATTTTTCTGAATCTTTGATTATTTTTATCTCTTTTTTCTCTTCATTATATTCATGGTCTTGAGTATATTTATAAGAACAATTTAAAAAGTCTTTCTCTGCTAATTGCATTATCTCTATGATTTCTAGAGATGTTTCTATTGACCTTATTTCCTCCTTGCTATGAGTTATAATTGGCTTTTTCACATGTATAGTGATTTTTGATTGGCTACTAGACATTGTGTTCACTATTTTCTTGAATGTTTGAATTTTGATCTCTTCCTTTAAAGCATGCTGATGCTTGTTATTTAGCAGGCAGTTAGGTAACATGATTAGGTCCAAACCTTGCTTTTAAGATTTTTTTTAAAAGAGTGTGTCCAGAAGAGCCTTAAGTCTAAGGCTAATTTCATCTTGCTATTAAGGCAGGACTCTTCTGTTTAATGAGATCTTTCTATTCTGACAGGATGGAACATGAATGTCTCCCAGTCCTGTGTGAGCTCTTAGAATTGTCGACCTTATGACTCCTCAGCAGTTTTTCTTCACTCAGCCTAGTGGTTTTCCTGTACGTATGCACAGAGTAATATATAGCCAAAGGCTCAAAGCAACCTCTATGAAGATTTCTGGAGGTTTTTGTCTGTGTAGTTCTTTCCTCTCAAGTACATTGTCCCGAAAATTTCAGCTAACTCAGCCTCCCTGAACTCCAAGCTTTGTATCCTCAACTCAATCAGACCACTCTGCTTTGCTTAAGTTCCCCCTCTCAGTCCTGCTGTCAAAGAATTGCATCCAGGTAAAAAGCTAGGGTAATCATACCTCATGTGTTTCCCTTCTCTCAGTAATCATAGTCTTGAACAGTCTCTTTTCCTCAATATGTAAAAATAGTTTTTAATATATTTTCTTCAGTTCTAGCTGTTTGTGTTGTGCTCCTTCCTGATTATAAGTGAAAGTTCTCCACATACTATTTAAATTATCCTTTTACTTGTCTATCTCCCATAGTAGACCATAAGCTCCTTAAAAACAGGAGCTTTCGGGCTTCCCTGTGGCGCAGGGGTTGAGAGTCCACCTGCTGATGCAGGGGACACGGGTTCGTTCCCCGGTCCGGGAAGATCCCACATGCCGCGGAGCAGCTAGGCCTGTGAGCCATGGCCGCTGAGCCTGTGTGTCCGGAGCCTGTGCTCCGCAACGGGAGAGGCCACGACAGTGAGAGGCCCGCGTACCGCAAAAAAAAAACAAAAAAACAGGAGCTTTCATTTATCTTTAAACTCCAATTCTTGTACAGTGCTTGTCATATATATACAGAACACATAGCATGTGCTCAAGAGAGTGTGCTGAACTGAACTCAAATAAATCATATAATTGAATTAAAAATTTTTATTATCCATGTTTTTGTCAATTAATTTAAAATGAACAGTTCTTTGAAAAAAATTAATAAACTCACATTTATGCTTCTGCTCCTTTAATAAATGAATATTTAAAATATAAACATAACTACATGCTAATAATTAAGAGAAGTATTCCAGGATACCATTACAATCTTTAAGAGATTTAAAAAGTGAAACTATATTTTATTCATTATTAACTGATTTATCAGACATTCTATGATATGACTTATGATTTAAAATATCTTTGTAAAACTTGGCCAAGAGTGATAGAGAAATTTTGGACTTAAACATTCTTGAGGTAGAGAATGTATTATTTTTCTTAGTCCTAACTCTCTAGGCTAAATGGAGAAGGCATGGTTCCAAGACCGTTTCTTCCCTCCCAAAAAATAAGACAAGTGCATCAATTCCTATGACACTTACACAACAGAAAGAATAAACACAATGTTTGTGGTAATAACTTTTTTCCCACTTTTCTACTGCCTCATTTTTTTTTTTTTGCCGTATGCGGGCCTCTCACTGTTGTGGCCTCTCCCGTTGCGGAGCACAGGTTCCGGACGCGCAGGCTCAGCGGCCATGGCTCACGGGCCCAGCCGCTCTGCGGCATGTGGGATCTTCCCGGACCGGGGAACGAACCCGTGTCCCCCGCATCAGCAGGCGGACTCTCAAACACTGCGCCACCAGGGAAGTCCTCTACTGCCTCATTTTAATTTTGTTATTACTTTTATTTTATAGCTTTATTGAGGTATAACTGATGTGGTGATAACTTTTTACTTCCTTCCACTGCTTAAAATCCAAGAAGTTCTAATCAAGCTAGGTTTTATGGCTATGAATATTAAACCAAAGTAAGACAATGAAAATTCATTCCCATCGTTTGACATGTGAGTTGTCTTTCTCATATAACTGCACATACATTGCCTATCTTTAAAGAATACTAGCAAGCAAGGTGTGTCATATGCTTCCTCTTATCTAACATCCAAGAAAAACTGATTCACGAACTGAAAGAAAGAAATAAGGGGGACATTTTGAGAAAAATGTTGTGACAACCATTATAGTCATTATTTTGAAGCCAAAAGTGATGGACCCTTTTGTCTATGAATTATCAGATGTTCAAAATAAATAAACATTTACTAATTTCACAAATATATATTGAATACCAAATACCAATGCTTCTAGTTGCTCAGGCCAAAAAAACTTGGAGTCAACTGTTAATGCCTCTCTTTCTCTCACACCCCACATCTAATCCATCATGAAATCCTACTTGTCCATCTTCAAAATTTATCCAGAATCCAAACACCTCTCACCATTTCAATTGCTTACAGTCTTAAACTAAGCCATCATTATCTCTGGTCTGGATTACTGCCACTTTTCCCTAGGTTTCTGTTTCTGTTTTTACCTCCATTAAGTGTATTTTCAACTGAGGCCAAAGAAATCCTATTAACATATGTGAGACCCTTCACTCCTGTGCTCAAAATTCTCCAATGACTTCTGATCTCACTTGAGTAGAAGCCAAAGTTTTCTGAATGGCCCACAGGTTTTAAACGATCTGAGTTCTTATTTTTAAATTAATTTTTATTGGAGTATAGTTGCTTTACAATGTTGTGTTAGTTTCTACTGTACAGCAAAATGAATCAGCTATACATATATCCCCTCTTTTTTGGATTCCCTTCCCATTTAGGTCACCACAGTGCATTAAGCAGAGTTCCTTGTGCTATACAGTATGTTCTCATTATTTGTCTATTTTATACACAGTATCAATAGTGTTTATGTGTCAATCCCAATCTCCCAATTCCTCCCACTCCCCCTTTCCCCCTTGGTATTCATACATTTGTCTCTATTTCTGCTATGCAAATAAGATCATCTATACCATTTTTATAGATTCCATATATATGCATTAACATAAGATATTTGTTTTTCTCTTTCCAACTTACTTCACTATGTATGACACTCTCTAGGTCCATCCACAACTCTACAAATGACCCAACTTCATTCCTTTTAATGGCTGAGTAATATTCCACTGTATATATATGTACCACATCTTCTTTATCCATTCATCTGTCAATGGACACTTAGGTTGCTTCCATGTCCTGGCTATTGTAAATAGTGCTGCAATGAACACTGGGGTACATGTGTCTTTTTGAATTATGGTTTTCTCAGGGTATATGTCCAGTAGTGCGATTGCTGGGTCATATGGTAGTCCTATTTTTAGTTTTTTAAGGAACCCCCGTACTGTTTTCCATAGTGGCTGTATCTTGTCACCTCTCTGACCTCACGACCTCTCCTTCTACTCTAAAGACATTAGGCTCTTGGGACTTCTCTGGTGGCGCAGTAGTTAAGAATCCACCTGCCAATGCAAGGGACTCAGGTTCAAGCCCTGGTCCGGGAAGATCCCACATACCGCAGAGCAACTAAGCCCATGCACCACAACTCCTGAGCCTGCGCTCTAGAGCCCTCAAGCCACAACTACTGAAGCCTGCGCACCTAGAGCCCGTGCTCTGCAACAAGAGAAGCCACCGCAATGAGAAGCCTACGCACTGCAACGAAGAGTAGCCCCTGCTCACTGCAACTAGAGAAAGCCTGCACGCAGCAATGAAGACCCAATGTAGCCAAAAATAAATAAATAAAAAATAAATAAATTTAAAACAACAACAACAACATTAGGCTCTTTGTTTTCCCTCAAAATCAGATTAGGCACAATCTCCCTTTGTAGGCTTTATATCAGCTATCCTGCTGTCTGAAATGCTCTTCCCCTAGATATTCATTTGGCTCATTCTCTTACTTCTTTCAGGCTTTATTCAAAACACACCTCATCAGTGAGGCCTTCCCAGGACATCTATGTAATATTATAACACATACACATGCACGTGTGTGCACACACACACACGCATACACATAACGTATCCCTAGAAGGTGGAGAACCACTAGGTTGTGTAGGGCTGGCAAAACAAGTTGAGGAACTTGGTTTGCTATGTTTATCATGATATTTTAAAACATAATGTAACTAAATTAAGAGGCTCACAGTAATAGTCCAGAACTAGTAATTCCTTCTAAAAATATATGGGTGTTAATATTTTGGCAACTTCAAGGGGTAAGAATAGCATCCACATCTGAAGTTAAAAACTAATAAATCAAGGAAGATATCAGACAGTGGAAAGAAAACTCTAAGTAGCAGAAAATAATAAAATAGCTATGGAGAGATGAAGATGAAGATTATTCAAAACCCAATGTAACTGGCTGACTAACCACAGTTATGGTCTAAAAGCTCAATGGGAAAGGTCAGAGGGGACAGCCAGCAGAAGAAGGAAGAGAGCAGAGAAAAATCAAGTATCAGGAAATAAGAGACACGGTGGTACAAATTAGAAAAGGGAGTGGAAGAGCAACCACTGACGGTACAGAAGACAAATGGAAACTACAACTGCTCTGAGAAGAAAATGGCTCTAGTATGCTTAAAATTTGAGTAACTCCTTTCTCCACCAGCACCAACAGGGAGAAATAGTCACCAGAAACAGTTTCACAGGTGAATTCTTTTGAACCTTGAAGGAGTTGATAATTCTAGTATTTACATTTTTTCCAGCTGAAGAAAGAAGAAAGCTTTTACATTCTTTCTGTTAAGTCAATATAACACACACAAAAAGATTAATCTCACTTATAAATACTGATGCAAAAATCTTAAAGAAAACATTAGAGACCACAGCTAAGTAAGGTTAATAATAGGATATTTATTAACAAAGTTCACTATGTTAATAGATTAAAGTGGGAAAAGCATATATGATCATCTCAAAAGGGAGAGGGTAGGGAGGGAAAGAAAAAAGAGGGGAGAGAGAGAGAAGGAGAAGAAAGAGAGAAAGTTTCAATCTGGTGTCATGATTAACAGTAAAACTCTTTCTAAGATGGAGACAAAAATCCAGAAGCCATAATGGAAAAGATTGATGAAGATGACTGCAAAAGTTTAAACTTTCTATATGGCATTCAGACATATGCAGACACACACAGAGACACATACATACATACTACAAGTATAGTCAAAGGTAAACAATAAACTAGGACACAAATTTATAACACATGACACAGGGCTAACTTCATTAATTTACAAAAAGCTCATATAAATCAGTAAGAATAAAAATACATAAAGATGAACAAAGAATATTAACAGATTGTTCACAGAAAAAGAAAAATATAAATGGTCAATAAATTCAGATAAATTCAACATACTGAATAATCAAAGAAATGCTAATTAAACCAACAATGAAAATAACATCTTGACTTGTCAGATTGGCAAAGATTAAAGTCATTGATAATGCCCAGATTGGTAATGGTAGGAGATAATAATTTAGGAAAACAGGCACTTTCCTATGCAGTTGGTAAGAAAATTAATTCAGTGCTATAAGGAGTGTAATTTAGTATTAAGTCTCTTAATATTTCCCTTTGATTTAGCAATTTCATTAGTAGATTTTTACCACACAAATACATTCATAAAAGTACAGATAACATACTCAGATTATTAGAGGCCCTTGTCGTTGTTCATGTAGGTTGTTTCTTAACTTTTATTTTATTTTGTTTTCTTCTTCAATCACCACCAGTCCCACCACCTGTGTACTGTTACCCATCTTCACTGGGAATTTAGCTTCTTTCTGTAATTTTCAACTCTACCTCCCTACTGGCTCCAATCCATCAATATTTAAATATGTTCAAATATGTCCCATTTCAAAAAAGAAAAATGAAAAAAGGACAATCCCACTTTCCCACTAAAATCCCTCCCCTGACCTCACATCCTCCTGGGTTACTGGACTTTCTATCTTATCTGCAGAGAAACTTCTTCGAAGACTTATCTATGCTCATGGTCACAAATTCCTCTTCCTCACTGCTCAACTCATTACAACCCAGCTTCTGCCCTTCTTCTCTAATTATCTCAATCTGTTGCTTTTCCTAAAGATCACCAGGGACATCCAACTGCTGCTTCTTAGTCCTTATGGTTGACAGTTTGGCAGCTTTGCCAAATATTCTCAAATACAACCTCAAATACTCTCTCCCCTAGGTGATCCCAACTTCACAGAGCAATGTATCCTTTCTTGAATGTGCCTAAGTTTCTCGAAGCTCTTTCTCACACTCTGCTGGCTTTCTTCTTCTTGAAAGTCATGGTGTTACTCAGAGTTCTAGTATTTTCTTTCAATACATTCTCCCTGGGTGATTCCCCAAATTTAATAGCTCTAGCCCAAACCTCTCTCTGAGCTCTTAAGTTAAATATCTAACTATCTGACATCTAGACCCAAACCTCTCATTTAGCTAATCCCTATGACACTTCAGATCTCAGTCTGAAAGTCACTT
This sequence comes from Orcinus orca, assembly GCF_937001465.1. NCBI lineage: Eukaryota > Metazoa > Chordata > Mammalia > Artiodactyla > Delphinidae > Orcinus > Orcinus orca. Next base: position 76,471,012 of record NC_064572.1, on the reverse strand, counting down.
GCTCAGGTAGTCCTTCCTTAACTACCTAGTCCAGGTTAGGTTCCCTTACATGTTCTCATATCAGTTTGTACTTCTCCTTTTGAAGCAGTCATCAATTTATAATTATCTAATTTATACTGTTCGAGATAGAGCATTAAACAAAACGAAGTACCTGCCATTATGGAGATTAAATTTAATATGGAAACCCTAGAGACATTTTGAAAGCATAAAGAACCAACAGTATCAAGCACCAGGAAAGCAAATCTGTTAAAATAAATTCATATCTCTGAAAGAAAGAACACAAAATAGGGGGCTCCTACATTATTTGTGGCATCAAGGACCTTTTTTCTCTGTCATTTTTATAGAGGAGTTCCCTTCTATTCCTGGTTTTCTGAATGTTATACAGAACTGTACAGATACACTTACCAGGCCCCCTTTCCATTTCTTTATGTTATAGTTGTCATATATGCATATGACATACATGTATACAAATTGCCTCTACATTCGTTATAAACTCCACAAGACAATATATTTTTTGCTTTAAGAAATCATATGTATTTTTTAAAATTAAGAGAAAACATAGGTACTTGTATTTTATTTGCCATTTCTGATTATTTTAATTAAGATATGAGTTTGTCTCTGGTGTCATTTTTACTTCTACTTGGAGAGCTTCCTTTAACATTTCTTGTTGTTCAGTCATGGTTGTTCAGTCATGGTGGCAAAGAATTCTCTTAATTTTCCTTTACTTGAAAATGTCTTTATTTTACCTTTTGAAGGATTTTTCACTGGATATAGAGATTTACTTTTCTTTCAACACTTTCATTATTCCACTATCTTCTTGACTTCATGGTTTCTAGTGACAAGTACATGGTCATTCGATTAATTGTTCCCTGTTTTCAAGATTTTTTTATCTTTGGCTTTTCAACAATTTCACTATTATTATGTCCCTACGCATGAATTTCTTTGAATTTATCTTGTTTGGATTTGCTGAGCTTCTTGAATCTATGAATTAATATTTTTCAGCAAATTTAAGACATTTTCTGCCATGATTTCTTCAAATATATTTTCTGCCCCACTCTGTCTCCTCTCTCCTTCAGAAACTCTAATTATTTGCATGTTAGACCTTTCGAAATTGTCCCACAGGTCCCTGAGTTTCTATTTTATGTTTCAATTTTTTCTCTCTTCTTCAGATTGGGCAATTTCTATTAATCCAGCTTCATGTTCATTGGCTCCTCTGTCAGCTCCATTCTGCTATTAAGTGACATTTTAATTTCAGATATTGTATTTTTCAGTTCTAAAATGTTCATTCGATTCTTTTTTACATTTTATATTTTTCTGCTGAGATTACCTATCTTTTCATCTATTACAAGTGCATTTTTCTTAACTCATTGAGCATAGTTAATAAAGCTGCTATCAAGTTTTTAACTCCAATATCTAGATCACTGTGGTTCTGGCATCTCATTATTTTCTTTTGACATTAGGGCATGTTTCACTGATACTTCACAGGTCAAGGAATTTTGGATTGCATCCTGAACAGTGTGAATATCATGTTGTGGAGATTTTGACTTTTTTTAAAATAACAGCCATCCTAAATGGGTGTTAAGCAATATCTCATTGTGGTTTTGATTTCCATTTCCCTAATGACTATTTAGGTTGAACATCTTTTCATGAGCTTACTGGACATTTCTTTGGAAAAATGGTCTATTCAAATCCTTTGCCCATTTTTTAACTGGGTTTTTTTTGGTTTGGTTCGGTTTTTTTAGTGTTGAGTTATGGGTTTTTTTTTTTTAATATTCTGGGTATTAATCCCTTATCAAAGATATGATTTGAAAATATTTTCTCTCATTCTGTGGGTTGTGTTTTTACTCTCTTGATAGTGTCCTTTGATGTACAAAAGATTTTAATTTTGACCAAGTACAGTATATCTATTTTTTCTTTTATTGTCTGTGTTTTCAGTATCCAAGAAATCATCACCAAATGCAATGTCATGAGGTGTTTCCCATATGTTTTCTTCTAAGAGCTTCACTATTTTTTTAAGTTTATGACTTTGATCCATTTTTAGTTAATTTTCATACATAGTGTAAGGTAAGGGCCCAACTTCATTCTTTTGCATGTGGTATCCAGTCTTCCCAGCAGCATTTGTTGAAAAGATGGTCCTTTCCCATTGAATGGTCTTGGCACCCTTATCAAAAATCATTTGACACAAGGGTTTATATTTGAGCTCTCTATTCTATTCCATTGTTCTATATGTCTGTCTTTATTCCAGTATCACACTGTTTTGATTACCACAGCATTTTACTAAATTTTGAAATCAAGAATTTTGAGTCCTCCAACTTTGCTCTTGTTTTGGCCATTTGGGATCCTTTGGGATTCCATACAAATTTTAGGATGGGTTTTTCTATTCATGAAAAAAATGCTGTTGGGATTTTGACAGAGATTGCATTGAATCTATAGATTATTTTGGATAATAATACCATAGTAGCAATATTAAATTTTCCAACCCATGAACATGGGATATCTTTCCATTTATTTAGGTCTTCTCTAATTTCTTTGAGTAATGTTTTATAGTTCTCAGTGTACAAGTCTTTAATCTCCTTGGTTATTTTTTTTCTAAGTACTTTATTCCTTTTGATGCTATTATAAGTGGAATCTTGAAAGACTGCTCTTTGCTAGTACATAGAAATGCAACTAATTTGCAACTTTGCTGTATTTATTAGCTTAAGCTGTTTGTTTTGCTAGTTGGTTTGTTTTGTTTTTTTTGTGGAATTGTTAGGTGGTCTACCTATAAGATTATGCCATCTGGGAACAGAGATAATTTTACTTCTTCCTTTCCAATTTGCATGTCTTTTGTTTCTTTTTTCTGCCTAAATGATCTGGTCAGAATTTCCAATACTATCGTGAATAGAAGTGGTCATATCCATGACCTTTTAAAGAAAGGTAGTTTTAGAGTATCTCCTAAGGTTAATACCTATTTAAACTTGTGTTCTACACCTGTGATCATTAAATAGCAGCAAACATGAATATTATCTAAGGGACTTAAAAAATTATGTTCCATATCCTGATTCAGTAAATCTGACATGAGACTCAAGCATTTAATATATTTTTTAAAAATTCCCAGATGTGTGCCTATAGTTAAGAACTTCTGTCCTACAATCTCTACCCAAAGCAATTTATCTCTGAGAACCTCATTTCCTTCATCTATAAAATTAAACTAATTAAAAACTATAATCCCTATATTTTTAAGGATTTAATTATGTTCCCGGTAGCATTCTATGTACTTAAATATTATTTCATTGAATCCTCACAACAACCTTGTTAAGGTCATTATTATTATCCTCTGTCTTTACAGATGAGGAAACTGAGGCAAAGAAAACTTAAGCATCTTGCCCCAAATCACATACTACTCTCTGCTGGTTCTCCCCTTGCCTTCTTTGACATCTCTGTCTCATTCTTCTTCTCCTCCTTTCCTTAAATGCTATGCTTTCCCAGTTTCTGCCTTTGGTCTTTGGTCCTCCTCTATGTTCCCTCTACATGTTCCCTTTGAATTATGTCACCAACTCCTCTGTATTCCCAAACCCAATACTCTAGCTCTGATCTCTCTTATCAGCTTCACGACCAAATTTCCACCTGCTACCTGGGCATTTCCACCTGTTTATCCCATAGACATCTCTAACTAAAACTACCTGAAATAAAACTTAATCTTTTTGTCCAGAAAAGGCTATAGTTCACTTCCACCTCTGCTCTTCCTCCTGGTACCATATTCTACCCAATCTCTTAAGTTTGAAAACTGTGATTCATGCTTGACTTTCTATATATCTGTTTACATTAATCAGTGATACAGCCCTATCATTCTTCCTAAACATCTCTTTAATTCATTGTCTCCTCTCTTTGGTAACTTCTTTAGTTCAGGATCTTATCACAAACTGCAATAACCTGCATACTACTGTTTCTGAAATGAAATTCTCCCTACCTCGCTGTGTAACCGTGTTTCCTAGTTTAAACTGGATTGATGGTAAAATGAGGATCACAGCAACAGTATTACCCTTATTATAGCTTCTATCACATTTTACTATAAACATTTGCTTATGGATTTGATCCCTTCACTTTTTAGTTTTACATCTCCAGGACCTAAAAGAGTAGCTAACACACAACAGATAGTAAACAGATTTGATTGCTAAATAAATGACCAATGCTCATGTCACATCTACTTCTAAAGAATTTGAGACTGCTCACAATAAAAGATACATACCATTAAGATAAAAGCAAAAGAATAGCTATGCAATAACCCAATTTACTTATGAAAAAGTTAGATTTCTGGAAAAACCATTAATTCAAAATAAGTTACTTTCAATAATATTAGATAAATGAGGTGGTACTATGTATTCATACCCATTTTCAGAATGTTTGCCTCGTTTTCTAAGTCAGATATTTGAATCTTGACATTTTCTTTCATCAAAAGCTCTCGTTTCTTTGTTATTTCATACTCATTATTGAAGTCTGTAATTTCCTTAATAAATTTTTCTTCCTCCTCTGTCACTTTTCTCTTTGTAGCTTCCTGAAAAATGGAAACAAAGGAACAAATATAGGTGTTAATTGCAACAATATTTTTCCTTAGTGATTTAAAATGCAATCATTTGGAAATATTAACAACAAAATAGAAAATTATACTTCCTGGGATTAAAATGCTTTACTACTCCAGCAATATTAATTAAAAAACTGAAGTTATTACATAGTAACAACCAACTATATTCATGTGAAAGATTTACCCTTAATGTTTTAGGACAATTATTGAGGTAGAAATTCTACCACCCATCATTATGTTTGCATTTGTTTGTGAATTAAACTTACAGCCATGTATGCCATTTTTTCATTGCAAAATGGGTGGTAAAATAATTAAATGACCAAAGTTGAAAATGAAAGTCTACACGCAAAGGAATTACTGTCTTACAGGATAAAAAAGAAAAACAAAAAAGGAAATCCAAGAAAACCTTTTAAAATTTAGACAATAAAGGTAAAATTATATATTCATTTCAAATTCAGTTCTAAATAATAGCTACATTTCATGCAATGTCAATATGGAGTAGAAATAAGAATTTACAAAAACTTTAAACAATGCTAGTACCTAAACTTTTTGACAATGGTAGAACCTAAACATAACTACATTTTCCTATTTTTTTTCTAAGAAATGTAACTAATTATAAGCTACATTTGGAAACTGGCCATGTCATTCATAACCATTTGGTGGTTGATTCTGACTTTAGATATATATTTTTAATATTTTAAAATGCATTTTTTTCAAAATGTCAGTTAGTTACAAATCATATTCCTAAACTGTCCTTATCATTTAAAACTACTGAGTCTGTTGGCTCTGACTTATGATAAAAAGATAAACAAAATCTATCTTTTCACCCACATCCATTAATATGCCTAAAGTGTGAACCTCTCTGCCTTTCAAAAGCATTAAAACCAAGGTCTTGAAGCCTGAGCAATTCAAATCAATTTCACTATTTCTTTTATGCTTATTACAATTGCAAATAATTTCTATACGGCATGCTGCCAATAAAATTCTTTCAAACTATATTACTCTACCAACTGGTTTAAAATAGCACTTAATAATTTTCCATATCTGAACAGGACTATCTGCCAATATGCATACGGATAATTTTTTCTAAAAGTACACCTAAGTATATTTTAATACTTTTTGATAGAGTTAGTGAAATAAATTTTTCTAAGTGGCTGGAGACTTACAAACGTTTGAAGAAGCATATTCCTTTGGCTTGTAATTTCACTGCACTGTCTTTCTAAGGCATTTTCATGAGTTTTCAAAAGCTGTAAGAGGAAGGCTTTTTCAGAAAACTGCTGAATCTTTAAAGTAAAAAAAACAGAAATCAGAATGAAACAATTAGACATCTTAGGGTACCTCAGTTAATAGAACAGATCTGTATAGTATAAAATTTTTACATTAATCTTTAAAATGCAAAATAAAATTCACATTAAACCTCTTACTTTATATGCTCTATCTTAAATTATTTTATAAATGCTTTATAATTATAATTTTTATAATCTCTTCCCCTAATAAGACTATAGGCGCCTCAAGGGCAGAGAATATGTTTACTTTTTCCTTTCTAATACCTAGCACATTTTGTACCTTAGGTACTAAAGCTTTTTGATGACACACATTGAAATCTGCTTTAAGACAGCTGTTTTAAAGAACAAATTTCTATTCTCATCACTTACATGAAAGATATGGATGAATAAATCATGAATAATCAAATTATGAGATAAAATCTAAAAACCACAGGCAAAAACCTAGTCCCATGACTATAGTTATACCAAATACAACACAAATCTGCTAAAGTCTTCAAATGGGTTTTGAGAACTCATTTTTTATTTTAGTACCTCATTTGGTTCTAACTAGCAAAGGATAAAATAAACATTAATATTAGATATGTAACTGTTATTTCATTTGGGCTGTAAAGAATAGCATCTCTTGAGACCATGAACATTGAAATGAAAGTCAGGAAGCTTTAATATATAAAAGCTAAAAATGATGCCAGACTGGAAATAATCTTTCCACTACATTCAGTACTGGCCCTCATAAGAAACCATCACTTCAAATCTGGGCTGTTCCCATCTCCACAGAGAAAAGGAAAAGGAAATAAATTCAACTGAAATTGCAGAAAGCATGATTTATGTTAGCTGTTAAGAACTTCCTCAAGGTTAGAGACAGGTTGTGAAATCTCTGTCCCAGAAGATATTGAATAATAAAGAGCTTAGGAATAGTTTAGTCCAGAGGCAAAGGGTTGGCCTAAAAGACATTTTGAAATGGTATGGCTAAAAAGCCCTAGAAATACTGGCATTAAAAAGAAAGCAGCTGAAATAAAACAGAAAATATGATCTTAAATTTATTTAATATCATAGCCCATCTGCCCATACCTTCAGCACTTGGTGCTGATTTCATCAACTTTATCTTAAGAAAGACATCAACAAAGATTAGAAAGGTGCAATTTACATGACCAAAGGAATTCAGAAAATACTTTCAAAATTGGGGGAAGGGAGAATGGGCAGTTAGTATTTTACTGTCTGAGAAGACAGAAATTAGAAAACATATGGTCTGATCTATAAAATTATATAGAAACTGGTAACAATGGTGAACAAGAGTATGATCATGAATTTTATCACATTTATTTTGAATAAGAAAATACTTCCGTGCTATTTAGTATATATTATATAAATGAGAATAAAATGAGTTCTAGAGAAGTAATACCTTAAGAAAGGTTATATAATTAATTAGGGGCAAACCCAGGACTAAAATTCAGGTCTTCTGACTTTACTGCTTCTAAATCATGATACTAATATGTAAATATTAGAACTATTTCAAAGTAGTAAAAAGATACTTTTGGTACTAAAAAGGGACTTCAGTCTCTGACAACAGCATAAATTGAAAGTATATAAGTTTAAGAGAGAGAAAAATTACCAAATACTAGGTCCATCAGAATTTATTGAGAAAAGGTTGCTTGCAGTATATTCCTAGCTCTGAGTTGCAATTATGAACAATACCATGAATGTTTACAAAAATGCTTTGAGACCAAATATCAGGCTGGATAAATTTTGGTTTAATCCAATTAGGTATTTCATGTAATATGCCTTTCAGAATCAAAATTCCTAAATTCTGATTCTGTTTCTACCACTGATCTGTAGTCAAACCTGCATTGAAAACCAAAAATGGAGAAAATATTATTTATCAAACTAAGGAATTTTAAAATAACACAAGCAAATTTATCACTCGAATTCACAAAAGCCTTATGTTAAGGACTCAGAAATTAAGGTGCTCTGTTTCCAGCTATCACTAAGACCTATAGTTATCACTGAGCTCATGTCTTCTTTCTTAAAAGGAAAAATAACAATTATTAAGGAGAGATATTAGACATATTGGCATTTAATTGGAATGTTTTACCATAACCTGAAAAGATGAAACCTATATACCCCAAATGAAAATCAGACTGCTGTTCAAAAGATCTATAAGAAGGGTAGAGCTATAATTTTCCTCCTCCCTAAAATTCTATGTAAATTATCCATTTTGAGGTCTTTTCTACTTTTTTGTTTTCATTCTTATTATTGGTGTACTCTTCATTCTTACTGTTTTACACTCTGTCTTTATCTTTTACTCACACATTTTCCTCTTTTAATCAAGACCTAAAAAGCCCCAGAGAATCAATAACTACAGAAAGATTACAGTAACATTAATTTTTAAATTTACTTAGGATCTGTGATGAAAACATTTAATGCATAATGGAATTGGCAAGTAGGGAAAAGAGAGTAATAGAGAAAGAAGCAGGACTTTGGAAAAGCTCAAGTTAGGAAGGCCAAGAAAGAAGAGATTGCCTACGCTGACTCACAAGTTGAGGAAGGCAGTTAAGTTATGGTTGCAGAAACTACATGGGGTCTAATATTATTAGACCTTCTATTTTAATGGAACTAATGGGACAAACGCCTTAGGATTTATCCAGTTCCACTCTACTATAAGTTATTAACTCTCACTACTAAAAAAAGCTTTTCAAGACCACCTATTTGCAGAATGTGTTTCTCATTGTTCCTTTTGTTCTTCCTGTTATCACAATTCATTTCTTAAATTATTTTTCACATTCTTGCTTTTGAAAACCAGACCTACTGATGTATAAATATTCCAAATATAACCTGAAGATGTTGATAGGATCACAAGATGAGGTCATTTCACAGAGTAAATTATCATCAGAAATCTCTCTCACCTTTGTTTTGTCTCAAAAGTGATGGGTAGGAATCAGAATTGGGAAGATACTAGAAGAGATGTAAAATTGTGATTTAAAAAGATATTTTTGAACTTATCTGAGTCAGGTTTGAATTGAGGCACTATCTTATATCCATGGTAGCCTGGACATCCATGATAAATAAAAACTTAAGAAACTACTGGCTGTATCTGCTAAATTACCCAGGGATCTCAAGGGGCTACAAATGATAAAAAGAAAAGGATGGAAGGTTCAAATTTCTCTTTCTAATCTCTTTCCTTCCTCTGACTACAAATGAAATGAAAATATTTGCACGCAGCCTTAAAGTTATATGCTAGAATCAAATAGCCAAGCGTTGTCAGAAAATATTGCTGTTTTGGAAAATTTTAACTGTAACAGTGCCAACACTCTGGTTAATTTTACTTCTCTCAGAAATAAACATTTGTTTTTCCCTTTCCCTGTCCTATTTTTCCTGGGATATTTGATTTTTCAAAAGAGCTTATAGTTTCCCCAGTCAGCTGACTTATCTGGTCAACTAGGTCAGTTTTCAGCATAGCCGTGATTTGTGACTGCACCACTCTTGCTGCTTGGGCACCCTTAGGTATTTTTCTACCAGAATAACTTGAAAGTTGAGAATGACTGAGGATTTGAAATTAATGTTTGGGTCCAAGTAAGCAAAGTACAATCTACACTTTGTTGTGGCTGCTGTTGCTTAAAATAATTTCAGGCTTTAGGAACTGGTATTTTGCTGACTAAATGCTCTGCCCAAGAGTAAAACAGGCAACACTACATAAGAAAACATCATGAAAGTTAGGCAGAAGATTTCACATTCGTAATCACAGCAACTGGGGAAAGAATGCGTTTGTTATGACTATGATAAAGATGTTTCAACACTAGAGTACATCAATGAATACTGTATCAATTGCAGATATTAACTTTTTAAAAAATAGATCTATTTTTTATAAATACATTTCTTAACCACAGATGCAATGCTTAAAGAATAACTCACTATGACACAGTAATCCTAATATAGTAAGCAAGGAAGGTTCAATATTAGTAAATATTAGTCCTTTTAATGGCTTATAAGGCTTTACATGATTGCACTCTTATTCCCTCTCTAATCTAATCTTCTACCAGTTTCCTCCTCAATCACTCCTCTCTAGCCACACTGGCCTCCTTGTTATTCCCCGAACATCCAGCCTCACTCTCTCCTCAAGGCCTTTGCACTGGATATTCTATGCCTGGAAATCTCTTTCCCCAGGTTCCTCATGGTTCATTCCTTCATCTCAGTCAAGTCTTGGCTCATCTCTCATCTTTTCATTAAGGATTATCAGGATGCCTGATAAGACCACTGCTATTTATGTCTGTTCTGGCAGTTCTTACTAATGCAATATGTCAAGAATAGGAACAAGAGATAACAATTATTTAAAAAGCTGGCACACAATTCTCACTCTCTCTTTTGTTTGTTTGGGCAAATGTGATTACTGTGTACCTAATAAATCCAAGAAAATCTACTGAGAAACTTAGAAATAGAGAAGAGTTCAGTAAAAAGGTTAGTAACAAAATAAATACCAAAAACTAGTATTTTTTCTATTTACCAACAATAAATAGAAAAAAGCATGGAAAAGATCCCATTTACAACACCAAAAACTAAACAAAACACAAATAAACTTAACATGAAGTATGTGGGACCTATATGAAAAAGCCTGCATTGAGGAACATAAAAGTAGGTATAAATAAATAGAAAGATATGCTATATTCTTTTTTTTAAAATAAATTTATTTATTTATTGGCTACGTTGGGTCTTTGTTGCTGCACGTGGGCTTTCTCTAGTTGCAGCGAGTGGAGGCTACTCTTTGTTGCAGTGCGCGGGCTTCTCATTGCAGTGGCTTCTCTCATTGTGGAGCATTGGCTTTAGGTGTGCGGGCTTCAGTAGTTGTGGCATGCGGGCTCAGTAGTTGTGGCTCACAGGCTCTAGCACACAGGCTCAGAAGTTGTGGCGCACGGGCTTAGTTGCTCCGTGGCATGCGGGATCTTCCCAGACCAGGGATCGAACCTGTGTCCCCTGCATTGGCAGGCAGATTCTCAACCACTGTGCCACCAGGGAAGCCCTTATGCTATATTCTTGAATGTGAAGATTCAGAGTTGTAAATATATCAGTTCTCCCCAAATGAACTTAGTATAATCTTAATTATAACCCCAATACTTTTATTTTGTTGGAACTTGAAAAAATGATCTCAAATTCATCTAGGAAAACAAAACAAAACAAAACAAAAGAATCAGGAAATTCCTGAAAAAAAAAATTGTCACTCCACAGGGTCAAAGATATTTTAAAGTTAATGTAATTAAGTGAATATGATACTGGTGCCAAAACAAATAGATTAACAGAATAATATAGAATATCTAAAAACAAACACAAATATACAGTTTCACATATATATATATATATATTGCACACACACACACACACACACACATATATATCATAGTCAATGAGAAACATGTGACATTTACCCAGGCAAAAATGGAGAATCATTTTAATTTAAAATATTAAAGAAAAAAAACTGTAAAAGTACTGGAAAAAGACATTGTTTAAACAATGAATTTCAGAAACAAACAAAAGGATTAAAAATTCTAGCAACATAAACATTCTAAATTTTGATTAAAAAAATCATAAAAAACCAAGCTACAAATAATAAAATTTGCAACAAATGACAAAGAAAGGGTAATAGCTATAGCACATAAAAAGCTAGAATTCAGAGCTTCCCTGGTGGCACAGTGGTTGGGAGTCCGCCTGCCGATGCAGGGGACGCGGGTTCGTGCCCCGGTCCGGGAGGATCCCATGTGCTGCGAAGCGGCTGGGCCCCTGAGCCATGGCCGCTGAGCCTGCGCGTCCAGAGCCTGTGCTCCGCAACGGGAGGGGCCGCAGCGGTGAGAGGCCCGCGTACCGCAAAAAAAAAAAAAAAAAAAAAAGCTAGAATTCAGTGAGAAAAAGACAAGGAAAGCATATAAATAGGCAAAGCACAAAGTAAATATGAACAATCTGAACAAATGAAAAAATATAAGTAAACTAAAAAGTTCAAATTAAAACCATAAAAGATGCCATTTTTCTTGTATTTGTAAAAAAATCAATAATTTCTATTGTACAAATAGTGATATTGTGGGAATATAAACTGGAACTTTTCTGGAGGACAATTTGGAAATTATCAAGAGCTTTAAAAGTACAGTTGATCCTTGAACAACACGGAGGTTAGGGGCGCTGACCCTTGCTGCAGTCAAAAATCTGCATATAGGGACTTCCCTGGTGGTGCAGTGGTTAAAAATCCGCCTTCCAGTGCAGGGGACACGGGTTCGAGCCCTGGTCCAGGAAGATCCCAAATGCCACGGAGCAACTAAGCCTGTGTGTCACAACTACTGAGCCTGTGCTCTAGATCCCGCCAGCCCTAACTACTGAGCCTGCGCACCTAGAGTCCGTGCTCCACAGCAAGAGAAGCCACCGCAAGGAGAAGCCCGCGCATCTCAACGAAGGGCAGCCCCCACTCACCACAACTAGAGAAAGCTCGCGCGCAGCAACAAAGACCTAACGCTGCCAATAAATAAATAAATTTATTTAAAAAAAACTGCATATAACTTTACAGGTAGCTCTCCATTTCCACAGTTCTAATCCACACATTCAATCAATCGGATCATGTAGTATTGTTGTGTTTATTTTAAAAAATCCTCACATAAGTGGACCCATGCAGTTCAAACCTATGTTGTTCAAGGGTCAACTGTATCTACCCATTGACATCGCAATTTGATTACTAGGACTTTATCCTAAAAACATAAGTGCACACAGATGTATGTATAAAAGTATCATCACAGTGATATTAATAATAGTAACTATTAATAGTAATAGTAAATATTTATCAATAGAAAACTAGTTAACTAAAATATGGTATAGCCATTTACTATGCTACCATTAAAAACTGCTTATTTAGATATATATTTACTAATATACCCAGGGTATAGTGAATGGAAAAAAGCAAATCATTTAAGAAAAAAAAATACATGCATTTAAACAATTCTGAAAGAAAACCTATGAAAATATTAACTATATGGCAGAACTATAGGTGGTTTTCACTCTGCTTTTTGCCTATCTCTATCTTTTGAATATTGCAATAAACAGGCATTACTTTTATGAAGAGTTAAAATAACAGAGCTAGTTCAATTCAGCAAAAAACAAACAAAAAACTGCACGTTCACCAAATATAATGGTGTAAGATCCTCAGAATTTCCCAGGAATATAATCAACTCTTCCAGTGGGGACATAACCAAGCACTGAGAGGAGAGGGAGCTCAGAATAAAGAGGAAAAGAACATTTTAGAGTGACAGCCTGATCTACTTTCCTACTGTGATGGTCACATATCTCCCATTCCTTCTGCTTTTCTGTCTTCTCTTGAGTGAAATTGATTCGAATTTTAACCAAGGGAAACTGGACTATATTTTAAAGTCATGGAACTAATTTTAATCAAAGAAGCTGAGGTAGGCAACCTTTCAACTTATCTTGAAGTATTAATTCAGGCAATAACAATTCATAAGACCACACAAGTACCAAAGGCTATATGAGAAAGTTTTCCTGCAGCATCGAGATCACAGGCACAGCTGTGAATAGCCAGTTTGCTTTTGACTGTTTCCATACACCTTTGCTGAACCCATCTGGTGTTCCAAAGTCTACAGATAACCTACATCTACCCTTCTCAAAGTAACCCTCCATCTCCAAAATTTTTCTTCGCCTTTTCCTCAAAAAAACCCCTCCCATTTCTAGAGAACTGCTGATTCAGCTAGATATTAATCTGATTAGGGAAAGAAGGGTAAAGTACAAATACTGATAGGCCAAGAACATTCTGTAATGATATTTGTTTTTTTGTTTTTGTTTTTTTTTTGCGGTACGCGGGCCTCTCACTGTTGTGCCCTCTCCCGTTGTGGCGCAAAGGTTCCGGACGCGCAGGCTCAGCGGCCATGGCTCACGGGCCCAGCCGCTCCGCGGCATGTGGGATCTTCCCGGACCAGGGCACGAACCCGTGTCCCCTGCATCGGCAGGCGGACTCTCAACCACTGCGCCACCAGAGAAGCCCATGTAATGATACTTCTTAATCTGAAAGACTCTCGCTGGGGAGCTACTTTGAAATAAGGTGACTTCCGTGCAATTTGGCAACTTAGGAGGCAGGACCTCACCTTACCTATTACTACATCTTCCTGTTCTGTCGGGATATAAAACAATGTAATGCTGAGGGTAGTGATTTTTCATGTACTGCTTTTAATGGAAGATCTATAAAACGTCACAGATTCTTTAAAACATACATTTTCCTCCTCATAATAAGAAAACTTGGCACACAAGCAAGAAAAGATCACACCTCAGTCCAGTATTCCATAATAACACTAGAAATTGGGTTGGGGATATTCACATCAACCTGTCAAACAGTTTTAGTTTTAAGAAGACAGTTCATTCTTCAAGAACTCAAGAAAACAAGAATGGGACAAAGAACAATTTATATATTATAACTGTTGGCAAAACATAAGTCTGAACAGTTCTCACAGAATAACAACATACACTCTACAAAAATACCGTCACAGAAGAGAAAAAGAGAAGTGCCTGACAGATTATGGAGAAAGAGTATTAATACACCTATAATAATTCTTCTACAAAGTACAAAAATTTTTTTTTGTTAATCAACTACTTGATGTCAAGAGGATGCAAACAAAGATAAGTCCACTAAAAAACAAGAGCAAGCAAGGACATAAGAGAATAAGAAAAAAATACAAGCTGAGATAAAAAGATAGGAAATTTTTAAAAATGTAAAAAAGACAGCAACACAGAACTTAAATTTGCAGAGAGTATTAAATAATAGAACTAACACTGCAAAAGATGGAATCGGTGATATAAAGTATAAAAAACTGTCCAGGGCTTCCCTGGTGGCGCAGTGGTTGGGAGTCCGCCTGCCGATGCAGGGGACACGGGTTCGTGCCCCGGTCTGGGAGGATCCCGCGTGCCGCGGAGCGGCTGGGCCCGTGAGCCATGGCCGCTGGGCCTGCGCGTCCGGAGCCTGTGCTTCGCAACGGGAGAGGCCACGGCAGTGAGAGGCCCGCGTAAAGCAAAAAAAAAAAAAAAAAAAAAAAAAAAAAACTGTCCAATACTGCTGAAACTAGCAAATAACAGAAGACAATAGATTCAGAGAACAGAGAACAAAGATCCAAGCTATAAGAAATAAGCGTACTTGAAAAATAAACCAGAATATAACATCTACAGTTAAAATGGGAGACTTATCCCTGGACTAGACAAAATTGACAGATACACAAATTTGTTTATCTGTGCACACATCTGGAATCATGAGGATAAAAAAACAATTTCTACAGCAACCAGGGAAGAAAAAAGAAACAAAACAGGCTCATGCACATATTCTTCCTGAAAAATTACTTGAACAATTACATAGATTGACCAAAAGATAAATAAGAAAAAAATGTCATGAAAAACCTAGGGGTGAAACAGGAATAAAGACACAGACTTACTAGAGAATGGACTTGAGGCTATGGGGAGGGGGAAGGGTAAACGGTGACAAAGCGATAAAGAGGCATGGACATATATACACTACCAAACGTAAGGTAGACAGCTAGTGGGAAGCAGCCTCATAGCACAGGGAGATCAGCTTGGTGCTTTGTGACCGCCTGGAGGGGTGGGATAGGGAGGGTGGGAGGGAGGGAGACGCAAGCGGGAAGAGATATGGGAATATATGTATATATATAACTGATTCATTTTGTTGTGAAGCTGAAACTAACATACCATTGTAAAGCAATTATACTCCAATAAAGATGTTAAAAAAAAAAAAAAAGAATGAGGAAGTTGAAGCACTAAGGTATTTTACAGTGAAGAATTCTGGTTAATGTGACAATCCAGACAAATATGGGAAAGACCAACTTTCTATTCAAAGACAGAGAAATGCTGGATAAAACATAACTAACTTAAAATATATGTCATTTACATAGGTAAGCCAAAAAGCAAGAGACAGAAATAATCATGCCAGAAATCATCACGCTAGAATTCAAGTCCAAGGGGTATCTTTGAGATTGGATACAGGCAACAGAAGCTAGGGTTTTAAAAATGCCCAAATAATACTCAAAGTCAAAGCCAAAGGGAAATACTGGGCTCATTCGATAAAGTTAGGAATAAAATAAACAAATGGGACCTAATTAAACTTATAAGCTTTTGCACAGCCAAGGAAACCATAAACAAAATGAAAATACAACCTAGGGGCTGGGAGAAAATACGTGGCAAATGATGTTACCGATAAGGGATTAATTTCCCAAATATACAAACAGCTCATACAGCTTAATATCAGAAAACCACCCAATCAAAAAATGGGCAGAAGACCTAAATAGACATTTTACCAAAGAAGACATACAGATGGCTCACAGGCACATGAAAAGATGCTCAAAATTTCTAATTATTAAAGAAATGCAAATTAAAACTACAATGAGGTATCACCTCACACCAGTCAAAATGGCCATCATTGAAAAGTCTACAAATAATAAATGCTGGAAAGGGTGTGGAGAAAAAAGAACCCTCCTACACTGTTGGTGGGAATGTTAATTTGTGCAGCCACTATGGAAAACAGTATGGAGGTTCCTTAAAAAACTAGAGTTACCATATGATCCTGCAATCCCACTCCTGGGCATATATCTGGAGAAAACTATAATTTGAAAATACACATGCACTCCAGTGCTCATAGCAGCACTATTTACAATAGCCAAGACATGGAAGCATGTCAAGAATGAGACTGATAGTTATGGTTACCAAAGGAGATAGTGGGGAAGAGGGGAGAGATAAATTAAGAGTTTGGTATTAACATATACACACTACTATATATAAAATAGGTAAACAACAAGGACCTACTGTATAGCACAGGGAACTATACTCAATATCTTACAATAACCAATAATGGAAAAGAATCTGAAAAATAATATATACACACACACACACACACACACACACACACACACACATGAAACTAACACAACACTGTAAATTAACCATACCTCAATAAAAAAAAAAAATATGCCTGGAAGGAAACTGCTGGCAGGGACTACCTCTCAGCCTGGAAATGTGGCAGGGGAAGGAGTATAAAGACTTCAGTGACTATCACTCTTTCAAGCTGAACTGTTGCTTTTGTTTTCTGCAAGAAAAAAAAAGTGCCCATGCTGGCTATGCAAGCAGAGTAACAAAACTCCATCCACTGGCTTGGAGATGCAGCATAAAAGTGAGCTGCCTCCATTGATCCATACGTGGAAGAAGAATCACACCCAAGAAACCCCAAACCCAAGCTTGAATTGTTCATGGATGTGACATTCAAATGTCTCCTAGCCATGCAGTTCAGAAATCCTGAGCTCAAAAATTAACATGAAAACTGGTCCTGAACAAATGAAATCTGCAAGGTTCTGGCAGCTGCAGTGAAACTGCTCCTTAGGAACATCTTTTTTATCAAGAGAGTATGTAGGACTCCCAAGAAAGAAAAGCCCTGCTAAAGATAAGTTCACAATAAAAAATTTTAAAGCTCATATGCAAATGTACTACCATGTAAGAAGGCCATCAGATGAAACAAGCAGAATTCACAGAAAAGGAAAACAGAAAACAGAGAATTCTAAGAGAAAAAAATTAATTTATTCACTCAATAATATTTATTTAACACCTACTGTGATTCAGGCACTGTTCTAGATACTGGGAATAACGGTAGTGAATAAAATAGATGAATATGTATTCCTTGTGAAGCTTACATTCCACTGGGCAGAGACAAACAGTAAACAGATCAATACAAATATATCAAGAGAAATTAAGTACCACAAAGAAAAATAAAGCAGAATAAAGGATAGAGATACTGATGGCATGAGGTCATATTATTTTATATATGGAGCTAAGGGAGGGTCCTCTACAGCAGCCGTTCTCAAACTTTCTGATCTTATGACTTTTGGTCTTTATGACTTTATGGTCTTAAAAAATTATTGAGGACTTTTATTTGATGATTTTTGAGTTATATCTATAAATATTTTCAGTATCAAAGATTAAAACTGAGAAATTTTGAAAACAATTCATTTAGGAATAACAATAAATCCATTGTATGTTAAAATATATTTTTATGAAAAAATAATATTTTCCAAAACAAACAAAAAAAAGAAGAGTTGCATTTACATTTTTTGCAGATCTCTTCTAACAAAAGACAGTTGGGTTCTCATATCTGCTTCTTTATTCAACCTTTTGCAATATGTTTCTTGGTTGAAGTATATGAAGAAAACCTGGCCTCACATAGATGTATAGTTGGAAATGGGAGGGTTATTTTAATAATGCCCTTTCCAAACAATTACGCATATTCTTAAGGAACTTTGTAAGTGTTAGTTCCTGAAAGGTTGGTTGCAATGTGGAATCTGAAACCACTTCAATAAATTTTTCATACTCTGTTACAATAAAAACAATTGGTCTATTTTGTGCTTTGAGTGGATCTTTTATCCATGCACAGTTCTGTAAAATTATGTGCTGGTTATCTGGAAAATATTCCTTCACTGAACTATTCAGATCCTCCAAATGTTGATACACTTCTTAATACAATACTAAAAAATAACACTTATTAATATCACCAACAAACTCATTAGAAAAGTCTTTCAGTACTGGGAAACTGTCAAGCTTACAATGACAAATCTGAGTCTTCCAAAACTCTAATTTTTGTTTGAAAGGTTGAATATTATCATTGGCAAAATAATAATATCAGTTTTTTGCCTTGAAATGTCAGGGTCATTTCATTCATTTTGAGAAAATTTTGCCAAATACTCAAGTTTAAATAACTACACTTATCTGTCAACTATTCAAGTAAAAATGGTATTCCAGAAAAAGAATAGCTAGTTCATATACTGCAACTCAGACAATCATACAAATACTCTCCCTTGACACCATCACTGTATTTTGGAATACAGTACTTTATGTGAACTTTCCATTTCAACACACAATATTAAAATCACATACACACCATGGTCAGTTTCAAAACAATATTTTTTACACTTTAATCAAGGGCATACAGTGAAACTGGTGGGTTTTGTTTTTTTAGTGTGAGTGTGTGGCAATGAAGGATACGATGACTACTAGTAGTTTGTTTCCACTGCCTTAATTTGTGCTAAGGTGCCAACAGTTTTACTCACCATTGCCACTGCACCATCAATGTACATATCAGCACAGTGAAAATGGCAAAATAATAGCTTTGTATTATTAAGAAAATAGCTTGACCTCACAAAACTCGTTTAAGAGTCTTGGGGACGCCCGTGGATCACAGATCACACTTTAAGAACTACAGCTCTAAAGTGGCAATTGAGCCTAGTTGTAAGGTAACCAACCATCAAAATTTGCATGGGACTGTCCCAGTGTTAGAAATGAAAGGCTCACGTTCTACTAGAATGGTTGGCCACCCTGCTGGGAGAGAGCTAAAAGAAGTGAGTGTGTATAAAACACTAACAGCTGAGGGAAGAAACATTTCAGGCAGAGGAGAGAGCAACTGCAAAGGCCCTGAGGTCAAATAATGGTTGGTATATTCAAGAATAAAAGAACCCACTGCAAAGGTACACACCCTAGAAAATCAGATTATCCCCAGTCAGGTGGGCTACTAGAAAATGCCCAGTGCTACACTCAGAAAATATATGATGAACTCATCTATTTCCACATTTTAGATAATTATTCATGACAAATGTGATAAGGCTTTCTTTGTAGAATTACATAGAGGAAGTTTAAAGTAATTACACAATTTTAAAAAAATGAGAACATCAAGAATTTTGAGTTCACAGTTAGGTTTATATAGTTGAAGTTGCTTGATGTCAACTCTCTGAGGCAGAAACTTGTTATATAATTTATTCGCCAATTACTCTTGGTGTTGTTTAGGAGTTGCTCAATGAATGTTTGTTGAGTGAATGAATAGGAGAAGAGAACATAGCTAACTGATTTTCCAAGAAATCACAAATCAAAAGGTAAACTTTTAAAAAGGCATTCTTTTGTGCTGCATATTCTTACGAGGCTAGCAAACTAAATGTTAATCTCATGCTTTCTGCATACTGAGCCGCAAACTTACTGTCCTTAATTAGAAGACCATTCTCTCAGTTCCTGGAAAGGAAGCTTTTTTTTTTTCTGTTCAAAACTTTTCTAACATTTTAGGGTAAACAATTTATTTACAGTAGCTCTTTTAAAAAAAGGAATAGAGGCAAACTAGTAGATTTAACAATTAGAAACAGTGCAGTAGATTTTCCACTTTGTGGATCCAAGCCAGGAAGTGTGCAACTTTTGTGATTTATAAGCACTCGCATATAGAAAGCCTATCTGGCATACTGTTACACAGTTTGCTCTAAACGCTATTACCATGAAATGTTCTTCAGATTTATTTTCTTAAGATCATGAAAACAAATTTGAGAAAAAGGAGTCCAACAAATGCTATATGTAATAATTTTTTACTTAATTTGGAAATACAATAATTTCAGTTCTACTAATATGAAGAGAGATTACTACTTCTCAGAGACAAGGCCCCACCGTAAAAGAATTGCAACCAATTATATGACCAATAATTAAGTAGCTCATGTTAAGAATAGATGTGCCAAATGGCCAATAAGCATCTAAAAAGGTGTTCAACATTAATCTCACTGGGGAATTGGAAATATAAACCACAACGAGATACCACCTCCCATCCACTAAGATGGCTATCAAAAGAACAAACCAACCAACCAAAACCCCCAAGAAAATAAGTGTTGGTGAGGATATAGAGAAACTGGAATCCTTGTATATTGCTGGTGGGAATGTAAAACGCTGCTGATGTTATAGAAAGAGTCTGGTATTTCCTCAAAAAGTTAAACCTGGAATTAACCATATGACCAAGAAATTCTACTCCTAGGTGGAATACCCAAGAGAATTGAAACATATGTTCTACAAAAACTTGTACACAAATGTTTACAGCACCATTACTCATAATAGCTAAAAAGTGGAAACAACCCCAGTGTTCATCAACTGATGAATGGATAAACAAAAGTGGTACATCCATACAATAGAATATTTCTCAGCCATAAAGAGGAATCAAGTACTGACACACGCTGCAACATGGATGAACCCTGAAAACATGCTACGTGAAAGACAGTCACAAAAGGCCATTATTGTATGATTCCACTTATACGAAATGTCCAGAGACAGAAAGTAGACTAGTGGTGACCAAGGGCTGGTGGGGTTTGAGAGGGATGGGGGGGTGACTAATATGGGTACAGGGTTTCTTTTGGAGGTGATGAAAATGTTCTGGAATCAGATAGTGATGGTTGCATAACCTTTTAAATGGACTAAAAGCCATTGCTCTGTAACTTTTAAAATATATCTTTATTTTTTTTTAGTTACCTAACAGCTATGTCCCCCAGCTTAAGAAATAAAACATTATAGAAACAGCTGGAATTCCCTGTATTCCCTTCCCTGATTACATTTATCTTCCACTCCCATGAGAGGTAATCACTAAGTTGATGTACTGTTATCAGTCTCATGTGTGTCATTATATTTTCACTATATATTTTGCCTTACAAGATGTTTAAATGGTATCATGCTGATGTAACTTTTATAGGTTTTTTTAATCACAATATTATGTTTCAGTAATTAATGTTTTTTTTTACATCATTAAGTGGCTTTTTTACAATGACACCTAGCACTTAGAATTCTGAGGTCATACTCCCAGGAATAATAACTAAATCAGTTAAATGTCTCTGCCTAGTTTTTTTATCAGTTCAACCAGGTGATTTCTCCAAGCATCCCAAAATATCATTAATTGAGCTCTTGTTCAAAATAAGAGAATTTAAAGCGCATTTTATAACATGAAAGCTTTACTCCTTTTTGACTGAGGGATAACTTAGAGGGGAAAAGTTTGCACTATATTCCATCATATATGATAAATCATAGTAAGATTAAATGATAAACATAATCAATAATTAACATGAAACATTTCAACCAACTACAGGGAGTCTCTACATGGCCATTCTGGTTTTAACCACTAGAATCTTTGTAGTAGATACTGTTGTACCTGGTTGTCTCCCTAATATGCAGTCCTCCCTTCCTTGGTAGTTAACTTCTTAGTTAATTACTTTTTGGAAACCTGCACCATCTCCAGACAGCCCACTGAATTTGGGAGAAGTTACTACCCCTTGACCACAGTTATTGGTTCAGGGATAGTCAAATGCCACAGTTTGTGAAAATGACATGAAAGAAGGTATCTGACAAGAACAATTTCCCTGCTTTTCAGTGAAAGCTTCTGGAAACTTCCTTCTTTCTCTCCCTGATTTTGAAAAGAAAGCATATGACTCTAGGAGTTGTTAGTAACTACCGGGAGAACACAAGGACAACCAGCCATTCTACCATTCTTCTTTACTAATAAAATTCCAGTTTTATTCACAGCAATAATGCATCCAGTTATAAATATTCACATTCCCAGATTCCATTTCAGGGTTGACCACTTGACAAAATTGTAACCCTTGAGATGCAGGCCCAAGTCACTGGAGAGGACTTCCCTTCCACCAAAACAATGATAAAGCCACAGGAGAAGAAGCCTTTTGACTTTCATCTTTTCCTCTTTTTTCCAGCCAGAATTCAGATGTTATGACTAGGGAT
Organism: Orcinus orca; assembly: GCF_937001465.1. Taxonomy (NCBI): domain Eukaryota; kingdom Metazoa; phylum Chordata; class Mammalia; order Artiodactyla; family Delphinidae; genus Orcinus; species Orcinus orca. Next base: position 76,448,581 of record NC_064572.1, on the reverse strand, counting down.
GGAGCAGCACCTGTGACTACAAGGATGAAAGCCACATGCTAAGGATGGTGGAACAAAAAGATAAAATGTGCTGGGGTGTTTTAGGATTCCTTTGAGCCACTTTAATAAATGGCCCTTGCCTGCCAACCTCCAAACTTCCCATTACATGAGGAAAAATAAATCCTTATTTGGCAAACCCACCACGGCTAGACTTTTATTGTAAGCAATCTGATGCAATTCCAACTGATATAACTGCTGAATCAAATGTTGGGTTTTCAAATATATAAGTCGTTTCCCAATATCGTTTAAGCCGTTTTGAACTGAATTTCTGTGACTTGCAATCAGGAGCACCCGGAACAGATAGAGCCTCATCTCGAAGGAAGGGATAATACCTCTGATTTGACTCTTAAGTCTCTCAAAGGCAAAGGCCATGTACTATTCATCCGAAACTGCTGCCTGTCTGATTTGGATCTTTAGCAATGAGTAGCCACATGATTTTCCAAACTCAAGGTACTAACTTCGTTGTAAAGGTCATCCAACTGGTAAAGCAGAAGAACAAAGAAATGAAACATTAATAACTTCGTTAAACATATGTAACACATACTCATTAAACTAGTTGAAATAATAGAGCCAGGAGACTACTTTATGTGAATCATACCTTCAGTTTCCTGTTGCTAAGTGTTTAAACTTTTCTATATTCTCATCCTTTCCTTATTCCTTCCTTTTATACTATACTATAGCTGTTAAGAGCAAGGGCTCTCTAGTTAACCCAATATAGATTCAAACCTTAAAGCTATTACTTACCACTTGTGTGACCTCATGAAAGTTAGTTAAATTTCTGAGTCTTGATTTTCTCAAATGAATCAGAGTAAAAATACTACCATCCTCATAGGGTTCTTATTAGAATTAACTGAGATAATGTTTGTAAAATGATTAGCATAAGGCCTGATATATAGTATTTACTAATGTTACCTATTTTGTTTAGTTTTTACAACAGAATAGGTATCCCTCCTCTTGTCTAAGGCCAATTCTTACCTTATGCTCTGGATCCCATCCTCCTTCCACCATTCCTTCCTTCCATCTTTTCTCTCTAGTGTTTATCTTCAACCTCTCTCTATAGGGCCCTTCCCACTAATATGCATAAAAACAATAATAATGATGAAGATGCTGATGATGACAATAGTGATGATACAAGAGATGATAGGATTTGAAGCATAGGTGGAGGAACTGTCCACTGTCAGAAAAAAAAAAAAAAAAGGGCACCTTCTCCATAACAGGAAAGAGAAAGGAGAAGAAGTTTCTCCACTTAGGCAGGTTTGGAGATCTGTATGTGGGAAAATAAAAGATTTCCTTTTGGATGATTTCTATTTTCTCTTTGAAATAAAAGGCAAAGTTATCATGAGAGTTAAGCAGTTGAGAAGAGAGGATAAAATACATGAGAAGAGTAAAGGTTTACAACAGTCACTGCAGAGAGTGAGAAAGAGAAATGCAGCAGTTTTCCTGGCGGTGTGGAGGTCACAGCTGAGGCTGAAGCTAACGTCCATGTGTGTATACTGGATCCAAAATCTCCTGAGTGCTGCCATAGTAGCAAATAACTGACTCGTCATTATGGAAATAGGTAGTTGAGGTAGAATGGAGAAAAAGGTCACTGAAAATCTGGAGACCAAAGAACTAACAGGCCATGTTGGTAGCTGAACAGTACATATAGACGATGACATCATCCAAGATAATGGCAAGAGTTGAAACAGAGTGGAAGCCTGAGAGCCACGTGCTAAATTCTAAAGAACAAGGGAAATTATCCTTTGTGAGGATAATTATCCCTTGTGAGTTAGTAGGATGACAGAAAAGAGGAGAGGGGAAAGTTGGCAGAGTCTAGAATATAGCATTAACTATCACAATCAAGTAGAGAAATAATGTCCTGGAAGCATCTATGGGGAGTGAAGAGACCATCCATCAAACCATCAACTATGAGGTATCTTGGGTGTGAAAGAAAAATCATCTTCCATAGAAGAGACGCCAGACTCAGATATACATTGACTGGCTATGGAATTGTACAACTGACCAGGGTGAATGTAAAAGGGGAAATATGCCTAAACTTCTTTATTACGACTAAAAAATCAGCTATACATGTTCAAGACAGGAGAAATTTGTAAAGGAATTTCATGTGAAAAAGTCATAGAGACTAAAAGCAATTAAGTACAACTATCCTCAAAAGTGTCTTGGATGACACAGTAGACCACATAGATTTAACTGGTATTTACAGGACATTCCATCCAAATACAGCAGATTACAGTTCCTTCTCAAGTGCACACAGAACATTCTCTAGGATAGATCACATTTTGGGTCACAAATCAAGCCTCGGTAAATTTAAGAAAATTGAAATCAGATCAAGCATCTTTTCTGTCCACAGCACTATGAGATTAGAAATAAATTACAGGGAAAAAAACACATGGAGGCTAAACAACACATTACTAAATAACCAAGAGATCACTGAAGAAATCAAAGACAAATGACAATGAAAACACGACGATCCAAAACCTATGGGATGCAGCAAAAGCAGTTCTAAGAGGTAAGTTTATAGCAATACAATCCTACCTCAAGAAACAAGAAAAATCTCAAATAAACAATCTAACCTTACACCTAAAGGAACTAGAGAAACAACAAACAAAACCCAAGGTTAGTAGAAGGAAAGAAATCATAATGATCACAGCAGAAATAAATGAAATAGAAACAAAGAAAATAGCAAAGATCAATAAAACTAAAAGCTGGTTCTTTGAGAAGATAAATAAAAGTAATAAACATTTAGCCAGACTCATCCAGAAAAAAAAGGACAGGACTCAAATCAATAAAATTAGAAATGAAAAAGGAGAAGTTACAACAGACACCACAGAGATACAAAGGATCATGAGAGACTACTACAAGCAACTACACGCCAATAAAATGGACAACCTGGAAGAAAAGGACAAATTCTTAGAAAAGTACCTTACAAGACTGAACCAGGAAGAAACAGGAAATATGAACAGACCAATCACAAGCACTGAGATTAAAACTGTGATTAAAAATCTTCCAACAAACAAAAGTCCTGGACCAGATGGCTTCACAGGTGAATTCTATCAAACATTTAGAGAAGAGCTAACACCTATCCTTCTCAAAATCTTCCAAAAAACTGCAGAGGAAGGAACACTCCCAAACTCATTCTATGAGGCTACCATCACCCTGATACCAAAACCAGACAAAGATGCTACAAAAAAAGAAAATTACAGACCAATATCATTGATGAATATAGATGCAAAAATCCTCAACAAAATACTAGCAAACTTAATATAACAACACTTTAAGAGGATCATACACCATGATCAAGTGGGATTTATCCAAGGGATGCAAGGATTCTTCAATATACACAAAACAATCAATGTGATACACCATATTAACAAATTGAAGAATAAAAACCATATGATCATCTCAATAGATGCAGAAAAAGCTTCTGACAAAATTCAACACCAATTTATGATAAAAACTCTCCAGAAAGTGGGCATAAAGAGAACCTACCTCAACATAATAAAGGCCATGTACGACAAGCCCACAGCAAACATCATTCTCAATGGTGAAAAACTGCAAGCATTTCCTCTAAGATCAGGAATAAGACAAGGATGTCCATTCTTGCCACTATTACTCAACATAGTTTTGAAAGTCCTAGTCATGGAAATCAGAGAAGAAAAAGAAATAAAAAATTGGAAATTGGAAAAGAAGTAAAACTGTCACTGTTTGCAGATGACATGACACCATACGTACAGAATCCTAAAGATGCCACCATCTTTTTGCCACCAGAAAACTACTAAAGTTAATCAATGAATTTGGTAAAGGTGCAGGATACAAAATTAATGCACAGAAGTCTCTTGCATTCCTATACACTAACAACAAAAGATCAGAAAGAGAAATTAAGGAAACAATCTCATTCCCCACTGCAACAAAAAGAATAAAATACCTAGGAATAAACCTACCTAAGGAGGTAAAAGACCTGTACTCAGAAAACTATAAGACACTGATGTAAGAAATCAAAGATCACAAAACAGATGGAGAGAGATACCATGTTCTTGGATTGCAAGAATCAATATTGTGAAAATTACTATTCTACCCAAAGCAATCTACAGATTCAATGCAATCCCTATCAAATTACCAATGGCATGTTTTACAGAACTAGAACAAAAAATCTTAAAATTTGTATGGAGACAAAAAAGACCCCGAATAGCCAAAGCAATCTTGAAGGAAAAAAACGGAGCTGGAGGAATCAGACTCCCTGACTTCAGACTATACTACAAAGCTACAGTAGTCAAGACAGTATGGTACTGGCACAAAAACAGAAATATAGATCAATGGAACAGGATAGAAAGCCCAGAGATAAACCCACACACCTACGGTTAACTAATCTATGATAAAGGAGGCAAGGATATACAATGGAGAAAAGACAGTCTCTTCAATAAGTGGTGCTGGGAAAACTGGATAGCTACACGTAAAAGAATGAAATTAGAACACTCCCTAACACCATACACAAAAATAAACTCAAAATGGATTAAAGACCTAAATGTAAGGCCAGACACTATAAAACTCTTACAGGAAAACATAGGAAGTTTGACATAACTCACAGCCAGATCTTACACAAAAATAAACTCAAAATGGATTAAAGACCTAAATGTAAGGCCAGACACTATAAAACTCTTACAGGAAAACATAGGAGTTTGATATAACTCACAGCAAGATCTTCTTTGATCCGCCTCCTAGAGTAATAGAAATAAAAACAAAAATAAACAAATTGGACCTAATGAAATTAAAAACTTTTGCATGGGGCTTCCCTGGTGGCGCAGTGGTTGAGAGTCCACCTGCCGATGCAGGGGACATGGGTTCGTGCCCCGGTCCGGGAAGATCCCACATGCCGCGGAGTGGCTAGGTCCGTGAGCCATGGCCGCTGAGCCTGCGCGTCCGGAGCCTGTGCTCCGCAACGGGAGAGGCCACAACAGTGAGAGGCCCGTGTACCACACACACAAAAAAGCTTTTGCATGGCAAAGGAAACTATAGACAAGACGAAAAGACAACCCTCAGAATGCGAGAAAATATTTGTAAATGAAGCAACTGACAAAGCATTCATCTCCAAAATATATAAACAGCTCATGCAGCTCAATATTAAAAAAACAAACAACCCAATCAAAAAATGGGCAGAAGACCTAAATAGACATTTCTCCAAAGAAGACATACAGATGGCCAAGAGGCAAATGAAAAGCTGCTCAACATCACTAATTAATACAGAAATGCACTACAATGAGGTATCACCTCACACTGGTTAGAATGGGTATCATCAGAAAATCTATAGAGAACAAATGCTGGAGAGGGTTTTGTGAAAAGGGAACCCTCTTGCACTGTTGGTGGGAATGTCAATTGATACAGCCACTATGGAGAACAGTATGGAGGTTCCTTAAAAAACTAAAAATAGAATTACCATATGACCCAGGAATCCCATGACTAGGCATATACCCAGAGAAAACCATAATTCAAAAAGACACATGCACCCCATTGTTCACTGCATCATTTACGATAGCCAGGTCATGGAAACAACCTAAATGCCCACTGACAGATGAACAGATAAAGGAGATATGGTACATATATACAATGGAATATTACTCAGCCATGAAAAGCAACGAAATTCGGTCGTTTGTAGAGACGTGGATGGACCTATAGACTGCCATACAGAGTGAACTAAGTCAGAAAGAGAAAAACAAATATCGTATATTAACGCATATATGTGGAATCTAGAAAAATGGTACAGATGAACTCTTTTGCAAGGCAGAAACAGAGACAAAGATGTAGAGAACAAACGTATGGACACCAAGAGGAGAAAGCGGGGTGTGGGGGTGGTGGTGGGATGAATTGGGAGATTGGGATTGACATATATATACTGACATGTATAAAATGGATAACTAATAAGAACCTGCTCTATAAAAAATAAAATTTTTTTAAAAAGTGTTTTGGTCACAACTAACAACTATAGGCATGTATTAAATTGTGATAAGGAGAATTTCTACTTTATTTTTTTAAATTAAGATTAAATAATTCACATGTATTGTTATTTAAACAAATATAAATTAGAGAGGGAAAAAAATGCCTTTCTTTTTTTTTTTTTTTTTTTTTTTTTTGCGGTATGCGGGCCTCTCACTGTTGTGGCCTCTCCCACTACAGAGCACAGGCTCCGGATGCGCAGGCTCAGCGGCCATGGCTCAGAGGCCCAGCCGCTCCACAGCATGTGGGATCTTCCCGGACCGGGGCACGAACCCATGTCCCCTGCATCGGCAGGCAGACTCTCAACCACCGTGCCACCAGAGAAGCCCAAAAATGCCTTTCTTTTATCTATGTTTTTATGCAACTTTTAATCAACAGTAAAATTAAACTCAAGTAGGACATAAATTTTTCTTTGATTAAACTTTAAAAAAAGGAAAAAATCTCAATTACAAAGCTCTATTTCAATATTAAAAATGATAATAATTTGTGATTTTGTTCTTTCCCGAATTGGGTAATAGAGTACTAACGGATATGACTTTGCCTGCTGTTCTGGGAGGGTTCCTAACTTTTATTAATTAAAAAAGAAATGAATGAGTATATTTTGAAGTAAAGAAGTAAATGAAGCCACCTTAAGTTACTTGTTTATTTCAATATCACTTTCCTTTAAAAATTCATGGAATATTATTTCATTAGTGTTATGATGTTTATGCAATAGTTTAAAACTGGAGAAGAAAAAAAAGTAAAACAGCCTCAGACTTTCCTCCATTTACTTCTTCTTGTGGGAGTACGGCTTTATGTTAGGTTTTATGTTTATAAAGATTAAATGCCCCAATTTTAACTATATGCTACTATTTTTAAAAAGAAAAAACCCGGGCTTCCCTGGTGGCACAGTGGTTGAGAGTCCGCCTGCTGATGCAGGGGACACGGGTTCGTGCCCCGGTCCGGGAAGATCCCACATGCCGCGGAGCGGCTGGGCCTGTGGGCCATGGCCGCTGAGCCTGCGCGTCCAGAGCGGGAGAGGCCACAGCAGTGAGAGGCCCGCGTATGGAAAAAAAAAAAAAAGGAAAAAATTCTTTTAGATGCTAAAAAGAAACAACAAATGTTCTGTGAGTCCTTAATTTTGATTTTCTCTGTCACTGATACTATAAAACCTTTCCTTGATGATCAGAAGCTTTAGGTATATTGGTAAGCATTAACGTAAATCCTGAGCATGTTCTTGTCTTTCTGTTTTCATATTACCAAACCTAACCAGGTATACTATAGCTCTCTAATTCACAAAGTACTCATACTGTATAATCTGAGACTTTTGCAACCATATATTTTAAAGGGCTCATTGAGCCCTGAAAGGCAAATGCTATCATTTAAGTTCTAATTACATGCTACCTGGGTTTTACAGAACAGAAAAAAATACTGTACTTCCTGAATACATTTTTTGACCATGAGCAACTTCCAAAATAAATGCCCAAAATTATTTTCTGAATGTATCATTGTGCAGATAGCTCAAGCACTGGCCTATTCAAATTATGTTCTAGTTTCTCCTTATGCTGCTTCTACTTGATAAATTGGTCAATAAATGCCAAGTCAAATATTCCAGTAAATATATTTTCATTGTTATTGGCAGACATATAATTAACTCTGAGAATAAAAGAAACAAGAAATCAATTTATGATTACTTCTTCAGTTCTTCTCATTAGTCAGTTACACTGTAATTGTGGCTCCACTTTAAAAATCTTTATACACACACACACACACACACACACACACGTTGACTATATTATAAATCAAATTATTTCAATTACAAATTAGTACTGTATGAACTGTGAACCTCCACATGTAAATTTTATTAGTAGAAAGCAATTGTATTACTAACCACATATATGAGCTGATTAAATGCACAAATATGCACATATATGTGCATTTTATGAGCCTATATTAATTAGTAATTTCAGCAAATGTTTTAAACAATGCTAGGGATTTGTTCTGTCTTCTCTTAAGTATAACTATTTGAATCAGCTTTTTTATGTATGTGTATATATCAACAGACTACATTTCCATTTTCAGGAAGACAGACTGTTAACTGAGAAAATATTACAAAGAGTAAAGCTACTGTTTTCCAAAGAAGATATTCGGAAGAGTAAACCTTTTTTTTTTTAACATTTGTTATCTATCAGGTCAGTATCTTCATCAATCTGGGGAAAATACATTTGCACAAAAACTTACATAACTGCACTTTTAGAAATACTGCCCTTGACTAGAGGCAAAAGCTTCAGAGACACTATTATATGTGAATTTCATGAAGAAAAAAGTTTAAGATGAGCCCCCAAAATCTGTTTTAATAAAATATGCTGTCATTACTCAATTGTTACTTTCATTACTGCCGTTTGTTTTTAGATTATAATACCATGGACAAGTCATTTAACCTCTCATTTTCCTCCCCCAAAAAGGGGGATTAACAATGGTGCCTCATCACAGGATCCCTGGCAGGATTAAAAGAGTTAATACAAATGAAGCACTCAGAACAGTGCCCAGCACACAGTAAGTGTTCAGTAAGTGTTAGCTATGCATTACCTAACTGCCTATGTTTTGCCTATTACTTATATTAACTTCTAGTTACCAATCCCGAAAGTATCTTAATTCTTTTTAAAGAAAAATTTAAGCTACATCATGACATTCTTAATGCTTTGCCCATGCCATCAGCTTTTAACATTGTTTTTACCAGCTAGTTTATCTGCTACTCACAGGCAAAACAAGACCTAAGGTCTCACTGAATATTTCCAAATTCTATTGATATTTTAAAAGACAGCGCTCTCCCTATTATCTCCCTATTAGTACTCATTAATTCATTCAAAACACTAATGTATACTGTGTGCTAGGCATGGAATACAGGCTGTGGGAATAAAAGATGGTTAAGAAAAGAATTCCAAATACATTGCTCACAAAATAGTGAGGGATACAAACACAAACACAAGCATGTACTGTTGTTTAATTGTAAGGTGGTATCCAAATGCTATGATAAAACAAATTTTCCAAGATGTACAAGGGAGGGCTCACAGGTCATGTTTGAACAAGACTTGGAAGGAAGAACAGAAGAAGCTTGCAAGGTGGAGAAAGAATCTATGATTACTTTATCCAAAAAGAGAACTGGAAATTTCTCACAGTGGTAAGTCTATTTGACTTATTTTAGCGAAGAGACTTCCTCAAACAGATTTCCCACTGTACACTGCTCGCATCGTTTATCTTTAGGAGTTGAATAAATATTTTTGTATGGCTGTCTGCTGCCACCCATAGCTAGACCTTCATTGTGACATACCTGGATGACGTTCTTAGCTCCCATCCTCCCACAGCTCAGAGAGATTTTCCTAAACCCCTTTTATCACACCATTCCATTGTCAAAAACCTGCGATGGTTTCCTCCTATTAATACCTAGGTATCAGCCCTCTGCTTTGGGAGATTTCTCTTCCCAATATGCCTTGGCTATGCCTCCCTTTTGTTCATATTCTCCCGGTGCCCCAAATACTTTTCTCCTACTACTTCTTTTTGCTTCTCAAAAAATTCTACCTACACTTCAAAATCCTCCTTCAAGAAGCCATCAGATTCCCTTATTTCTATGTAAAATAACAGAACTTTACAAATGCTGCAGAAAAAAGTGAAGTACTAGTGGAAAAACGATCCTTTTGGACAAAGGCCACGTCCAAAATGTGGTAGAAGACTGAAAAACAGATGGCAGAGACTCGTTTGAAAGTTACATTCAACTGTTATATCAACACAGAACACTTCTTAAATTATTTATTATTCAAAATTTACTTCCCGCACCAACTACTTAATTGAATAATTCTTTTTCCAATGGCATTGCGCTCTTTTGAAACGTTAACCCTCCCACAACACGGTCAATGAATTCTTCATTACTTAAACTGGTTTCTTTAGGACAAATTCATGTTAGAATGGAAGGCGTCACCAGATTCAGAGCTTTAAATATTACCAGACAACATGGAACTACACTCACTAACACAATAGCGTGCTTCGTAACTGACGGACAACTAGTTAAATATCAATAGCAACGCATCCTCCAAAAGTCAAGCGAAAACACTTTTTCAAGTGATAATGAGCATGCTCTACATGTCAATACCTTCGATTCCAACTTGATTTTCTCTTCATTCAGCTCCTCTGCTGCTTTCTTAATGTTTTCACGACATCTGTTTATTTCCGACCTGACTGTAAGACAAATTAAATGCTTAAACACGTCCATCTTTCTGGAGTCCCCGTTTCTGGGGCCTGTGATAAGACACCTTTCAGCTGTCCTTCCCTCCACGTGGAAAGCCGCCTGCCCTCCCCGCTCGGCCCACTGCCTCCTGATTCTCTCCGCCTCCAAGCCCAGAAGCCCCCGCGAGCGCCCGACCTCGTCGCATCAAGCGGCGATTCTCCTCCGACAGGTGCTCGGAGAGGATGATGTGATGAAACAGGGACTCCAGACTCATCTCGGGCTGGGCTTAAATATTTTATAACGGAGTCTGAGGATCCTGAAACGCACAATAAAGGCTTATTCCAGGACCACTCCTAGCTCGGCCTCCAGCGGCCTGTCCCCCGCCCACACCAAGGACTGGGCCCACGCGGGGTGAAGTGAGGCCCCGAGGCTCCGGGCGCCGCGAGCCCCGATCCGGGCCTCCGTGGCTTCCGTTACGAAGGGCAAACCCGCTTTGTTCTCCCCGGCGCCCTCGTTTCTCCTGTGACCTATCTCAGACTGCCTTTTTCCCCTGGCTGAGCGCAGCTCCCCTTAGACGAGGCCTTGGCCCCTATGCGGGTTCTTTTTCGTTTTGGTGGCAGGGGAAAAAAAATGGAGGCCCTGAGGCCTCCGCTAGGGAGCGGTTTCATAAGGGCAGCAGCCCTGCCCTTTCTGCGGTCGGCCTTTTCCTCTCATTCCACCCCCGCCATGCCCCCTGTTCGAGGAGAAGGTCCTCAAAGTGCACTTTATCTCTGCAGAACATGTACTTGAAACAATTCTGTGGGCTGCAGAGCTTGCGGAAAGCCCCAGCCACCGCCTCGGTCGCCGGGTGTGGGTCTGGTGGGAAGTGACACTACGGCGTCTCCTTGGGTCCATTCTGCGCTCGGGGGTTTTGCTTTGTTTTGCTCTGGCCATGTGGCCCCCAAAGGTCTTTAGGTCGTGCTTGGAGCTGGGCGGGAATCTATCGCCAAGGCATGAACGCAGTGTTATAATAAAGTACAAAGTACCCGTGATCCTAAATATAAACTTTTGCAAAGTCTTATCCTTTGACGATGGGAAAGACTGCTATAAATGTGCAATGTCTGACATTCGCCTTAATCATTTCTTTGTAATCAGGGCATATCTTTTTTGTCTGCTTTAAAATTAATCATTGCCTTTTGTAATCAAGCTGCAGTAATAGTAACACTTCAATATCTGCACAGGATGTGTCAGAGACCAAACTGGTTGCTAATTAAAGCTTAAACATGAAAGGCACCTTTGGGACTTTGGTATGGGATTTTTTTAATTAAAAAATAAAATATTTTTAATTTTTAGCAGGTCAAAATATTAAGATTATAATAAACATTTGACTTTATATCTGAATGTTAAATTGAAATTGGCTAAACTTTAAAAATATATTTAGTATTAAGTAAAATAAATAGTAAATGTAAATTCTGTTACATCATCTGTATAATAAACTTAATTAATATTTCATTAATGCTGTAATATAGTCGGTTATAAATGTTAACCTTTTCCAAATTTCCACCTAAATTTCCATCAAGCCATGTATGCATAAAACTTAATTTTTAAACTTTATTATAAAAGAATGCATACTGAAAAGTGTAATGAAGTAGAAAAGAATTGCCCATAAATATATCATTCAGAAGCAAATAGTAATAACATTTTGGTTGTTGCCTTCAGGTAATTCTCCTCATCTTGCATTTTTTCTTTACAAATATATTGTGAATATATTGCAAATAAATAATAACGGTAGTTATTATTTTATTTGCCAGGTACTATTCTGAACACTGTAAGCCCTTTTGAGATGATTTTTACTATAACCTTCATAGCATAGTTGAGGAAACTGTGGCACAGAAGTTAAGTATCTTGCCAAGGTTGCCTAGTATCTAGTATGTGGCAGAACAGGATTTGAAATCAAGAAATCTGAGATCAGAGGCCATGGATTTGATTTTGGATTCTGCTCTTTTTCACTCTTAATATATCACAAGCGTTTTACCATCTCATTGAAAACTCTTCATTAATACATTTTTGTAACTTCATAATCCTCCATCATATGGATGCATATATAAAATTCAGATATGTTGAAATAAATTTGACTCTTTTATCCGTTCAGGATTGGGAAACAAAGCTGAAATTGTGGTGTGAACCTTTCTCTTTGAGCACTCGTTTGGAGGCTTATGAACTGTGCCACAGCAGCCATCAAAGGAAACAGCTTCCAGAAGATAAATTATATTACTAATTAATATTACTCCTTTCAGAATTATTTCCCGTGGACTTGCACAGGGAGCATCCTCACAAGGAGGCTGGTTTTCAAAAGCATGCAGCTCTTTAACATTCCAATTTTATTAGTTACGCTCAAACTCACATTTATTATTTAACATGCTCTTTCTGTACTGAAACTTGGCAGAGTGAAATTTGGGCAGCCTTTAGGGAGCCCGGTTGCCTCACTCACACAGGAGTATGGAAGAGAATGCTGCTGGGAATTCTGGGAACGGGGCATGGGAAAAATGGCTTCTTCATCTTCCGTAGTCTTCTCCACGTCCCACAATATTTCGGTGCTTTTAAATCCCAAGTTTGAGTCTTCTTAGAGGTACCACAACTATAGGCATTAGCAGGATTTTTTATTTTATTTATAGAAGCAAACATGTTTATGCAAGGTCACAATTCAAATTTTAAAAGCGTTTCATAATAGTAAAAGTAACGTATTAATATATTAAGATGTTGCTATCATATATCTAGCTTTATGCATACATTTTCTGTAGTGTTAAGATATTTTTTTCTTATAGATATACATGCTGATTATATTCTATAATGTTCAGAGCAAGAGTAACATTACTTAAATTTATGCCAAATAAAAATGCTACAAGACATGGTAAAACTAGGGCATTCTATTTTTTGGAAATGTATCTTATAAGCCTCAAAAAAGATGCTTCATTCAACAACTGTTTAACGAGTGTCTGCTGTTCATTCAACAAATATTATTGAGCATCTCCTATGTGCCATATTAGAGAAACAACAACAGGATTTAATAAAAACAAAACTACATAAAAAGTATTTTACTTCCTCCAGATATTTCTAACCTCATTGGAGAATTATTATATTTTTCAGCATTTTGGCAGCAGTATAAACAACTGCTTTCAGAGTTTCAACAGATGTTCTTTAGAAAGAAAGCCAATTATTTGCATTATGATACCCACATGATTCTCAGATCGAAACTTTCCGTCTGTACATGTTTCATTGAACTGTGTACCCATGGAATATAAAAGTTGAGATCATTCACTGTCTCTCAACCTCGTATTTTTGTTCATAATAACACTAGCACCTGGGTTATTGAGCCGTCGATAATTGCTTTGCTAGAAGGCCTTATATAAGGCTATATTGCTCTTGTTATTTAAAATGCATTTCCTTTCCTTTCTTAGATTGATGACTTCCCTAAATTCTAAACCAGGCTTACAAATACCCACTAGCCCAGGGCATATATATTGCAATGAAAAGAAGAAAAGTAATTCATTTATTTTATGATTTTCTTAGGGCATCTGCCAAAAAGAAAAAAAAAATGTGGGTTCAACCAGGTTAACAACCACTTATTGAGTAGCTACTAAGCGTAAAATCTCTGGTACGTACTATGGAGGATACAAAATTGAAAGATACAGGTCCTGCCCTCCCGGAGGTCATAATCTACCAAATGAGACAGAGCATGCACGACTCCTAGTGGGCTGTGTATAAGAGCTTTACGCTGGTGCTATGGAGATATGGCAGGGGGAGAAAGAGCTAGTTTGATGTAGGTAATCTGGGAAGGCTTTTCAGGAGGGGATAAAACATGAGCTGGATTTTAAAGGAGAGTGAAACTTCAGTATAGCAAGTAAGGGAGAAAAAAAGCAGAAAGTCAGATTTTTGGAGTGTTTAACATTTTTATGCATATGATGGGGATTCATGTAATGTTTGCTAGCTGGTGAGTGGCATGTCAGAATTGCTTTATGCAGTCGTCTGGCAATGGGTTAGAAACACTAGAAACAAAGAGACTAACAGCTAACATCTGTTAATAACTATGTTCCAACCACTGCCTGAGACCTTGACATGTCTTCATTATTTTAATCAATCCAACAGTCCAATAAGATCAATGTTTTTATTATTTCCACGTTACAATTAGAGAACCGAGGCAGAGGGAGCTCAGTAACTTGTCCAAGGTCACATATACTAGCTAAGAAGTGGCAGAATCAGGATTTGAACCCTGATAGTCTCTTAAGGCAAACCCTTAACCACTTCATCTACTGCCTCCGAAAGCAAGAGGCTGGAGAAAATGAGACTATTTCAGCAGCTGTGTTATATTTCAAGACAGATACATTTCCTAAAAAAGTTTATTACCAACACATTAAGGTCTTTTTTAAAGACATTTTCAGATTTCTAGAATTTGGATTAGTAACAATGTATCTTTAACAAATTAAAATCAAGTGTGATATAAAGAAAAATAATTGAAAATGGATCATGCCTTGTTGTAAATGCTTATTTAACCAGCTACGTATTAGTATACAAAGTACCGTATTAGTTTCTTATTATTTTTATTAGATTCCTAGGGCTGCTATAACAAAGTACTACAACTGGATCGTTTAAAAACCACAGAAATTTATCCATTCCGGGTTCTGGAGGCCAGAAGGTCTGAAATCAGCGTCAGCAGAGTTGGTTCCTTCTGGGCCCTCTGCGGGAGCATCTTTTCTGTGCCTCTTCTTAGCTTATTGTCCTTACTGGTAATCTTTGGCATTCCAAAACCTTTGACAGAGGCATCGCTCCTATCCCTGCCTCTATTTTTCCTTGGCGTTCTTGCTGTGTCTCTGCCTCTGTGTCTGTTCTCCTCTCCTTATAAGGATACCAGTCATATTTGACAAAGGGCCTACCCTACTTCAGTATGACCTTATCTTAGCTAATTCCATCTCTAACGACCCTATTTTCAAATAAGGTCACATTCTAAGTTA
Source organism: Orcinus orca (assembly GCF_937001465.1). Taxonomy (NCBI): domain Eukaryota; kingdom Metazoa; phylum Chordata; class Mammalia; order Artiodactyla; family Delphinidae; genus Orcinus; species Orcinus orca. The sequence goes on along the minus strand of NC_064572.1, from coordinate 76,433,365 downwards.
CTGGGGGGTTAGGACTTCACGTATCTTATTGGGGATCACAATTCAAACTGTAACAAACCTTAAAAGTTAAGTCGTGGGAAAGAGTTATGATTTTTTTTAATTTTAAGATTTATTTCTATTGATATTACAATCAAAGCATTTTTAGTGGTTTAATGGACTTTAGAAAATATCTTGCACAGCTCTTTTATTTTTTAGACGTTAACACTGAGGCCTGGAGGATGATGGATTTCCCCAACATTGCACAGACAGTTAATGTCAGAGCTAATTCTAGAACTCCCTCCTAATTCCTTCTGCTGCAACAAAAGATCTTTTTTGTTCACCAGTGGCTTTCAACTACTTCAGTTAAAACAACTCCTCTTTTATCTTTTTTCTGTATTGAACTTTCTAGTAAGAATTTGAAGAAAAGATATAACAACTAGGGTACAGAGCAGGCCTCAGGCAATTTAACTACTGCAAGAGTTCCACTCCATTAAGGAGATTAGATAGATAGATAGATATAGGGAAAGAGACAGAGAGACAGAGACAGACACACACAGAGATAGGTAGATAGATGTAGAGAAAACACATATGCAGACATACATACATATATAGATATTCACATATATATGATAAAATCATATACATATAATATAAATGCTTAAAGGTGTGAATTTTATTTTCAGACACTTCTACAATAGAAATGAAAGTAAACTGTCAATTCTTAATTACTGATTAAGAAAAGCAAACTTTTTTCTTTGGTTGTAAAATATATTGCATGAAAAAATTCCATTAACACATTAGGAGTCATTCAATACCAAAGTCTTTGGAAGAAGAAAGCTGTAGTTTAGCCAGTGAACTTGATTTTCACATTGTCAGAGCCCAGAGCCCAGCACAAGGCCCAGGAGGGCTACTCCATATGCCCTACCCAAGAGATTAGACTGTCAGGCCCAGGAAATGAAAATAAAACAAAAGTTAGAAACCACTGTTCTCCACCTTGTACAATTCATTTCTTTAATAAATATTTACTGGGTATACACGTGAGGCAAGTAAGAATTTGGGATTGCAAAGAAGAATAAACAAGGGGCTTGGGGCTTCCCTGGTGGTGCAGTGGTTGAGAGTCCGCCTGCCGATGCAGGGGACACGGGTTCGTGCCCCGGTCCGGGAAGATCCCACATGCCGCGGAGCGGCTGGGCCCGTGAGCCATGGCTGCTGAGCCTGCTCATCTGGAGCCTGTGCTCCGCAACGGGAGAGGCCACAACAGTGAGAGGCCCGCGTACAGCAAAAAAAAAAAAAAAAACAAGGGGCTTGAAATCTGGTTTTATCAAGTTGTAGTTTCCATGACAATAAATTTAAGTGGCCAGGGATTACGTAGGAAGAATTAAAAGATAAATGTAAGACTTTTTTTTGCTTGCTTGTTAGTTTTCTTACCAGTTACTTTAGTCATTAATGTATTCTTTGCCTACCTACTAAGTGCATGGCTACTTAGTAAGTAATTGACTCTTTAGTTATTAAGCCGAAATTTAAACCAACAATCAATATATTCTACTCTAATCTCTTTTTACAATTTTTATGAAAATTTCTATTAATTTCAGTGAGTTAATCATAGTGACTATTTGGAAATGTGGCATAAATTTCAATATTTCTACTACTTTTTATGAATTATTCACAGTGACTCTTTGGAAAGTTTGGAAAAAATGTACATATATACATATATTGTACATGTGTAGGTAGAGTGAACCATAAACCCTATATCTTCTTAAAATAATTTGAAAAACTGCTCATTTATCAGGATAAAATTACTTGATGTTTCCAATGTTTAAAATGAATTTAGTGGCCTTAGTGCAATAATATTACATTTTAAAAGCCAAACACTGCCATTATTTTCCCTTCAGGATGCCACAGACAGTTCGGAAAGTTTTATCATTGTTAACACGGCTCAGAAACCTTATCTTTTATTTGACATTGCAGGTGCGTCGATGATAGGATTCGGAAACTGTGTAAGATGGTTAAAGGAAACAATTAATTAGCATTTAAATAAAAGAGCTCCCTAAGAAACATTTTAAACAGAGAATAAGCTGATGATGTAACAGGTGATAGTAAGCAGTTCTGGAATAGAATTGAAGGAGATGAATAAAGAGAGTGAAAGGAATTTAAATATCTGAAAACAAATAAGGAAATATTGCAAAATATTAGAATTACTGAAGTTGTGTATATATCCTCATTTGAAATTTGACAGTCTTGTAATTCTGTACTTGTTATATCTCATTATTCTACTTATAAAACGTGTACATGCACGGGTTTCCTAAACCGTTGGATAATCTACCTTTACCATTTTCTTTCTGAAGGTGTTAACACAGAGAAAAGCAGGAAACAGCCGAGCTCCTGCACTCTGTTGTGCCTTCGCCTCAAGGGAATAAATGCAAGCATTGTGCACACAGGATCCAAACACTCATAAAAAAGATTCCTGGGGATATTCTTAGAAGAAATTAATAAAGCCTAAGAGAACTTGTGAGAAGCATGTCCTAAAGATGATTTTATTTTGGTAATTGTTGTATTTTAAATGCTTTCATTTTCTTCTTTTGATGTCTTTTATCTTACTTACAGATGCTATTACTCATAAAATATGCTATTTCAGTCCACAAGGCTGTAGCTGTGAATGAAACCTAATATTCTCATCTAGAAGTAGATAAGGGGATGCAAATCTCCTACTTCACAGTGTAAGCTGATTACTGCAGGGGTCAGAAAGCTAGTTTCCACTTCCTTTCAGTACGAGCTATGATATTTTCTATAACTGAGCAGACATCTTGTCTTTCCTTTATTCAGTCCAGGCGTCTGATTGGCAGCCTGTCTCAGTGGTTTACATGGTGGACTAGGAATTCTGTGTCTTGCGCGTGGTGGCAGGACTTTAGGATGAGGCCATGAGGAGTGACCACAAACGTCATTCACTAAGTGTTCACTGAATAACTATGTACGAGGCTCTGCCACAACGATGAGCAGGACGAATGAGCTCTCTGCACGCATGCACCCATAGGGGCCACAGGAAGCAAAGGACACACATTCATTAGCTCCATACCCACAGAGTGAGTGATGGTGTAAAACCTATCAGTGTGGGACTGTGGGACACAGACCCTCTACAGGCTGTGGACAGAACATTTATGCTTCATCAAGTCCCTCAGGCTGGACAGAGCTGGCATCTGGAGAACAGAGAGGAAGCCAGTGGGATCACATCACAGATGGGGTTGGTGAAATGGTCAGGGCGCAATCCTGCCGGGCCTTCAAGGCAATGGAAGGAGTTCAGATTTTATTCAAAATGCGGTGGACGGCCATTAAAGGGCTCTGCAGGGGAATGATTGCATTTTACGAATAAGAAGATGACCATTAAGCACTGTTGCCTTGGTGGAGGAGTGACTAAACATCACTGGATGGAAATGGAGACTGCTGACCTGGGTGCAGGGCCCATTTGGCTGATAACACACATCAATGGTGATGTGACCTTGAGAAAGTCACTGACTCTCCCCCTATTCACTTGTTTTCAAATGGGGATAGAGAGGCAGAGTAAAAGAGAGAAGGAAACAGGAGAGATTAAAAAAAGAAAACCTCAATGCTTACAGATGAAAATTTCAGACAGTAAATTGAAATAACAAACAACTGGGAATTCAGTAATAAAAGCCTTAAAGCAAGACTTACAGCATCTCAGTCCACACTCAGGAAAAACCCCACGGAGGATACATAGAAAAGAATCTAGAAATCTGTTAGAATCATTGCCTTGGTTCCTTTGGTTAAGGGTTAATATCAGGGCCCTAGGGAAGAAAAATTCAAGAATGATGCTAGAATCTACTCTGTATCCTTTAGATTTAGTTGTACATAAGTGTATGCACAGCAAAAATTCACTGGCACACATGTTCCAACTGCAAAAACATTGAAATACTCCCACCGTGGCTGGTAAATAACCATGACCCCAGCCCTCCAGTGTCAACTCCCACCACCAGGACCATGCATGTCTTCCACAATCTGGCAACTAAAGGTTGACACCTGGCTTAGCAAAGTGTCTCAAGGAACCTGCTCAGTGTCATTTCTGATTTTTTAGTGCCTGGACCTATAGGCGTATTGTCCTATTGCTGTTATAACAGGTCACCACAGACTCAGTGGTGTAAAATACAAATTTGTTATCTTACAGTTCTGGAGGTCAGAAGTCCAAAGCCAGTCTTAATGGGCTAAAACACACAAACAAACAAACAAAGGAATACTCAGCAATCCTTCTGGAGGCTCTAGAAGGAAATTTGTTTCCTTGCCTTTTCCAGCTTGTAGAAGTTGCCTGCATCTTACGGCTCCTGGCCCCTTCCTCCATATGCAAGGCAGTAATGCATCCTCAAATCTCTCTCCTTCTCTGACCTCCCTGCTGTTCTCTTACAAGGACACTTGTAATTCCCTTGGGCCTACCTGAAAAGTTAAGATGATCTCACTATCTCAAAATCTTTAACTTAAATCACATCTTCAAAGTCCCTTTTGCCATGTAAAATGACATAGAGGTTTCAGGGATTAGATGCAGATATCCTCGGAGGCCATTATTCTGACTATCACAGTGGTTAGATATTTAAAATATCATATAATAATAAGTTACCTTAGAATGCTCATAAAATAAAACTGAGTGTGTCATAGTCAAAAACTGAGATACGAGTGGAGAGAATCTATCATATAGGAAAAATGGAACGTGGGTCCATATCTCAAGAACTTTCTGAAATACTGCAGACCTTTAATTTTCCTATCTGGTTTAGTAGTTCTCAGTATCAAAGAGATGAAATAGTTAAAAGGAAAAGAAGAGTTGAGGGCAATATAGAAAGATGGAGTAAGGAAGAGGGAGAAAGAATACAAATATTGCTTGTGTGTCCAAATCTCCTGTAAGGACTGAGGAGGGGAAGAGTAAGGACCCCCAAGTGAATGGATCCCAGCGAGGGCAAGAGGAGACCCCAGAAACCGATGGTGGGATTGCACCAGGTAATTGCCAATCCGTCCAGGGTCAATTGTCTCTCCATCTTGCATACTCAGGCACAAAGCAAGTGAAAAAATGACAATTTAAATTTCCCCTGTGATTTAATGCCCATGGAACTACATGGGATTGGTTTGATGAGGTTTGGAAAAATTCGAAGACGGGTAAGGGACAACTGATCTTAGAGGGCAGAACCATATCTGGTGGGTCTTTGTATATCGAAATGCCTTGTATGCGGTGAGAGCAAGCATCCTGAAATAAAATCCAGGAGCCACAACAGACCGTTAGCTCCATGAAGAAGCACCTGTTGGTCTTGTCACCACCGATTTCCAGATTTTGGAAGAGTGCCAGGCAAAGAGCAGGTACCCAGTAACTCTGTGTTAGATGAATAAAAGAAAAATGAATGTATGAAAAGTTTTGGTGTAAACAACAGGTTTTCTTTTTTTTTTTGCATAGGCAATGAACATGTAAACATTCTTTTTAATAACCAGAAAATGCTGGAAACCAATACTCAATTCAATGTATTGACATTTTGATGCATTGTATCAGAACCTAAGTGATCAAATGAATGACAGGCCTATATTCCTGTCTATAAATACGGTTGCCAGATTTAGCAAATAAAAATACCAGGTGCCCAGTTAAATGTGAATGTCTGATAAACAATGAATAATTTTTTAGCATAAGTGTGTCCCAAATATTGTATGACATATTATAGATATGTATATGATATAGATTTATAGATAAATCTAGCTATAAAGTCATATTGTATCATATTTTAGATACATTGTAATTTTGTAAAGACGTTATGCTCTTAATGACGGTATTATTAAGGAAGGAAAAGGAAGTGCTTTCACTAGATTGTGTTCAAAATGGGGATAGAAGGCTGTGTTGCACTGTAGTGTTTTAAAAGCATGCTTGTCTGTGAGCAAGTGCCCGTGGAGGAGGGCTGAAATTCAGCTTCTCATAAATTCTGCAGCGCTACCAGGGAACAGTAATCAACACGGATAAAATCTAGAGGGAAGGTCAGTGAGGCAAGTAAGAGCTGCTTCATCCATATTACCTAAAGCACACACAGCTCCACAAAGCAGGACCAAGCGGGGCCGGGAAAGAGCAAGAGAGAAAAACGGAATCACCCTGTGCGGGTTTCATTAGATTGCCTTTAGGAAAAACACCCTCATCAGCCCCAACAGCAACTTTAATTTTATGTGCATGTTGTGCTTGCTTATACTATGCGATAGAGTTGAGCATGTCCTATGTACTAAGTGGTCTGTTTTCATAATGCTCAGCTGCCGGTGAAGTAATTCACTGTTTTTCTTAAAAAGGTCATGGTGTTGCTGTGTTCATTTGTGCCAGATCTGAGGAATCTCTATCGAAGCCTTTCTTTTTTCCACTAGGCATTTTAGATGCTACCTGGCTGTTAGGCCTGAAAATACCAGATGGAGCTTGGGAGCAGAGCAGGCACTGTTGTCATAGAAACGAGATGCTATCCCAGCTCTATGCAGCCGCCATTTTTTTTTCTTTCACTGTGTGGAGTTCTGATAGGAACAAGTACTGATAAAATATAGAGATTCCCCCTCCCCCGACACACTCACCTACCTTGGAAAATAGACCCACATTTCAAATGTTGCACAGATACATTAATACATCCCGCAGTGGACATCCCGCAGTGGACCAACTATGGAAAACTGGAAATACATCCCGCAGTGGACCAACTATGGAAAACTGGAAAACTATGGAAAACTTTAACTATGGAAAACTGACTTGATTTCCAGGTCTTCTAATCAGAGTACATCTGGGAAGCCCACGCTTTGACATCATCTTTTTTCCTCTAAATGTGATGCATTTGTCCTAACCCCAAATGAGACAATATCCTTTGTAGCCAGGGGAGCCCAGCTTTGAGATTCCTGGAAAATGCAACCTAAGTGTTCGTAATCATTCTGCAATGTCTCTACTCAGCAGGAGAATGGGGAGTAACCTCTCGTGATTCTCTGCATTCCCCACGGTGGCCAGCAGAATGCTGAGCACACAGGAGGGGTGTGATGGATCCTTGTGGCTTGATGTCCAAGCTTGAGGGATACAGTTATTGGCCAGGGTCCCACATTGCTGCCTTTTCTCTTGGGCAGCCATGGCATCCTCAAGGGAATGTGACTGTGAGCAAAGTGCTCAACGCAGATGGGGCAGTAGTATTTTCTAGAGACAAGGCTGCTTTTGTGTCCGTCTACCCTTGGGAACAGGGTAAATCCTAGGGCCTTGAAGCTGTGGCTCAAAGAGTTGTGTTTAGGAACAAAGGACTATTAAAATTGTTATGGTTCGGGGCAGTGGTTTCTCCTGTATTCGTTTCCTATTGCTACCGTAACAAATTACCACACATAGTGACTTAAAACAACACAAATTTATTCTTTTACAGTTTTTAAGGTCAAAAGTTTAAAATCTGTTTCACTGGGCTGAAGTCAAGATGCCAGCAGGGCGTGCTCCTTCTGGAGGCTCTCGGGGAGAATCTCTTTCCTTGTCCTTTCCCATTTCCAGTGCCCACCTGCCTGCATTGGCCCTCGGCCCCTTTCTCCATCTTCAAAGCCAGAGGCCTGGCATCTTGCCTCTATCATCATTTTCTCTCTTTCTTCTCTAGTCAAAGCTCCCTGTCTCCCTCTTATAAGGACACTTGCGATTACATTCACAGCCTACCCAGATTATCCAGGCTAATCTCCCCATTTCAAGAATCTTAATTTAATTATATCTGTAACCTCCCTTTTGCAACATTCACAGGTTCCAATGATTAGGACATTTAGGTCCATTATTCAGTCTACCACAGTTCCCAAACCAAGATGATCATTAGAATTACCCGAGAAGCTTTTCAAAAATAGAGATTCTTGAGGCAATTAGAGATTATCATACTAAGTGAAGTAAGTCAGAAAGAGAAAGACAAATACCATGTGATATCACTTATATGTGGAATCTAAAATGTGACACAAATGAACCTATCTATGAAACAGAAACAGAATCACGGACATAGTGAACAGATTAGTGGGGTTGCCAAGGGAGAGGGGCTTGGAAGAGGTATAGAGTGAGAGGTTGGTGTTAGCAGATGTAAGCTATTATATATAGAATGGATAAACAGCAAGGTCCTACTGTACAGCACAGAGAACTATATTCAATATTCTATGATAAACTATAACAGAAAATAATGTTTAAAAAAAAAGAATGTATATACATGTGTAACTGAATCACTCTGTTGTACAGCAGTAATTAACACAACATTGCAAATCGACTATACTTCAATACAAAATAAAAAAAAAAAAAAAGAAATTCTTAGGCCCTACACTAGAGTGATCCTACCAGAATTTCTTAGGTCGGGTGGGCCTGAAAAGTTCTTTGGAAGACTCAGGTGATCCTGTTGGAAACCTCTGTTAGAGATTCTTCAGGGTCTTTCCTAAACACATGCAGTGGGGTGTAATGACACTGTGATTGGCTTCTTCAGGGTCATGGAGTATGTGGGAGAGGTTTTAAAAATGTATGCGTTTGGAAGCGTGGAAGGCCCAACCATCCTCTGAGGTTCACAACACTCCCACAGAAAGGCTTTGGCAAATGATTGCATCATGTGACCTGGGCCTAGCAACTCTTCAATTTAGTGGTAAAAATACCAAAATTGTTTGCTAATTCCTCCCTAGACCTTTAACCATATGAAATATGTCTCTTTTTTTTTTTGTCTCTCAATTCTTTTTCTTTTTTTAATAGATCTTTATTGGAGTATAATTGCTTCACAATACTGTGTTAGTTTCTGCTGTACAACAAAATGAATCAGCCATACGCATACATATGTCCCCATATCCCCTCCCTCTTGCATCTCCCTCCCACCCTCCCTATCCCACCCCTCTAGGTCATAGCAAAGCACCGAGCTGATCTCCCTGTGCTATGCTGCTGTTTCCCACTAGCTAACTATTTTACATTCGGTAGTGTATATATGTCGATGCTACTCTCACTTTGCCCCAGCTTCCCCCTCACCGCTCCATGTCCTCAAATCCATTCTCTATGTCTACGTCTTTATTCCAGCCCTGCCACTAGGTTCATCAGAGCCTTTTTTTTTTTTTAAGATTTAATACATATGCGTTACCATACTTTGTTTTTCTCTTTCTGACTTACTTCACTCTGTATGACAGACTCTAGGTCCATCCACCTCACTACAAATAACTCAACTTCGTTTCTTTTTATGGCTGAGTAATATTCCCTTGTATATATGTGCCACATCTTCTTTATCCATTCATCTGTCGATGGACATTTAGGTTGCTTTCATGTTCTGGTTGCAATGAATATTGTGATACATGTCTCTTTTTGAATTATGGTTTTCTTAGGGTATATGCTCAGTAGTGGGATTGCTGGTTCCTTAAAAAACTGAAATATATATCTTGATATCTGGGATCTACTGTTGTTTCTTTTCCTTATAGAGACTTTTCCATTTACTGCCTCACAATATTCTCTTCCTTCAAAGATGCTTTCATGCTGTCCTCAGAGCTCTTAAAGTTGCCTATTTTGCCTGCTTCAAGAATGGCTATAGTAGAGAAAAAAGCCCATGTAGTACCTTTAGAAAAACTCTAAATATTTCATCGTTTCTTACTAAACATACATTATTTACTTTGTAATGTAAATATTTTATGGCCTGCAACTGGCAATTTTGGAATATATTGGTATGTTTGGAGAATTACAGTTCAGTTAAAAAAAATTCTACACTGCACACCTAGCTCATGTTTAACTTACACAATTGTTTAAAAGGCATTTAACTCTCAGAATTAAGGGAGTAATAGACTCTATTTTTTAAAAGGGGCCTTGAGGACCAAACTCAAAACCTGAGACAACACATTTGTGTGAAAAGAGAAAGTTGGAAACTGTATGACAGCTTCAGACTTGCCTCCGTTGCAGGATGACAGCATGATACAGTTACCTATGCCGAGTAGGTCCAATTTCACCCAGTGGATCAAAGGGGTAGCCAGACCACAGTCAGCTCATTAGAATGTTCACAATCTGGTTAGGAGTGGAATCTGAGAGGAAGAATTTTACCACACACAAAAAGGCAGAAAATCTCCAGCTTTAGTATTTGGAGCTGTGGCTATAGGATAAGAAAATCCTTTCATTAAATAAAATGGCTCCACGTCAGACATTCAAGCCAGATTTTCAAATATAAACCTAAACTGTTTGGAGAATTTTGTTTTTAATTCCAGTGACTCTCCAATATAGAGGTCATAGGAGCTGCCATCATTCTAAATTACAGCCCATTTCAGAGGTTGGCTGTAATCCAGGAGGTTGCATTATTCCAAATTGCCTGTCAAAAACTGTCAAAACACTGCCATTATCAAAAAGTAGTTCTTTTAAATAATTTTCTCACTGTTTTCCCTGAAACTTTACTGGCATTGAGCCTTAATATCATAGCTTATAGGCATAGTAAGTGAAAGCCATTCAACTGAGAAGTGGGAAAAAAAAAAATTCTAGGCATACAACAACATACAAAATTCTAGGCAGAAAAATGAGTCAAGTTTGGAAATGTTGTATCCCTCAAAGCAATAACCAGTGCTAATTTACATGTGAAATGGTAACCAAAGAATCCAGAATTATGAATCCTAGTAGTATGACTTTTTTCCCACATTTAACACATGGGGAAAAAATTCTAGAGTTAGTTGATAGACTCCATATTTTTCCTTTTTTTTTTCTCTCCTTCCATATCATCCTTCTAATGAAAAATGTTATATCTTCTAGATTACTGATGTCTATTCCTTTCATTTCATAAATGTGGAAATTGACATCCAGACAGCTGCCTGATTTACCTAAGGTTTCATGACAGATCTAGACCTGAGCCCTGCATTCTTTTTAATACACCTGCCAACTCTCATTTTGATTTGGAAGTCCGTCTCCTTTATCTTCTCCTTTTTACTTTAGACTTGACCCTACAGAATTCCCTGCTTGGAGTAGAGAAACCTACCCCCAAAAGAGCAATACCTGCCACCTACATTCTCTCTGATACAGACCCTGATGTTAAAACTTCAATTCTAACAAAGAACTCCAGCAACTATTCTGTCTAAGACCATTTATCTTTCAAACAGTGTAAGATGACAAAATATTTTAGAGGCACGGCTCTTATTTTGAGTCATTACAATTCAGGCAACGAATTAGGAAATCAACAGGTAATTCAGTCTTACAATCATTGTGACAGTAGTATTTGTCAACAACTAGTTTTCAGAAGAAACAGAACTCAAAGAAAATGCATAGCTTCCAGATTCAGACAAAGAGATATGTCTCTAAACTATCAGTAGTATATTGTAGAGAAAAGTTAATGTGCAGGTGAATTCGTTTAATAGAAAGACAATGCTTTGAACAAGTGTAGAATAAAGGTATTTCGAAATAGATCTGCAGTTTCTGGGGATGCCAGTAATACGTGTAATGGTTCTGGGTCTCATTCACAAGCAGCTCAAACTCTTCAGCTACCATAAAATACAAATCATCAGCAGCATATTCTCAGGAGCAGTATGTCTGTCTGACCCGACTTCTGCTCTACAGTTAACAATTTTGTTTTAATCCATAAAAAAGAAATTTTCATCACCTCTAAATTGTGCAAATGATCACACTTAAGTCTAGTTTTCATGGTGTTCCACAGCAATCTCTAGGGCTGGGCGAAAATGTTCTTTTTAAAAATCACTGAAAAGCCATAATTAATTCATTACTTACAAAGACAACCCTAAGACCTTCCCGTGGAGGACTGTATGAAACCCCCCCACCCGAAAGAGCATTTTGCTTGAGTAGTTTTGGTTCTTTAGCCTGTTATTAAAAATCTACCAGCCTAAAATATCTGAGCTTGAGAAAACTTACATAAAAATGTATTTTCCACGTGGTGCCTTAAGGAGCCCTTACTATTCCTCAAGGTTTTCATAGGCTTTCTTTAAAAAACAAGAACAGTGATTCTATGTGAAATTAATTTGGGAATGGCATTCTATAGGCCCCTGGAGACTCACAATGCACATTAGTTTATTCAAGGTTCTGAGACATCCTGCAGTCAAGAAACCTGATTTGTACAGTTTAAAGAAATGATCCCAAAGATATTTGGCCGTGACCCTTGTTTCATGTAGCTTACTTAAGCATGTTAGGGCCAATGATGTCCTACAATATACAATATGGCTCAAAGCCTGGTACAGAGTTCTGTCCTAGGCAGCTACCAAGGCCTTGGTCACAAGCTACTCTCTGCCAGGCATTCCAAAAGTTGTGTTCCTGATCTAGGCTAGCATTTCCAGTAAACTGGTCTTCACCAGGGGAACAGGACATGATTGTATGTTTTGAATAGAGCAAATCACCACTGATAATTTTGCTGCTAAAAGATTTTCTTGATGATAAAAATAATGAACATTTATTAGGCACTTACAACATGTAGAAACACCATTCTTAATATTTTGGCTATAAGCTCATTTAATCCACGTGAACATACCTATATATTTTTCTTTTCCAGATAAGGAAACTGAGACACAACAAGATTAAGATTAAGTTGTTTATTGGGATTACTAGCAAATAAGTAGGATTCAAACTTGAGCCATCTGGTTCCAGAATCCCTGCTCTTCACACATGTGCGCACACACACACACACACACACACACACACACACACACATTCACCTTTACAAATGAATATGTGGACTTCTCCATACACATTAATTCTCATGATACCTAAGTATGACCAGTATTTCCTTATGGCCCCTCAGCCTGGAAATAAAAATAGGATCACAAAATAAATAGCACAATGATATCTCACTTTTAAGACAATAGCTACCTTTGAAAATAATGTACTGTCACCCTGCTTCCACACAAGACTATATCTAAGGTATCTAAGAAGAAATAATTGCTGTAATTCGCTTTTAATTAATTGATTTTTCAGATACTAATAATGGCAGCTCACATCTGTTATCTCATTTGATCCTTACAACCATTCTGTGGGAAAGCAGAACAAGTATTATCATTGTCTCTGTTTTATAGATCAAGAAACTGAGGTTCTGATTTACTCAAATGTGCAAGCAACAGAGCTGGTTCTAGACACAAAAGCCCCCACTTTGGCTTGACTTTTTCTGAACTGAGAAGCCATAAAGTCTACAGCTTCTTTGTCTAATCTTAAAAATTCTCTCAACTTCACACTTTTTTTAAGAAAGGCGGAAGTCAGTGTAGATACAGCCAAAGGCTATTATAATATCACTTGAAAAATTGACCTAAGAAACCAGGATTTAATTATGAATAGGAATTTTGGTTTTTACCCATTCTGCAAAGTCATGTTTATCTGAGTTTGCAAAATCTAACATACCTATTATGATTTTCCTGTTAAATATTTTTTCTCAAATTTCATTATGAATACAAACCATGGTGTGGCCCAGTTCTGTTATCCCAACTTTATGTCACACTTTTTTCTAAATTGTATCTCCCTTTTGTATTTAATCATCATTTGGAATGATGGATGACCACGAGGAGCCATATCTTGCAACCGTTCAGCTGTTTCAATAAATCACAAACAGTCAACACATCCCTTTGGTGTACATATCCAGCTAAAAGTCAATTTAAATGGCAGCTATGTGAATAAAGTCATGGGAAATTCTGCCCACAAAGTGTGTAGCCCTAAGCACTCTCTTCCATGAGTTTCTTTTCAATTTGATATCTGCAATCAGTCACACTTTATTCCTTATGTATTAAATGAGGTGAATTACAATGTTTCGAAGCAGTTCAAAAAGGTCTATTTACAACGCAACTCACTGAAAAGTTTGCCATGACTTCTATTTTCACACAAATTCATATTTCAGTTCCTTAGTAGGAAATCAATTCCAAGTCAAGAGCCCAACAGGCAAATACATTTTAAAGACATGCAGCCTTGAGTTATGTATCTACTTCTTGTGTGTAACATAAACAGAACGTGCATAGTCGTTTTTGATCCATAGACGACTCCACTGTTACCCACACTACACTTCAGTTAGAAGCTTATGCTTCCTTCTGTCTTATAAAGAGAATATACAGCTCAAGCCAAAGATTAAGCATAAGCAAATTCTGAGACTTAATGCTCATGAAGGGACATGTTTCTGAAGTGTATTTTCAGATAACATGAGGAAGGTCTGTCTTTGGGGATGGAAAAAACTTTGTGTCATGGCCTTTGGGCCCAATATTAACATTAACATTAGCACTCCTTCTTTCTCTCTCTGCAGCCAAACTCTTGTGATGCCAAATGGCCAAGGTTTGCAGCAAAAGGAGTCCAATGCCCTTCTCTTTCCTCTTTGCAAATAACAAAAGGGTAAAAAGCACTGAAGGTCATCGCTTGGCCCTCTGATGATATTCAACATGTATCAATGTCATAATGACAGTTCCTAAATCTTGTTAATGTGACACCTTAGTGAAGGGACCAACAGATAAGATAGATGGTACCCGATTAGAATCTGGATGTAATGTCTGCTTCTTGGTTAGTACCAGTTCTTGAGCAATTTTCTGTAATTTCACTGCTCTGTTGATTTTAAGATAATACTGTGTACCAGGCACTATGTAAAACATTTTTTTCATGGATTGTCCCTTTTAATACCCAAAATAACTCTACCCTATAGGTACTGCCGTTATTCCAATTTTAAAACTGAGGTCTAGATAGGTTAAGAAACATGTCCAAAGTCAGTTAATAATGGTGGTGCTAAAACTCAAACTGAAGTCCATTTAGTTTCTGTTCATTTGCGGTCTATTTTGTGGACTTTAAGCCAGAATTTCTTCCCTCTTCAGATTTCTATAGACGTTTCTACCAAAGACTTGTTTTCACATAAATTCATAATCTCTTTCCTTGCAAGGCAAAGATTTAATGCTATTTAATCTTCAAAGGGTGTGTTGAATGCTAACAAGCTACCCAGACATTTGGGGAGATGGAATAATGGAGGAGAGTGCATGGGAGCCAATTCCTGGAGTTCTACTTTAGTTTGATTTTTTTTTGCGGTACGCGGGCCTCTCACTGTTGTGGCCTCTCCCGTTGCGGAGCACAGGCTCCGGACGCGCAGGCTCAGCGGCCATGGCTCACGGGCCCAGCCGCTCCGCGGCATGTGGGATCTTCCCACACCGGGGCACGAACCCGTGTCCCCTGCATCGGCAGGCGGGCTCTCAACCACTGCGCCACCAGGGAAGCCCTTTAGTTTGATTTTGATGTTAGTAAATTCTTGAAAAATTATTTGAATGATTACCATCATCCTACTACAACTACTTATGAAGCTTTGACAAGACATCGATTGCATATAAATACATGATTTTTGCTCAGGGGATTTGCTCTCTGAGGTGAAACCCTTCCTCCCCACCCCCACTCCCACCCCCACCAAAAAAAAGAGGAGGAAAAAGTGGAAACAGACAGAGAAGAAAGGTTTTCGTTTCCCTTTCTTGTAAAGTCTACTTTTCCCCAGTTGAATTCAGGTGTTCTGGTTTTTCTCTGTTCCGTCTATAAAATAATTTTTCCATCACTTAACATTGTGTGGTCTCTGGAATCAAGACTTTTTCTCTTACAAAAATGCAGCAATGGCCAAATTTTTACAGCCAGGAGAAAAGGAAAGATTGAGACAGTTTTCTCAATAATTTCCTCAATCCACCTAAGATGCTGTTCTCCTTCTAAGTTATCACACTCCCTCTAATTCTGCAGGTCAGATGTCACCTTCCCTGGGAAACCTCTACTGACATCCCTCTCTCCCCACTTCCGTGATTCCTGCTCGTTTCCTTCATCTCCAGCAAAATTCATCACCTCTTCCTCTTTGTTCCTGTAACACTTCGTTATACCATTCTCATGCTTTTCTGTGTTCCCCTAAAAGCTGTGAATTTTCTAAAGGCAGTGCATTTTAAAAAATATTCCCCAATGTGTCCCCATGATGTCTGATATGTAAGAGATGTACAGTCCATTTTTCTTTGACCAGGTTTGCACCAGAAATGGCACAAAGCCTCCTTAGCCAAATTCCAAGGGAAGAGAATGTTCCCATGTGAATGCCTCCCCTCATTCACTGCAGTAAACAACAGCTTACTCCATGGCCGGGTACCTTGTCCACATTTTGAAGCCTGGGTACATGTGTACAAGTTTTGAGCAACACATCTTTTGGTGAGGATGGGTCTGATGCCACAGCAGGAGGTGGAAACAAGCCTTCCTTTCCTCATTTACCTATCAGTGACAGATCTCCATACTGGAATTATTTCAACTGGCTTTATGGGTCTCCACTGGATCAGAAAACTGAGATCAGGGAAAAATCACATAAAACAACAAATCCTGATTCTTCACGGTGGTTTCAGTAGTTGAGGTGGAGTCTGTTTCTTACTTACGCGTGGTAGAACACTTACTTCTGGGGACTGCTTCCCTCACCCCATTTGCACATGTAGTTGGTGGGGCTGTTCATTAAGATATGCTTCAATTGAAGGGCTTCCCTGTGGCACAGTGGTTGAGAGTCCGCCTGCTGATGCAGGGGACGCAGGTTCGTGCCCCGGTCCGGGAAGATCCCACATGCCGCGGAGCAGCTGGGCCCGTGAGCCATGGCTGCTGAGCCTGCGCGTCCGGAGCCTGTGCTCCGCAACGGGAGAGGCCACAACAGTGAGAGGCCCGCGTACCACACACACACACACAAAAAGATATGTTTCAATTCCCATGGGGATGGGCACACTCTAGGCACATCAGAATACTCCACCCCACAGGGCATAGTGATTGTCAGGGTTGAGGGAGTTGGTTACCTTAGCAGGACCAATTAGTGCCCTGTTTCAAAATTTGATATGGATTGGGAGGGGCATGGAGGGGAGGAAGAGAGAATGAGAAACAAAGACAGAGCAAGGCAGATAGATAGACTCTTACCTTGTGAAATTATCATGGAAGCCCTTGAGTGGACCCATGAGAGGAGACAGAGTTGGGAGTGTGTGTGTTGAGGGGTGAAGATGTAAAACAATTTAACCTTGGTGGAGAACCTGAAAAAAAAAATGTCCTTCAGGCCGCACCAGCTCTCAGAATCACTGTCAGGGGCCTTCTACATGGTTACAGCCAGTTTGGGGACGAGTCCATTACAGAGAAAGCACAGCTGAGAAATGCAGAGAAAAAGACATACTCCTGATGACATCATCCCTACCCCTGCATCCAGCCTTACCTGAACTCTCCAATAACATGTGGCAATAGATTATCTTTTGGCCTAAGCTAGCTGGAGTTTGGTTTCTGTCACTTGCAGCTGAAAGAGTATCTGACCAATAGACTTTTCTAATGCATAAATCTGCTTCCCATTTCCAGGTTATGGGAAGAGTACTTCAAGGGCAATGATGCAAGGCCGTTGACTTAAGTTTGATGCTATACTTGGCTGTTATTTTTGGGAAGATGTTACCTAAGGGTGATTTTAAAGGAGTGAGCAGACTGAGAGAGTTCAGATTCAGACTCTATTAGAGCACTTGTCCTACCTATACATCAGAAGTTAGTTCCTGAAAAAATTTCTTGCCTACATAAATACATTCTGGGTCCTTCAAGAGTGATTGCTTTGGCCTGCTAGGGTTTCCATTAAAAGATGTCACTGCCTATGGCTTCTGCCCAACTGTGCACTTATTGCAACATAAAGTGAGTTTATAGTCTAACTGAATATCCTGGAACTTTTCAAACTCTCATAAAGGTGCCTGGTAAGAAAGGTTTGACGTTAATGAGATTCCTCTTAGTTTGCATTGTTTTTTCTATAACCTAGAAACAAAACAAAACCCCACACCTTAATAATTTAAAATGACCATACCGGTCAAATAGTCCTCACATTTTCAACTTTCCTGTAATATATCACGTTTCCATTGAAGTGGACTATTGTAACTGCCTGAAAAAGTATTGTCTGATGTCTGTAAGCACAGTCAGCAATCAATAATTTGAAATTTGTACAATTTGCACCTTTAAGTTCTGGCACATCATTTTTTTATTTCATTCAATCTGCTTTTACTGTTGAAGAAAAAGCATTTTGAACCATTGCCACAGAGCACATTTATGTGTGAAACAGGGTTCATTTATATGGTGGGAAGTATATCATTTTGATGTTTATTTGCAATATTAATTGTATATATTGATTCCATTTTTTTCAGAAATTGTAAATTTATTATAAATACTACCACTGGTGTCCTTATTTTGGTGAGAATGTTCTTCTACAGAACTTGAAAACATTTTGGAGTCAAGTCATGGATTTTTAAATTCAGAAAGACAACATATGCTGTAATATTAAATTAAAATTCCATAATCAGTTGTTAGTTCAAGGACAAACTCGAACAGGAAATTCATTTTTTTTTTAATGTTGTCTCTTAACTGTTAGGTTAAGAACGAATGATCTTCTGCGATCATTAGCTCTTCTTTACTCATTTCTTGTGTTTGATCTTAAGCCCAAATATAAATGTAGTGTGGAAAGTTATCTTTAGCCATTTTTGAGTGTCCCCAGTGTTTTCAGTTAATAATCATAAGAGCAGTCTATCTCAAAATCTTTCTCTGCCCTCTCTGAATATACCACCCCACACAAACACACAGGGATAGGTCTGGATTTGGAAATAACTGAGTCATGACCCTTACAAGGAACACCTGAATTCAGCACATGTGGAAAGAAAAGTCAGAGAGCTGACACCCAAGAATCCTGGGAGCATTTCAGACTGAGAAGATTTCAGACTCCTCACTAGGTATGAGATGCTCTCAAGCTGTTAAAAGGGTTACGGGATATAGGCTGCAGGGCAGGCAAGCTTGTCCCTGAAGGAGTATTGCCAGCAAGAGAGGAATACTCTTCAGACAGGATGACTCCCCTCTGGGAGAGAGAGTGATAATCTGGATTCTGTCCTTTTCACTCACTCAGAAGTATAGGTCAGTTACTTTATTTTGCAGGCACGTAATTTAAAAATTACATCAAGTGATTTAGTACTTGCATTTTTATCAAGCACCTCCTGTGGGATGATGTGATAGGCACCCCGGAGGGCATGCAGGTGGGGGAGATGAAAGCCATGACCCTTGAAGCTAAGAGGCCTCTAATAGGGTGGGATAAAAAGTAAATGTATAGAACTATAAGATAATGTAGAAGGAGATAAGTGTCTGCAGATATGTACAGATATAGTGCTATAAATATTTACAAGGCGGAAAGACTGTCTCTGCCCTGGGGAATTTAAGACTTCATGAAGGAGGGGGCATTTGAGTTGAATCCTGAAGGGAGAGAAGAACATTAAGCAAAGGGAATCCATGCAAAAAGGCAAAAATTACATATATAGTATATTCAGGACATTATCCAGTATACATGGCATATAAAATATAAAGAGTAGCGAAGTGGAAGATAAGCCTGGGAAAGCAGATTGGAGCCAAACTATGGCAGGGCAGGTCTTAAATGGCAAAAACAGAGTTTGGACTTCCCTCTGCAGACACTGGGAGGCCACTGTGTTCTTGGGTAGGAGAGCCAGGATCCTATTAGAGTCTAGGAAGTACCTGGTACTGTTCTTATTGTCATGAAAATTGGGGAGACTGGAGGGAGACATTCAGGAAGAAGGCAGTGAGAGGCTGATTGGGGTGATGGCAGCTGGAATGCAAAGAAGGGGAGCAATAGAGGAGACATGGCAGAGGCAAGACCATCAGGTCCCATTAGCTGCATGAGTGGAGGATGCAAGAGACAAGGGGAGAGCTGAGCCGGGGTAAGGAGAGGATGGTGGGAGGTGGTGAATTTGATCCTGGACATGATGACTTAAAATTTCTAGTGTGAGACTTAGGAGAAGAGTCCAGCCAACAACTGGAAATGTGGTCGGGAGAGAGTATGGAGCTAAGATAAGGATTTGGGAGTCAGCCACAGAGAGGTGAGAGTTGACACTGTGAGAATGGATTAGATGACCAAGGAAAAACCATATGGAGGGAGGACTGGGATGAACACAGAGGAAACTGAAAATGGATGGGAAAAAAATCACTGTGGGGCTTCCCTGGTGGCGCAGTGGTTGAGAGTCCACCTGCCGACGCGGGACCAACCCAGGGGACACGGGTTCGTGCCCCGGTCTGGGAAGATCCCACATGCCGCGGAGCGGCTGGGCCCGTAAGCCATGGCCGCTGAGCCTGCGCGTCTGGAACCTGTGCTCCGCAACGGGAGAGGCCACAAAAGTGAGAGGCCTGCGTACCGCAAAAAAAAAAAGTACTTTGGAAGACTGGAGAGTGCCAGAGATACGCTCTATAGTAATGAGGATTCATAGAATAAAAGGCTATTATTTGAAGATGAAAGAGACCTTAGCACTCAGTCAGTCCAATCTTTTCATTTGACAGGAAGCAGAGGCTCAGAAAGGTTAAATTACAGCTGGTAAACAGCTGTATTCCAGGCTGTACTGAGTCCAGATTGAGAAGCAGGTAAAATGTTTCCTGGTCCTCCCACGTCCCTTTCCCGGACAGTCCTCTCCATCTCTGTCACTTATAATAACATTCAGAGTAGCGACATCTGTTAAGCTCTTTCTCGGAGCCGTGTATAGAGTCATGGTTATGAACTTTGGAGACAAAATTGCCTGGATTCTAAACTCGACTCCTTTGCTTCCTAGTTGTATGACTTTACACAGACTACTTAACCTTTCCAAGCCTGTGTCCTCAGCTGTAAATGGGGGTAATAACAGTATTTGCCTTATAGTTAATATATGTAGAACACTTAGAATAGTACTTGGCATTGTGGAATCACTGTGTAAGCATTAGCCATTATTTTATGAAGTACTGTGAATTAGGAAACCATATAATTTATTGTTCAAACTCGGATGCTTTTGAGCAGTGCCACGTGGAGCCACATGGGAGCCTGAGGCAAAAGGAAAAATCAGTAATACTGATCCTTCTTTTATTTAAATTTTTGGTATTTGTTAGTCATGGATTTTTTGCATTTTTAAGGTTTTTTTAAAAAGATTGCTGTAAAATACGATATATCTTGATTGCTGTGTTTTTGGGCATCCCTTAAATTTCGCACCCTCGGCAAATATCTCACTCGCCTCATTCCCCTACTTCTAGGTCTGCTGTTGAGGGTGATTTGAGAGACTTTCAATAATTACACAGGGAGAGCAGGCAGAAATCAATACTTTCCTGGGCACACCGAGACATACAGTCCCCCTAGTAGCTTTCAGTGCACAATCTGTAGAGTTCTTCTCTATTTGTGTGTGTGTGTGTGTGTGTGTGCACGTGTGCGTGTGTGTGCATGTGTGTCTTTTCTCTCACTAGTGGACACACTACCTTTCCCAGGGCATAGCTGTGACCTCAAGACCAACTGGGAACCATGTATGAAATTCAAGTTCGTTCCACAAAACACCACCTGGAATTAGAACCTGGCCCCAAGCCCCCACCTCACTGATGTTGTTTCCCTATAAGTTTGTGCCCTCAACTTTCAATCCTTATGTCCCTAAAAACATGCCACTAGGGCCAATGATAAGCTAGTCTCAGGAGGTGAAAGTGACTAACAGCTTAGGGTCCTACTATTTCCTGGAGTATTTGCATAATTTGAGGGATAATATTAGAACCTACCTCATAAGATTAAATGAAATAATGTATATAAACTACTTAGCAAAATGTGTGGACCTGGTAAATAGTAGGTAATAGGAGCTGTTATTGCTGTTTAATAACAAATTATTATATACTTATTACTATGGTTGAACTGTTTGAGATTGTTGGTAATCAATAGTGTTTGATCTACAAAAATAGAAATCTCATATGATTCAACTGACTACTAATACTACTACTGTGTTAATTAGAATATACTGAACCCTATTAAATGCCACTTGGGGGATCAAAAAATGGTCAAGTGTTGGCAATTTCATATGGTTCAACCTAGTAAAAACAGTCTATTGTTGGCAACGCTGTGTTAATCCAAAGGGCTGAGCAATTAACAATTGTTGTATTGGGTAATCACTTCACATGGGCAACTGCTTGCTTTATGAATTAGAAAGCTCTTCCTAATTACATGCCATACAATTATCTGCAGAGTATTATCGCATGCATTCCACTGCCTTCCACAAACATTTATGAAGCTTCCCCAATGTGTCAGGTATTGGGAGATGACTGAAAGGACTAGATGCCTGCCCTAGTGTAGATTTTCTCCAGAGCTCAGTGTTCTGGAGACTAAGGCTGTACCTCAGATTGTGTCCTTTTAGACACTAGATATTACTATAAGTAATTGCACCACATGGTCATTTTCCTATGTTGATAATTGCCAAGTTTTCCCAAAAAAATTCACTCATTTTAACAGAGCCAGTGAAGTTATCAGGAATGATATATGAGATGGTGTCAGATGGTGGTGTTCTGACTTTACTACCAGTTCTGTAAGATACAGCCCAGAACAAGCTGAAAGGAAGCCTACACACTTGACTTTGATTTGCTGACATATACTGAGAACCCCTTCTGCCCAGACTCCCTAAGTCATCCCCATGAGAAGACAGGATATAAAAATGCATAAGCGTTATACCCTCCGGAAATAATGTGGTTTAAGTTACAGTATGTCAGCCAGCGTGACCTTTGCGTTTTTGCACCTGGAGAGAACTGGAGGGATTTGCAAACTCTTCCCTCTGTCTTTCCAAGTCTTCTCGATTGACTTAGATTCTTCCCGCAGTGGGCTAATTCAGCCTCCCCTAGTTCACATAGAATCTGGCCTCAAATGAACTTTACCTAAAAGTAAGTATTCTGGTTAAATAGGGGTAAAAAAACCCAAACAAACCCAGGAATCATCAGCAGTCCTATGAAATGCTTAGGAATTCAGTTACCAAGAATCCATAGAAATAAACAGATTCAAGATTTTTCTTGAACTCTTCATTAAAACCAGTGAAGGAGTAACTGGGACACGATTAATGCTCTGAAATAGTGGATGGTAGATAAGCAGGCCTATGTGAACTTCAACATAAACAACTTGGATTTCAGTAATTTTTCCCCTGAAAATGTCCAAATATGAAAATATTTTTTAGAAACAATTCTTTCAGAAGAAGATGTTTCAAAGTCACTTAAAACAGTCTGGCGAGGCTCCATCTTTCTTTTGCTGACTTATTTATTAGCTATAATTTTTCTTTGTGTAGTAAAAACACTTAAGATCTACTCTTATCAAATTTCATGTATACAATATAGTATTATTAACTATATAGTCATCAACTTGCACATTAGATCTCCAGAACTTACGCATCCTGCATAACTGAAACTATTCCATTTGACCAACATCTCCCCATTTCCCCCACCCTCCAGTCCCTGGTAACCACCATTTAACTCTCTGCTTCTGTGCATTCGACATTTTTAGATTCCACATATAAGCAAGATCATGCAGTTTTTGTCTTTCTGCACTTGGCTTACTTCACTTAGCATCATGTCTTCCGGGTCCATCCACCTGATTGCAAATTGCAGGATTTCCCCCTTTTTTAAAGGCTGAATAATATTCTATGGTATATGACTGCTTTATTTAGTTACCTTTCTCTCTCCCTGGAATAGGGGGGAAAGAGCCTTTCAAACTTCAAGTTAAAACGTCCTCTTTCCTTTCCCTCTGCGCAGCTTGTCCCCCATCCCTTTCTCTCTGCTTACCCTTTCCCTGGCTAAAGAACTGATCATATGTCAGCCTGAGCCCCTGGATTCCTCGATGCACAGACTACAAAATATGTCTGTCCGTGCTGTCATATTCTGTGACTCACTCTGACCAGTCCCTTTATGCCAGGCAGAATGGGGTCCTGAACTTCTCCAGCTCTAGCATTTGGTCTGATTTGTCCTTCCAGACAGGAGTATTCCCACTTCTGAGAAGGGCACTTTTTGAAGGATAAACCACAAGCTTCTAAAAGTCTTGCTTTTCTTTAAAAAAACAAAACAAAACAGAAGTTTTATTTGCAACATTTTTGTTCTCATAATTGTTTTGCTGCCTAGCCTCTCTAACACATAAATGTGTTAATTTTAAGCAAATAGTAACCCATTTTTGCTTCTTTCAAAATTTTCAGTACTGTGAGTTACTCAGTGCTATTGTTGAGAGGTATTCAAAGATGATCAAGAAATAGTTCCTACCTTCAAGAAACTTGCAACCCGATGAAGTAAAATAAGAAATACACACAGTAACCTATAATACAAGGTATATTATAATAAATATCATCCAAGTTAAATGATTTAAGTATTCAGAAAAGCATTCTCCTGAATTTCTCTGAGTCTCCCTCAGCCTAAAACCTTTATCTCTGACTCAAGCATCTAAAAAATCATGTCCCACTAGACATTTTTTCATAATATCAGATCTTTTCAAAGTAATTTAGCCATGAAAGTCTTCCTCTATTTTTCCTCTCAAAGAACAAAAGCTTTATAGTCAATGTGTCAAGATAATCTCATATAGCTTTGGTGAACTCTGGTAAATGTGAGAAGAATCATTCTCAAATGAGGAAACCAAGAAATCAATGCCAATATTTCATCAGTAACGAAGGAATGGATTCATGATTGAAATAAAAAATGCCCCCAAAACACAGAAATTATCACCAGTGATAATTCCCTTATGCCTAAGGGAAAAAAATTTAATGTCATCAGCTCAGGTTCCTACAGAGAGGCATTTAAGTATTAAATAATCCTTTGACATTCCCTGGGATCAGCATGGAGGGAAATTATTAATAATGATAAGCGATATAGGTGGATTTTGTGAAACAATTATCAAAATTATATGTAGCCACAGTTTTCTGTAACTTTCTAGCACCTAACATGGTGGCTGGCTCATTCTTAGTAAGTGGATAAAAGAGCTCATGATACTTCTTGTACCTAGCAAGATGCCTGGCATACAGAAGGCACCTAACACATATTGGTTAAAGGAATGATTGACTAATACTCTTGTTTTAGGTACTAAACTAAGTTATGACACCAATTTACAGTCCTCATGGCTGATGAATGTTCTTGTGTCAACTCCAGAATCTCAGTATTTCAAGTGAATGTCAGAGCCCCACTTCCAAGTGTGCAGGGTCATTGTTGTTACCTCCCTTTGACCTGATCAACTCTTACTCATGCTCTGAGACTCCGTTTGAATGTCAGTTTCTCAGGGAGGCTTTCCCTAACTCCTAGAGCAGCATTTATCAAAGTCTGGCTCATGACCCACCTGTATCAGATTCATCTGGGTTATTAATCAAAGTACAGATTCCTACGAGTATCAAACAGATACTTGTACAGCCATGTTCATAGCAGCTTTATGTGTGATAGCCAGAGGTGGAAGCAACACAAGTGTCCATTAACAGATGAATTGATAAATAA
The DNA here is from genome assembly GCF_937001465.1 of Orcinus orca. Taxonomy (NCBI): domain Eukaryota; kingdom Metazoa; phylum Chordata; class Mammalia; order Artiodactyla; family Delphinidae; genus Orcinus; species Orcinus orca. The sequence goes on along the minus strand of NC_064572.1, from coordinate 76,408,200 downwards.
AATATTATATATTGTATATATGCACACACAATAGAATATATATATATAGTGTGTATATATATATATATACAATAGAATATTATTCAGCCTCAGAAAGGAAGGAAATTCTGATACATGCTACCACATGGACAAAACTTGAAGACATCATGCTGCTGGGGAGAGAGGAGAATGGGAAGTTATTATATGGAGTTTCAGATTGGGAAGATGAAAAAAGTTCTGAAGATAGTGCTAATGGTTGCACAACAATGTGAATGTATTAATGCTATTAAACTGTTAAAAGTAACTTTAAAATGTTAAATATTAAAAAGGTAAATATTTCGTTATCTGTACTCTACCACAATTTAAAAGGAAGGGCAGATACCTGGCTTCCACTCTGGTCTATTAAATCAGAAGATTGAGAGGAAGGGACAGGAATGCAGCAGGAACCTGCAAGCCCTCCAGGTGACACTGTTATAAAAATGTGAGAACACTGATACAGACCACATTAAATCCCCTCTGTTTTATACCAACAAAGCAATCTACACTTTCACTTTGAGATCATGCTTGTAATTTGACCATATACTCCACGAGGGTAGGGACTATGGTGTTCTTGTTCGACACTGCATCCCCAGCATTTAGCACAATGCCTGGCTCAGAGTAGCACTCATTATATATTGATTGAATTACTTTATCTGAACATGAATCTCATATTCCTTATTTATAAATAAATATAATAATTGTCCTAAGATGTTTGATATGAAGATTTGAGATAGTACACATAGAGGACCTCCCACCGTGCCTGACTCATAGTAAAAGTTCAATTACCAGAAGCTTGCTTTATTATTAATAGCATTATTTTGTTGTTATTATTATTACTAGGAGGGGGAGAGTATAACTATTCAAGGTTTAGACCAGGAGTTACAGACTTAGTTACCTACAGCCTCCAAGCAGGTAATGAAATTACATTCAGCATGCTGGGTTTACACCATCCAACAGAAAGCGGTGGGAATTGCGGAGCTCTGAACATGTATAGTCCACATAAAGGAGGTTACCGTTACCTAGTTTATGTCCACATAAAGGAGGTTACCATTACCTAGTTTTTGCCTGTTGGTACTCTATGGGTACTCAGATCCAGAGCTATCAGAGCTTGTGATTTTTGAAGAAAAGCTGGTAATACGAATTTCCATCTGAAATTTCACAATTTATAAAAGACACCTGGTTTTTTTTCAAGTTTTTAAAAGTTCTGTGCAAACCAAACAAAACACATTGATTCGTGGGCCATGAGTATGTACCCCTGATCCATCCCAAGGTCCAGAGTATCCTCAGGTCCCTAGGATAGACCCTCCTTTTATGAAAATGGAACTGGAAACATCCATTTTGATAGGGCTCACTGTACCTCTGGGTTTTGGAGACTATCTAGTGCAAACCAATCAAGACGATAGGGGAAAGGGTGGGGGCGGTGTCTTTATAATTGACCTGTTAAGAAGTTCAGGGTTATGACAGGCTAGAATGGATGTCCATGGATGCTTACAGCAGTGTGGACATTACTACCAACCCGAATGGTAAGACAATAATGGAGGACATGCCAGATGCTTTTATTTGTTTTCCAGTAGGTTTCTTGGTGAATTATTTACTGCCTTTGCAGTTAGGTTATTTACCTACACCCAGAAGGACGGAATTATTTCTAACAGCTAGAGGGCTCTAGCAGTCCATCTTTCAGATGCAAATGGATTTGCTGTAACAGTTTCAGATCTAAAAGTGGATGACTCTCAAATGTCATCTCTAAATATCAATAGATTAATATTACCTACACATTATTTAATCCATATGCAAAATTACCAATACTCTATGTCAAAAATCCTTTCCTTTTTTTTTAACTTTTTTCTCCCTTCCATTAATTTTTTTCTATATGTAATTGAACTTCTTGATTTTATGTTGAAAGCGTTCCTCCAGAAATCTAAATTAGAAAGTAAATTTCTATTGACGTGGTAGATTATTTAAATGTCTGGTAATCATATTAAGCATTTAGGTTGGTATATTTTAATTCAATTCTTGTCTAGCACATCCAGGAGAAAACTAAACAGACGGATAGTGATAGAAATCAAGAAAAATAAACTCTCACTCCACAAAAATATAATGTGACCATTTTAGAACCAAAACAACTTTTCAGCTTTTAGGGTTGCTCAACAAAAGAAGATTTAAGTGGAGCATCTGAAGTTTTATCTGCTCGTCACTCCTGCTATTTCTTCTGACATTTCCACTATCAAGACACTTAAATGTTATAATTTAGCCTTAATTCCCAGTTTCCCTTTCTTGCGCCCTCCATTCTGCTCTAGGACATGTTTTAAAAGCACTTAGAGGCACTTAATGGACAGATTTAGCAAAATCTTCATCCTGTTTCCACAGCTCAGTCGCATACAAAAGCCTGGGTAAACTCTCTCCTCCTTCTGCCTTCACCCCCTAAAAATATTGATTGTGGTCAAGGGGGGAGGCAGAGGGAGATTTCTCTTGTGTGAAAGCTACACAGAAAAAGAAATGTTTTTTTGAATTGGTTCTTTTCAGATGCTAAATGCCCACTTCCCCTTTCTTATCAGCCACTTTAGTTACTTCTGGAAATAACAGTACTTAAACAAGTGCCCACACATATTTTCAGTTTCTTGAACATCTCAAACATCACTGTTTCCCAAATATACTGACTTCAGGAAAATAGCAAATGCATTTTATTCCAAACCACTCTTTCTGATTTGCAAACCCAAGAGAGTTTAAGGGAAATGCAATCCACATGTTTCTGGCCATTTCTACTCACATGTATTTATACAAAGGGTTCTATTTTTTTCTTTATAAAAATAATTTGAAGTCTATGAAGCTGTTAAAATAAATCACGATACCTTTTATTTTTCTAAGAAAGAGGAAGTTTCTTTGGATAAGATTAAATTAATAGAAACTCTTTAAGATTTGACTTTGGCTTCAAATTTAAAAGTCATTTGGTAAGGGTGGGTTCCAAACTCACTTCAAAACTATCACACCATCTAGTCCCTCAACTGTTTTTACTATTTCCATTATTACATTGTTGCAAATTCTCTGTGTATAGTAAATCATTCATTCACCCGTCTTATATTTAGAGTGCCTACTTGAGCCAGGCCCTTGATGGGTGCTGGGGATACAAGAATATGGCAGACATGCTTCTGCCCTCACAGAGCTCAGAGTCTAGAGGAAAAAGACATATTGAACAAGGGATTGCAAGTCTGGTGAGAGAATGCCAGGGGATAGCAGAGAAGGCTTCCCAGAGGAAGGGTCTTAGAAGCCACGATGTTCAGCCAGACAAAAGAAGGGCCACGTCGAGAGCCAGTCTAAGGGACCAGCAAGTTGTAAAGCTCTGAGGTGGAACAGAAGGAAGGTCAATACAATTGGAGCTTAGGAAAGTGAGGGAGAGGGGTGCAAGGTGAGGCTGGGGCAGATCACACAGGACCCTGTTACTCCATCTGCCTTTCAGAATTCATGGTACAGGCACACTGATAGGGACAAAACAGGATGCTCCCAGCCTGACACATCTCCCAGACCAGCCCTCTGAGAGATGTTCCACGAAGTGCCACCAGCCAGGCAAAGAAAAGGCTCAAAGGGCAAAGACACCTCCTCTGAAATCGTTTTATAAAGATCCTATATATAAAATAATAGATATTCATATGTATGTAATATATGTATATTGTAATATAATATATGTAATATATATGTTCAAATATATTTTTGAATATGAAAATATATGTATGAATATGAATGTGTGAGTATATCTTTTATATTTTACTACCTTTTCAGTGGAGCCCTTCTCCCTCACCACTGCAGCTGCCTTAGTTTAGGTTTCTAGTTCATCACACCCCTCAGGTTGTATTATTCAGTCTCCCTGCCTCCAGCCTCTTCCCTTTCCAATCTCCACTGCCATGTTTAATACTGTCACTTTCCTGGTTAGAAATCCCTGAGAAACTCTAGATGAACCTCTGATACATCTGCTTTACCCAGAGGGCAGAATCCAGAGAAGTTTCTGGCCCTTATCCCCTTCAACAGCCAGACCTCCTGCCATTCTGCCCTTCTTCACATCCTCCCCTTCACCTCTGGGCACTCTGTGCCGTAGCCAGGCAGCCACACAAGCTTTCCACTCTTCATCTCTCAATCTATGCTGGGAAACACTGGTTCCATGGGATGTTAACAGGAATTAGGCCCTCAAGTAGTTCAATACATTGGGGAAATAATGATAAAGTTTGTTATGAGTTGAATTGTGTCCCCTCACCCCAAATTTATGTTGAAATCATAACCCCTGGTACCTCAGAATGTGACCTTATTTGGCAATAGGGTCTTTACAGAGGTAATCAAATTAAGATGAGGTCATTAGGGTGAGCTGTAATTCAGCATGATTAGTGTCCTTATATAAAGAGAAAATTTTGGACACAGAGACAAACACACATGGGAAGAATGTGAACATGAAGGCAGAGATTGGAGTGATGTATCTTCAAGTCAAAGGATGCCAAAGAGCGCCTGCATCAGGACCATTAGACGTTGGAGAGAGGCATGGAATAGCTTCTCCTTCGCAGCTCTCAGAAGGAACCAACGCTGCTGACAACTTGATCTTGGCCATCCAGTCTCCAGAACTGTGAAACAATAAATGTCTGTTGTTTAATCCACCCACAATGTGGCACTTTGTTATGTCATCTCTAGGAAGCTAATGCAAAGGTAAACCGCTCATTTCAATGCAAGACTTTTCAGAGTTTTTAATATGCTAATGTATATCCTAAACTCCAAGAGGAGATAGAGCATCCCAAACTTATTTGATAACAAAGCTTTTCTCCCCCAGTGCATTTCATGGGAATCAGTAGTCTGAAGAACACGCTTTGGGAAATGCTGACCCGGGACTTTGAACTTAGCTAAGGGTTAAGGAGGCAAATATGCAGTGAGTGAATGAGTAAACAAGTTCTCCCTGAGTTGTGAATAACTAACAGCCATTTAACGTTCCTGTACGTTCTACTCCACAAAGTGCATCCCTAACTGGTAGACGTTGATGCCCTGTGGAAAACTGAGTGAAAAACTGCCAGGGGTGAGAGGGTAAGCATTTGGGGGTGATAAGATATTCCATCCTTTTCTCTCTTAACTACCAGGCTGATCAAGGTCCAGTTGTATAATTTGTGGGGGCCAATGCAAAATGAAAATGCAGGATCCCTTGTTCATAAATTATTAAGAATTGCAAAATAGTGACAGCAGAGCCTTAAGCTAAACTCGGGCCCCTTGTAAACATGGGGCCCGTCTCATGCTCATGAAGCCACTCCTTCCTTGATGGACCCAACCTAATCCTTCATAATCTTGCACTGCTGGCTATTCATTTCATGAATAACAGGTAGAATGTTTCTGTATTGGAGGTCCCCCATACCACCCCCAGGTGCAATATTTCTGTATTGGAGGTCCCCCATACCACCCCCAGGTGCAATATTTCTGTATTGGAGGTCCCCCATACCACCCCCAGGTCCAATGATTCTCTAAAAAGATGCATAAGATTCAGTATCTAGTTGTACTTATGGCCATGATTTATTGCAGTGATGGGAGACAAAGCAAGATCAGAATGGGAAGAGGCACATGGGGCAAAGTCCAAGGAAACCAGGCAAAAGCTTCAGAGTCCTCTCACGGAGGAGTCACGCAGGACCCGTTTAATCACCCCAGCAAAGGGTTGTGGCAACACGTGAAATGCTGTCTACCAGGGAAGCTCACTAGAGACTTGGTGACCAAGGTTTCTACTGGGGGACTGGTCATATAGTCACACTCTTCCCAGCATGATCCAAAATTCTAGACTCCTAGAAGGAAAGTGAGTCTTTAGGATAAAGCATATTGTTTTCACAAACTGTTTAGGCATGGTGAGTCATTCCTGTCAGGAAATGCTGGGAACTCTCCTAAAATCCAAGTTCCCCAATTCCAGCCAAGGGCCAACCTCGTAAGCAGGCCTTTCTCAGGATAGTGGTTCCAGGCCTGTCACGTTACCTCTTTTCTGCACAGTCCAAAGGTGTGTTTTCTACAACTCATTAGGTTTTGCTAATAAGTGTTTACACTAACAGGGAATAGTGATTTCAGGCACTAATCAGCTTCTCTGAACACTCTTTCCAACTCGTAGTGAGTTGATATACTAGTCAATGAATTCAGATTTCTTCTGTTCAACAATTTAAGAAGACTCCTCCAAGAAGCCTGTAGAAGGTGACACACAGTGAGTCTCGGCTATTTGGCAAAGAAATCTTTCCATCTCTACTCCTACAACTTACTTGAGCATGAGGTAAAAGTGGAATTTATCATACCTTTTTTAGAAGCATTACACTCAAGCATTTGGGTGCTGTTACAAACCAACTCCAAGCTGACCGCCAGTTTCCAGAAATGAGTCTCTTTTGGGAGCTCGATGCTCATATGCTCCAGAACACGGTGACATTTGGTGCTGCAGCCCTTTCTCCTTCCAACCAAGCGGCCACAAACTCAGTCACGCTAAAATGAAATTGACTGAAAACACTTCTAAGTTAACTCTCCCAAGGATGTTGGTGTTTGACAGAGGACACTAAGTATGTCAAAGCCTTAAAGATAGCTCCTCGGCCAGCAAAGCAGGGAATCATTTTGGTAGGATAGGAAGCTATCCTGAAGCCTCTGATGAACATCCTGCACACTCAGATGCATCAGAATTGGATGCATTTGACAGAAGTCCCAGTTAGTTCACTGGAAGGTTGCACTGACTTGACCATTTCTTCGCCTTCACAGTAGTTACAGTGGCAATGACTCAGGTTAAGCTAACTGTCTTCTAATATTTTTGGAGAAGCATGTAGGAGAAGGGGTCTGGGGTAACAATCCAAATTTCTATTTGTCCAGATTGTGTTTGGTCTTGATCAATTCTCATGAGGTTACGACCTTAGTATTTCACGAAAGGAGCAATTAGACAATTCACTGATCATTTTCAAAGCTATATTAGTATTTAACACATCCATTGAATGTACTGGGGAATGTAGAATATAAAAATATGGGTTTTGACCTTCAGAACATCATGAAGTGTTATCTTTGATAAACACTGTGGCATATGGGGAGGGACACTGGACTTAGAGCTTGGCTCCTTGACTAGGAAGTTGAGTGGCCTTGGGCAGTTCACTCTTTGGCACGTCACTAGACAGCTCTGAGCTTCAGTTTCCTCATCTGCTCAGTGGAGAAAATAACCTCTCCATCACAGAGTAGATATCAGGATCAAATAATGTAGTTGAATTCATGTGGAAGTGGTAGGTAAACTATAACTTGTGTGTGTGTGTGTGTGTGTGAGTGTGTGTGTGTGCACTTAAAGAATAAGGAAAAGTGACTGTGTTTAAGAAAACCAGCACGTCTAATAAATGATGGCAATAACCCAGCCCCATTATGGAGAACAGTTACTGTCACCGTCTGTATCGCTGATGGTACAATTAACTTAATTAACACATACCTCTGTGGCAAGTCTGCTGAAATAACACTTTTCCTTTTCATATGTCCCAGCTTTGCCAGTGAGGCATCTCCAAGTCATGCATCTTCCAAGTTGAGAAGCCAGAGTATTAAATGGCTTTGAGTTGGTATGCAGAAAACAGAATTCCAGAATACTCACGTGGCTGGCAGCTCAAATTACCTAAAGCAATATTAGGAACCTCATCGAAATCTTGTAGAATAAGGCAGAACGACACCAATGCCTCCTAAAGTGGAGGTACGTCTGGGTGGGACGGTTGGGACGCCCTAGGGAAGCCATTCTCACCAAATCCAGAATAACTTTCCACAAGAATAACATCCTGTCCCTGCATGAGGTACAAACAAGGGAGCCTTCGTCTGTCATGATGGTAACAAGGGGTAACAAGGGCTTTTGACAAATGGGAGTGAGTCTGTGTCTAGATAAGGAGCAAGTCTGTTGATGGGCCGCTTGGCCATAGCACGGACTTCTGCTGATAGCCTTGGTTGAACGCCGTAGAGGGGTGGTCTGGGGAGACCTGGGATAAAGGGACATACCACTTCTATTTGGGGGTCTTAAGTTTCATTCCAGTTCTTTGGAGTAGTTGAAAACCTCTTAGGACTATTACCCTCTCTTTTCCCCTTTTCTCAAGTCCATGCATCCACTCATTTTCTACTTTTCTACCTATCTCTTCTGACTCTGTAGAGCTTTATTTTTTATTTCCATTCATCTTGACAATTCGCCCTACACTCCTTTACCGAATTGATTATTTCAGATATACAGCTCATCAATGAGATTACACTTTCCCTCAGTGCCAACATTCTTCTGTATTTCCCACAGCAACCTAGCAGGGGGCTGGTCCATGATAGAGGCTCAGAGGCAATAACTGTTGAATTTATTTTTTCTTCTTTCACTTCTTTCATTAAAAATTGGATGTACTAGTTCCAGAAGATTGCCTGCTTGTATTGGAGACCCAGTATAACAGTGGCTTAAATAAGACAAGTTTATTCGTCTCCCACATAGTAGTATGGAGGTGGAAGGTCCAGGGTAGGCAGACAGCTTTGCTCCAGGAGGTCATCCTGGGACTCAGGTCCCTTCTGTTTGCTGCTCTGCTATCTCTAGTTGCAATTCTCACCTGCCTGGTCAAACATAGCACATCAAGCAGCAGCACAGAAGACAACAGAAAAATGTAGAGTAAGACTGGCCCTCAGAGATTCCTCACATCATTTCTGTTACATCTAATTCATCGGTTCCAGGCCACAGGACCACAACTGGCTGCAACTGAGGCTTGCAAGTATGGTCCTTATTCTGGCAGGCCAGATGTCCAAATAAAAATCAGAGTATGATTAATATAAAGCAGTGATTTTCAAGGTTTTAAACCATGATTCACAATAAGAAACATATTCTACATGACAATACAATACAGGCATCATACACATACAGAAATGAAAACTGTTTTGAAACTATTTTTACCCCTTCTTTGTGTAACGCATTTTTATATTTCACAAATGTTTTTTGTGATGAATGAATGGAGCGTGGCCTGCAATCTGAAAGGCGCTATTTTAGAAGGACGAGAGAAGAATCCTAGGGGGTAATTAGGGCTCTCTACCATTGGGAAGGAAGCATTTGGGTCTGACCTTAGGTGAGATCATTTACCTGCATCCTTTGGAGTGTACATCACAGTACCATCCACAGTACTGGAGAGATACAAGAAAATAAGTAAATCAACCAAAGTAATCAGACCACAAATCAATTGAACAATCAATGAAATCTTAGAGAGTAAAGGTGAATCTCTACTGACACTTGAGATGAAATATTGAAGGCTAGAGGGGCTTTTCCACCAAGAGGTCCTCTAGGGATGGGAAAAGAAGAAATTCTTTTTGTCTCTTAATATGGGTTATGTGTAGATAAAACCCTCACACAAATATCCATCCTATTGATCCTTCTGTATTTTAAGCTTAACAGATAATTCAGATCAAAACCAAATTGATCTCACGTTAATTCTTTGTCATGGCCTCAAATTTATGAACTGTGTCAAGGGCAGCCTCATATATTCATTGTGCTAGTGTATCTCCCAGACCATCTTAATTCACTTTTGTGCTAGAGTAATCTATATACCAGATTTGTCATTCCTTCTATCTACTTCAAATCTGGGGAAAACCTCAGATCATGTGATGTTTTTTCCTTGACAGTTTCAACTGACTTTTGTAGATTTTTGACAGGGGGAAATAAAATCAACAACTCAAAGAACATTACACTACATTTGGTATCAGAGCAACAGTTTTGGATGAGTTTGAAATGACTTTTTTTTTTTTTTTTTTTTTTTTTTGTGGTATGTGGGCCTCTCACTGTTGTGGCCTCTCCGGTTGCAGAGCACAGGCTCCGGACGCGCAGGCTCAGCGGCCATGGTTCACGGGCCCAGCCGCTCTGCGGCATGTGGGATCTTCCCGGACCGGGGCACGAACCCGTGTCTCCTGCATCGGCAGGCGGACTCTCAACCACTGCGCCACCAGGGAAGCCCTGAAATGACTTTTAAATGATGTCACAATAGATGCTTTAAAACAGGCCCAAACCTTTTGTGCCACGAGCACTGTTGGCTTAATTAGTTCTGGTGGGGGCTTCGTCATTAACTGCGAGCTAATTGTGTTAGTGGGCTCCTACTGCAGCGCTGCCAGAGGTTTTGGTTTTGGTAAACAGTGCATTTCCATGGCATTTATTGAAAGACGCCTGGTAAGTGGCAGGACAAGGATGTGCTTCACTACAGAGCTTTTCTTTGTTGCAGGCAGGGCCTCTGAACCACTCACTCCCAAGTTTTTGGTCACCTTTGCCGCTTCCCTGCTTCATCACTGCTTGGAGAGGCCCCATCCCACCACTTCAGACCTAATAAGTAGCAATAGAAGTCAGAAGTTTTTACTGTTTTAAAGCCTGCTAAAAGACTTCTGAAGAAATGAGTCCGTGTTTTCAGTCCTGTTTTCATTCCACGTCCCAAAGCTCATCTGGATCGGCGTCTGTGTTTGCTGCCTCCGGAGAGAGAGGCTAATTACTGGACAAAGCTGGGGATTAAGCTTCCCTCTTGCCCTTACGAAGGAACAGTCCCACTGGAACAGGGTTTAGGGCTTATTAGGAGAGTAGTGGAGAGAAAAGGTGTTTCCTCAGTGCAGCCATTCCCCATCCTTTTTGGATGAAGAGGAATGAAATGTACAGGGCTTTTCATCCAGCACCTTCGGCAATCACCAAGAGAGCCTTGCAAGGCCCCTGCAGATGGGGTATCTTTTGCCATCTATGCAAGCAATAAGACATGACAAGCACTTTATTTCATCAGGGCTGCACACCTTGAATGCATTTTGTGGCATAAGGCCAAAGTACAGATGACTTAAACTCTCACGAAATGCAATATTCTTTCACAAATGCATTAAAACCCTTGCACTGGCTTATTACTACTAAGAAGTGAAAATTACTTGAAAACTAAGGAGGAAGATAGGTTTCCTAAGATAGGGTCCTAGGGGTCAGGCACCTTGACAGCCAATAAGAAGCCTCCATTTGCAAATAATGTTCAAAAGACACATCTTAATATATAGTCAGCCTGGAAAAGGGCTCTGAAATCTGAAAGCAGCTGGCTCTTCCTGTATTGCCAAAGGACAAATGTTGAAGTACAGCCCTAGAAGGTTAGATCATGTCAGCATATAGACCGTTACACCAGCCTTCTGGGTTTGGATGAATACTATTTTCTCATTTTCCTAAAAGATTACACAAGGTCTTATGCGTTTATAAAAGATTTTTTAACACTTTTGGGTGAACTTGGCTTTTAAAAATTTGCCTTCGAGGATGAAGGCTCCAGGGTAGCTGCACTCTGGCCCTTCTAAGTCCTTCTCTCCCAGAGAGAGACACATTTGTAGATGATTAGAGAACTTCAGGTGGGAACTTTACTCTGCCTCTGGCTTTATGCCTTAAAATATGACCTAAGGCAAGCTATCATTTCCCAGAAATGAAATATGTCATACGTTACTATTAAAGTGAACCAGAAAAAGAGCATTCTATTACAATAATGGGTGTTGTTTTTTTTAAAAAAAGTAAATGTCAAATGCCCAAAGGAATAATACATATTTGATACTATTATTGGAACAGCAATGCCAGTAACTGCATGAGGTACTTATATTTAGTACTATTCCTATAGTAAAGGGATTTTATGTAAACCTTTCAGTAGAGTTATTGTGTCAGAGGAAAATGAGATACAGCATCACTCATTATTCATGCAATCAGTATACATTTATTGGAGGTGACTGTGTGCCATTCATCAGTCTAGATGCTGGGGATGCAAAAATAAAATGAATAGAACATCTTCCTGCCTTCAAGGAACTCACATTCCATTTGAAGATACAGATATAGCAACCAACTACAATGCAATGTCACAACTGCTGTAATAAAGATTCCGACTGGTCTGTGAGAGTACACACTACAGAGAATGATTCTTCAAACAGGAGTCCTCGCTATCCTTAGTGGCCTGTTCAAGCTGAGCTGGATCTTCACATACTCATCTATCAGGATGAAGTGTATACGAAGCAGATGGAACAGTATGGGCAAAGATGTTGCAGAAAAAAAAAAAAAAGCACGGCACGTTTAGGTAACGATGAGTGGTTTTGTGTAGCTACGGAGGTAAGCCTGTCAAACTGTCTAACGTCAAATACTTTGATAGACTAGTTTGAGTTAAAAAAAAAACCTTGAGTGATTTTTGAGCAGTATAATTTGACAAAATGAATGTATTTTGCATTATACTGTATAGGGCCAAGGCAACGAAAGTAAGAGACAAAATACTGCATGGAATAAAACTGTCATACTCACCATGACTCAACTGTTAACTTACAAAAATACACTTACATCAAGAAATGCAAGAAAATTGCTTACTTCATGTGCTTATGGGTGGATTGAACCTAATTTTGTAGCATTAAAACCAATTTCCCACTGAGAAAACATGTCACAGAGGATGGCATGAACCTTTCTAATTATTAACAATATTTGATATTTCAATGTCACCTTTCATCCCAAGATCAGTCCTGTACACATGGGAACAGATAAGCTCCAAGGAAACAGAGATAATACTAATACAGTAATTCACACTGCATTTCTATCGTCTATATTCCAAGAGCTTTCCAGCCATGTATTTCTCTTACTTTTACTTTTAGAAGGTGGTGGATGTAGTTGTAAAGAAGAGGTTTCTTTTTTTTTTTTTTTATTAGCTCCTACTACAAGAAGTCTTAGCATGGAGTAAGGGCCACATCTTTCCATACACAGCTATCCTTGGGAGATCATTCCCCTTTCCTTAGCTTCTTTGCTTGCTGATCTCCTTCTGAGACACAGCAGTGTGCTGTGTTTTCATGGATTCTCCAACTTTCTCAAAAGATTAACATCACCATCATCATCATCATCATCATCACAACAACCTTAACTACTATTGCTGCTCCTTATAAAACACTCACTTTATGCCTGCCCTGTTCTAGTATTCTAGGAACTTTAGAAATACACCACATTAATTTCACACCAACATTATAGACGAGTGCTGTTCAACAGAACTTTCTGTGATGATGGAAATGTTCTATATCTGTGCTGTCCAATATGGTATCCACTAGCCACAGGGGATTATTGAGCACTTGAAATGTAGCTAGTGCTACTGAAGAACTGCATTTTTCTTTTATTTAATTTTCATTGAAATAGCCTCATGGCTAGTGACTACTACTACTGTATTGGACAACACAGTATATACTTTGTGGTTTATTAAAAAAAAAGTCTGTTTTCATCAACAGTAAGAACTTATTGAAGACTAGTGTGAGTGAATAGTTCAGAAATATCTTGAAGCTACAAATATTTTAAAAGAAGTCCCATGTTTTACATTTGGAGAACTTTTATTCCACCCTTTCTGCTTGCTATTAAAATTTTACTTAAAAGATGCCTGTGGAATGGTAGGAAAACATAGGATCATTTCTAAACAAAGAACACTTTAAAAAGATGCAGATGATGTCCTTAAATGAAATCTCATTGTCATCCAACCATCCCACATGGTCAGCAATGATAAGCTATAGGCCATCCACTGAAAATTGGGATTCCAGTTACTGATTTTTCCAAAGGGAGACATTCATCTCTGCTTATAAAAAGGAATGATGGGGCTTCCCTGGTGGCGCAGGGGTTGAGAGTCCGCCTGACGATGCAGGGGACACGGGTTCGTGCCCCGGTCCGGGAAGATCCCACATGCCGCGGAGCGGCTGGGCCCGTGAGCCATGGCCGCTGAGCCTGCGCGTCCGGAGCCTGTGCTCCGCAACGGGAGAGGCCACAACAGTGACAGGCCCGCGTACCGCAAAAAAAAAAAAAAAAAATGTAAAAAAAGGAATGATGAAAGAGGATTTTATGTTTTGGGTGTCCACGGAGAAACAGACTTCACATAAACTCTTAATTCACATTTCCACACTTCTCTCACTAAAACCACCTCCCCAGGATTTCTCTAGTTTGTGTGTGAAAATATGGGAATAAACTTCTTTAACGTGAAGAAGCTGATTGGAAGACAATCACATTTCCGTTAGTCCGCTCTGTAACTTAGACTGTTACCACTGCCAGAGAAAGAGAACTTAAGTAGCCCTTGGTTTGAACCATCTGTCGCGAAAATGTGACATATGTTTGCTTCGTTTACTCAACAACCAAGTGTAAACTGATACACTGAACAAGGAATCCGTGTGTGGTGTGACTACGTGTGTGTGTGTGTGTTCGCGCGCGTGAGGAAGGGGGTGCTTGATGAGGGCTTCAGTCTCGTCATACCTGCCCCCGAGGAACACGTGCACAGGAGCGCAGATCCGTGGGATGTCCCCGGGGTTTGGGGCGCCAGTCGACGTGCAGACACACTCCAAACAAAGCGCCGCACGCAAGAGAGCGGCCGCCGCAGCAGCAAGGGGCGCGCCCGGCTGATGTCTAGTTGAATGGAGAGCTACCCAGCCCTCCTCTTTCCTCCTCCTTTTCTCCCCGCTTTTACACCCCGCTTTCAAACTTCAACAAAAGCCCTTGCCCTTTTCAATTACCCCCAGCCCCACCCCTCGATCTTTTCTCTCCTCGGCAGCCCATTGTCTAGTACAATGGGTTTGCATATTTGGCAGCTGGGCTCACCCACCCTTGATTCAAACTCTGTTTCCCTAAGAGATGAACTTAGACATCAGCAAAGATCCCCAATACAAGTCCTGAGCGGCTGGACGAGCTTGCCACTGCGGGCTGTTTCCCAGACCCCTCTCTGGACACAGCGTAGACTTCGGTGTCCCGGGCGCCCCCCTCCCCACCCGGCGTGTGAGGAGGGGAGCGTGTGTTCAGGGCGCGGTAGGGGGGTCGGCAGCCCGGCTGAGAACGAGTGGTCCCAAGGATTGGGGTGAAGGGCTGTGCGTGTGTTGAACCTTTAAATTTATTATTATTTTAAAATTTACTTTTGAAACAGCCAAGATGGAGGTCAGTTTATAAATTTCCCAGAGCCAGGTCTGACGCGGTTTAAATGCAGTGGGTCAGGGGTTCCGCTTTTGTCTCCTTGTACAAGCTCGAGGAGAGAGGTAAAGGCTGCGTGTGCATCTGTGAGTGTGAGCGCGTTGGTGGATGATTGGGTGGGCGCATCCCGCGATCGCAGCTCCGAGGGCCTGGGTCTGAGTGTGTTTTTAACACGCCAAGTCTTGGAGTCACAGCCGCGAGTGACGTGGGGAAAAACTTTATGTTCGGAAGAAGGGTCTGGTTTGATTGCGCTAGGACGAAGAAAGAAAGAGCCCTTGTGCATTGTGCCCTCGTGTGTGTGAGAGAGACAGACACAGAGAGGGAGACAGAGAGACTAAGCGGCGCTAGCGGCCGGCTGCAGAGCGCTGTGTGTCCTGTGCGCGCTGGCGGGATCTGGCCCCGGGTCCCACCGCCCGCGAGTGTGTGTATCTGCGGCGTCCCTGCCGGCGAGTATCAGAGGGGGCTGGCGGTGTGCTGCGGGGTGGCAGGGGCAGGCGGAGGGGCTTCTGGCAAAGAACTCTGGCCTCGGAACCCGCTGCCCGCCGCGCATCTCCCAATAAACACTAACATCCCTAAAGGGCATCCGAGCCGGGGCTCTGCTGGGAAATCATCCTGGCCCAAATCGATCTTCTGAGCTCTCGGAGATTACTGCATCTTTCTTCGTAGCGCAGAGACGTGAGCCTGGAAAGGGAAGGAGAGGGCGACAACACCTCCCACCCAAATAAATAAATAAATAAATAAACTGGCTTCTCGCCGCAGCTGGAAACGGTCGATTAAGCCCAGGTTGGTGGCATTTGGAGAGAGTTTTCTCATTCTGTCGGCTTGGGAACCCGCCGCCACTCCCGCACTCCCCTCTACCCCTCTTGTAGGCGCCCCTCAACTTTGGGGCCCAGGGGCGTGCGCGGCGCGGGGCTGCACCTGCCCTGGCGCTCCGGGGCTGCGGGCCCGTGCGTTCGGCCTGGGTGGCAGCGTTGATGTGCCGGACGCCAGGGCGCTGGGCTAGTGTGTATGCGCGGCGCGGACGCCAAGGAGCAAGCAGAGGACCGAGCGGCGGGTAGGGGCGCAGGAGCCGGGTTTCGGCCCCAACCGGGACGTAGGTTCCCCATCTCCAGGCTGCCTCGGAACGGAGGCGAGCCCGGGGAGGAGGGGATACAGCGATGGGGGGCAGCGATTGGTGGTTTGGGTGGGGAGGGCTGGCTGAGCGAGCTAGCTGGCGCGACGAGGGGGGTGGCGAACTTCTCGGGAGAAGGGGTTTTCCCGGGAGAAGGGGCTTTTTCCGAGAGAAAGAGCTGCCGCCGCCGAGTGCTTAGACTCCAGGCAGCGGCCGGCTCCGCTCGCCCCGCTCGGAAAGTAACGTTATTTATTTATTTGCTTGCGTTCAGCCTCTTGGGTTGGACCCAATAGACACCCCCTTGGACTTCGGGAGCCCGCCTCCGACCTCTCCAGCCTCCACCCTGCTCGTGCAGGCGGCTCCCCGGAATACACGCACATGCACCCCCGGCACCCCCTCCCCGCGCCCCGACCCGGGCAGGGGGTGGGCCCTCACCCGGGCGCTAAAAAGTCCCCCTAGGCGGGAGCAGGGGAGGGCAGAGGGGCGGGGAGGCTCCAGCACTCTCCGCTCTCGTTTCAAAGCGCGCTCTCCCTTCCAGGTTGGGTCGGACCTGAACCTCTAAAAGCGGAACCGCCTCCCGCCCTCTAGCCAGCAGCCCGCTCGGAGCTGAGTCGCCGGCGGCGGTAGCGGCGGACGGACCGGGGAGTTTCCTCTCGCATTGGATGGAGCTGAACTTCGGGCGGCCAGAGCAGCGCGGCCGTCCGGGAATCGCTGCGTGCTGAGCTCCCTCGGCGAGACCCAGCGGCAGCTCTGGATTTTCGGGGGGGCGGGGACCAGCTGCGCGCCGGCACCATGTTCTTGGCGACCCTGTACTTCGTACTGCCGCTTCTGGGTAAGTCGAGGCCGCCGCTAGCTTTCTTATCCAATGAGTCTTCTTGGAGAGTACTAGAGGCAGCCCCCCAGTACCCCCTCCCCCCCCAAAAAAAATTGCGGCGCGGTGGGTGTGGGACCGCGAAGTTTCGTTTTGGGGAAGGGGATCCTGAATCCTCAGCACCCCGGGCTGGGGGGTGGGGCAGGGGCGGCGCGGCACTTGCCCGCAGCTTTTCTTCCTTGGTTTTTGTTTCTTACGTTTTTAATGACCTAGCCTGGCGGGAAATTAAAGCGTCCGAGCCCTCCAGCCCCAAGCCCGACGCCCCTTGCAAGTCCCGGGGAGCTTGCGGAGGCGCGGGGGGGCAGGTGGGGTGTGGGCGAGCACCGGGCCAGGAGAGCAAACTTGGAAGGGAAAACTTTTCCCGGAATAGCATCTCGGTGCTCCCCGCCGGGCGGGCCGGGTATCAGGGCTCACCCTCTCCGCGTGCAACGCCCAGCCCGCCGCCGTTCTCCCCTGCCGAAAGCCCCCGGGCTTCAGTCGGGCCGGGCCGTGAGAGTGGCTGGAGCCGGGAACTGCGGGAGGGCGGCCCTGGAGGCCGAGCAGCCGCTGAGGCTGGTCGGTCCCGGGGCAGCAGGGCCTGCACGCGCGGTGGCAGCGTTGGCTCGCGGGCAAACCGCAAAAAGCCCGCAAAGCCTCGGGGCGCCCCGGGGGTTGGGTAGGGGGAGACTAGCGGCAGGAGGTGCCCGGGCGGGAAGATGGACCCCCCAGGCGTAGGGGGGCGGACGCGCTCCGGGAGCCGGGAGCCGCAGAAGGCTGCTCCTGCGCGCGTCCTCCCCCACGGCTGGCGCACCGCGCCCCAGCCCAGCCGCATTCACGCTCCCTCCCCTCCCCCCCACAAGACGTGCTCCTGTCGGCCGAGGTCAGCGGCGGGGACCGCCTGGACTGCGTGAAAGCCAGCGATCAGTGCTTGAAAGAGCAGAGCTGCAGCACCAAGTACCGCACGCTCAGGCAGTGCGTGGCGGGCAAGGAGACCAACTTCAGCTTGACATCGGGCCTGGAGGCCAAGGACGAGTGCCGCAGCGCCATGGAGGCCCTCAAACAGAAGTCGCTTTATAACTGCCGCTGCAAGCGGGGTATGAAGAAGGAGAAGAACTGTCTGCGCATCTACTGGAGCATGTACCAGAGCCTGCAGGGTACGCGACCGTCTTCTTTTCCCCCTCCCCCAGCCCCTGAAGGCAGGCGGGTCCCTAGGCCCGGGGTCCGGCTGACCTCATCCTCCACTCACTTCTCCCCAGCTGCAGAATGAGGACCTTTCATTGGCCCCCAGGGACGTGGGCAGCTGGTGTTTGCTGCCGGTCTGGTTGTTGGAAAACCCGTGAGGGGGTGAAGGGACATCCCAGGGACCCCGCTGACCTCTTTGAAACTTGGTCGGAACATCGGAGTAGGAATCCGTTAAAGGCCTGGCTTCCCAGGATAATCCAAAGGCTTCCACTGCATCTTGCCTGGATTTCCCCCCTCTCTTCTTTCCTTCTATCTATACTGACATAAGATAAAGAATTGAGAATGAAAGGTCCAGTGGAATCTATTCTATCTTTACCCCCCTCAAACCTAATCAAAGGCAGATGTGGGAAAAAAAATTTTGTCATCTTAGATTACCTGAGTCTTAAACCAGCTGGTGTAGTTCAGCCTTGGTTAGTGCAGAAGTGGCTCAGAGAGGGAAAGGTCTACTTGTCATAGCCATCCATTACAGGGGCAGTTTTTTGGTCCTTGTGTGCCAGAGGTGGGTCACATTTGTAAATCTGACTCAAACATTCAGTGCATTCATTCTCCACTGAGTCTGAGGCTCAAAATTTGTAATATACAGATTTGACCTCTCAGCTGCCACTTCCTCCAGAACGTACTAGTGAAAACCTGTTTCAGAGACTTAGTGTTTAATAGCCAGGGTACCTGCTTTCTGACTGCATGGCATTTTTTGGGAGTAAGAAAAAGGGCCAGCTTTGTTCTTCTATTGGCTCCTGGAGGCAAGCTGGGCTTGTGACGTCACTGGTTCCTTCCTCTCTGATTTCATTCCTTTGCAAAGAGTGGGAGAGTTTTCTGGCAAGATCAGGCTGGGTTGCTCTCCAATGTTTTCATGGCACTATGGGGAGAGCCAGGACAACAGAGGCAGAGGGAATGAAGAGAAATAACCAGAGCCAAATAGAGGCATTTGAAATCTTTGAAAGTTTCAGCATCTTTTTGTTACACAATCATAACATAATTAGAATTCAGATTCAGTAACAAAAACTGACTGAAATATGTCTGTTTTCCAGATCTGAGCCCAATCTTTCTGTTGTTTTTAGGAAATGATCTGCTTGAAGATTCCCCGTATGAACCAGTTAACAGCAGATTGTCTGATATATTCCGGGTAGTCCCATTCATACCAGGTAAGCAGATTTATACTTCCACTCTGATGCCATCGCCTGCTTGAAATCTATTGGCTTACATTCTCTTTGGCTCTCAAGTAGTGTATAAGTAGATAGTTGAATGGCACAGTGTTTCTGGGAAATTAGAAATAGGATGATGATAATGAAGAGGCAGAATGCCTAGAGATGATTGTATGACTTGAAAGTAATTCTAAATGAAGTAATGTTGTGTGGTGGTTTGAGAGAGGTTGGAAGGAGGTGACTTTGTTGAATTTTTTTTTTCCACGTTAAAATATGATTGGCCAACTCTTGCAAAGGGAGTGCCACTTCTGTCTGTAGGTGGCAATCGTATTCCCTTCTTGCTGCATACTGTACACAGTGCCTCCCTGGAAATGGGACATGTTTAAATGATGCCACTTTACTTTACGAGACGCCTGAAGATAATCTTAGATTGTTGAAGAATTTTGGTTGGACTCACTTGTCTGCCTTTGATTTAAAAGATTAAGCTCAACCATTTGTTAGCAGTTTTTTGTTTTGTTTCTAATTTTTCCTGAGCAAGTGTGTACATATACAGGAGAATGTATTACTGACCTTTCAAAAGTGGTCTCAGTTCCCATAGTCTGTTTTGTCTCTCTTTGCAAGTCTACATGTGGTTTGGAAGTGACCTTAGTTTTCGAATTAAGTTTTTCATAACATCTGCATTCAGACAACCCCATAAATAATGAGCAAGGCAGTGATTTCCCTTAATGACATAGAGATTCCAGACTGATGTTGACTTTTTTTGTTTACAGTTAAGACTTTTTCTCAAGTATATATAGCCATCACAAATTGTATGTTTCTTGATTAACCATGGTGGTTCACGTTGAATTTGTTTCTATGAGATATGGTGGTTTGGTACTGGTGAGAGTGTTCTGGTGTTCTAAATGTTTTATGTTTTCCTGCAGAAAGACATAGAACCAAGGAAGTATGTAAATACTGAAATTATGTGTGGGTGTATTATACACATATTCATTCATTCACGGACATCCATTCTACATACATTCTCACCTTTGGGATTTTGGCAATGAGCCAGACAGATGTCATATCTGCCCTCGTGAATCTTAGAGGCAGGCAGCAATTGACATTTATTAAGCTCTTATTATGTTCCAGGTACTGTTTAAGATCTCTTCATCATTAACTTATGTAGTCATCATCAAGTGCATCTTAGATATTGTTATTTCCATTTTAGAGATGAGATGATTGAGGCAGGGTGAACTTAGGAAACCAGCCCAAGATCACAGAGCTCCTAATTGGTGGAATGAGAATTTAAACCTATATTTGTTTGCAAGACTTTGTAACATCTGCCCCTTGCTACTCAGAATGTGGTTCTCAGACCAGCAGCTCGGACATCACCTGGGAGTTTGTTAGAAGTGTGGAATCTCAGGTTTCATCCCAGAGCTACTGAATGAGAATTCGCATTTTAAGAAGATCCCTGGGCTGGGTGCTTCGTATGCACATGCAGCTTGAGAAGCACTCCTCTGTATTATGCTTTTGGTTCAGAGGAAAAGTGTGTGTGTGTTTGTGTGTGTGTGTGTGTGTGTGTGTGTGTGTGTGGTCTCTTTCAAGATAAAATATAAGGGGACAAGTTTAGTATCAGAGGTGTTCATATATTATCCTGAATAATGCTGATAACTTCCACCGCAAATCCCTATTAATGCTGTCTGTCCCTTTGGCCCAGCCAGGACAGTGGCTGGAGGCAGTGAAGCGGGGATGCACAGACAAGAGTGTATGACCCTCTGAGCTCTCATGGGAGCAGGTCAGAAGGAACTAGGATGGGGTGCCAGAAACCAACCTGGCTTTCCTGGCACCGTGAGGGGCAGTGCCTCTTGCTGGCTGCCTGCTCCACGGAAGCATTACTCCTCAGTCTTTGTACTGATGCCTGGAAGGATACGAACCTCCCCAGGGACAGTGAGAGTGAGGAAGTAGGTAAGGAGGAAGGTTCATTTGGGTTTTAATTTCAAAACTGTTACGAGCTATAGGGCTGCAATAGACTCATTTCCCCCTCTCTGGGTCTCTCTTTTCTTGGTATAATGAGGTCGTTGGAGTAAAAATCTCCAGTCCTAACAGCCCATGATTCTGAGGGAAGATTGAGGACACCTTCAGAATCCCTCCTCTGTGCTCCTACATTTGCTCTTTTCAATCCTTGCATTCATTCTCCACTGAAAGTGACTTGGTCATTCTCGGATACCACTGACTTGTCTGGATTTCTTTGACGAGTGTCAGAAATTCTTCCGCACGGACCGAGTCCCCCTCATTCATTTGTTTGGATCCCTCTCTCAAACTGGTGTCTTTTCATAGCAAATATGATCCTCGGTTTGTGAGACCCAGCCTACCGAGGTCTCAGAAGCCATAATGAATTACGCAGAGCCAGGAAGGTCTTGTCTAGAGCTACATTTCATATCTCAAGGGCGTTGGATTTAGGTTCCAGCTGTAATGAGCTTTGACCTCTGACAGTGACTGTGTTCCTTAAGTGGGTATAGGAAAGCCAAATGGAGCCTTGAGAGGTTTTAAGTCACTGAGTAATGCATATTATCCCGTTTGGCATTTGTAGGACGGAGGGACAGAGGTTCAGGGTGATGAGTGTCGCGGTTGATGAGAATCTCTCTGTCTTGAGAGTCTCTGAGGTAACCAGGACAACAGGGCCTTTGCCTTTTGCAGATAGGGTAGTAATCCGAGTTTCCATATTTGGATTTCTCTGCCCAAGGGGAAGAGGATGTTTATCCACATACACTAAGTGTGAGCTGAATCCTCTCACCGAACAAGACATGTTTGACGTTCTTGAGTTTCCATTTTTTTGGACTCTTCAAACCCACAGCCACCTTTGCCATTGTTTACTTGATCACCAGTTAAAAGGCCATATGGAGGTATTATCCATGGCAGGAACAAGGAAGGGAACAAGAATAAGGTAGAATCTAAAAACTGTCATCTGAGGCCTGAGCTACAGAAGGGAAATAAAGCAGCCTCGTCTGGGGAGAACTGCAGTGGGAGGTTGGAGAGATTACTCTCCTGGAAACGCAATAGCGGAAGCAGAAGCGTTGGCCTCTACGGCGCGTTGAAGGGCTCTAGGAAGTGCCTTTTCTGTGCGCGGATGCTGGTGTGGTTTTTAGGGGCCTCACCAGGCAGTGGGCTAGAGGACACAACGGAAAAAGTGAGCCAGTGCACAAGGACGTTGGAGGAGAGGAGAGAACAAGGAAAGTGTCTTGGGAGCCAAGAGGGCAGAGCTCTGTGGGCGCTCAGAGGCTCAGAGGATGGACCTATCAGGTGGTGTTTCACATCTGTGTCTCTCAGCCACATCTCTGCTCTTTAACCTCCATTCTGCCTCACCTTTTCTTCTTCACAAACGTTCAAGAAGCAGCAAGAAATAGTGATTTGAAAGGAAGATGAGCCTGTCTGCAATGTTTTTGGACTCTGGAGGGTGAGAGCAAAGAAGGAGAAATTTGGAAAGTGCGATGGGTGCAGAGAAAAGCCTGAAGATGGAGGATCAGAGGGAGGATGTAAGGCCCTCTGTGGCAGCGAGAGATTAAAAAAAGGGCCCCAGTGTTTAAAAGTATTGATTGGGAGGTTAGATTTTGTAGAGAAGAATCAAGAAATGCCAGACCTTCCTCAAAGGTAATCAAAGCTGATGGTATTGTAAACAAGAGTCAAGTGGAGAGATCATGGGGAAAGAGTGATGCTGGGATTTTTTTTTTTTAACATCTTTATTGGTCCTGATGCTGGGATTTGAACATCCTAAATCTGATTTAGTGAACGACAAAGTTCTAGGTCTCTGGCTTTGCCACCATTTCCCTGCCAAGTCCCAGGAGTGGCTTAGACCTTCCCAGGAAGCCTTAGGATCTTGAGATTGGTCCCCAAGTAATTGGAAATGGCTTTGCCCGGAATCAGATGCCCCTAAACTCTCTTTTGAGTCTGTCCCCTTTTTGAATGATGCTATCGATAATGAGCCATGTTTAGCATTTCTGTTTTAATGTACCATCATATATGTGTAACTGTTAAACAAAAACTTTCTTAAAATGTTTGTATGTTGAAGGAGAGCCTTATAAGATCATCTGCTGTCTTGTCAAATCATGATAAGAGAGAAGGGCTGGTAAATACCAGCTGCTAGGGGTATATGGTGGCCCTCTCCTTTCCACTCAGCTCTCTAATCATGTTGTCACTACATTTGAGAACTCCTGTAAGTTCTTTTTTATCTATCCTGGCATATGGTAAATTCCTTTGTAGGCTAGCTTGGCCCTGCCCTTCCTCTCTAAGCCACATCACCTCTCCGGTCAAGCTCACTGAGCAATCCATTCCCAGATATTTCATGTGCGTTCACTTTCCCATGCCTTGACACTTGGCTTTGCCTTTGTTTGGGAGGTTTCTATTAGTTCTTCAAGACCAAGATCAGGTTTCATCTCTGAGGGCCATGCTGGAATTCCCCCAGACAGGCACTTCCACTCAGGACTCTCTCATGCTGCAATTCACTCTTGCCTTTATGATAGCTGTTAATCACAGACTATCGAGAGGACTTATTTATGTGTCTGTCTTTCCCACTGGGAAGTCGGGGATTTGCTTGTAATGGCGGGTGTTCGCTCAGCACCGAGCATCTTTCCTGGTTCTGAGCAGGTGTCTCATTAACCATGAGTGGTTGAATATCAGAGAAAGGACGTAGAGATCGTCTAATCCTCTGCTTTCACAGAACTGAAGTTCAAAGAGGGGAAGCAATTTGGCCAGGGCCACACTGCTTGAGGGTCACCTCCAGAACCTTTACTTGGCACTGCCTTTGGGGAGATCAGTGCCGGCCTCTTTCTCTCCTGCATACTCTCTGGACAAACCTCATCCATCTCTGGGACCTCAGCTACCATGTACAACGATGACTCAGAGCCTCCCCTCCTACGCCATCCTCTCCTGAGCTCTAAACCAGCATTTCCAGCTGAATCCTGGATGATTCCATCTGGATGTATCTCAGTTACTTCCAAGTCAGCACATCCAAAAAGGATCTCATCATCCCTCCCCTTTTCTCCTTACATCCTTCTCTTCCTGAGTCTCCTGTCTTATGTAATGGCATCATCTGCCTAACTCATAAGCTTTGGAATCATCTCCAGCATCTCCTCTACCCTCCTCACTCCTTCCACTGGACCCATCGCTAAGTCCTGCTGAAATTGCCTGCTGTCTTTTGGATTGCTCTTCTCTCTCCATTCCCTTAATCTACCCACCTTATCTTTTACTTGAACTTCGCATTGGCCTTCTTCCTGGCCCCACCCTTGTGTCTAGTCTCTCCCAGTCCAACCTGGCCACCCATTGCCAGATATTACCTTAACACCTTGGTGACTTCCAGGAATGATCTGGTTTCAGTCTCCCTCCCTTCATAGATTCTTCTATTAATCGACCTTCTATCTCACCCCAGCGACCCCATGTCTGAACAACCCAGGTTGACCGGCTGCTGTCCCACCAGTGCTCTGGGCAGCTTCACGCCTCTTCATCTTTGTACGCGATGGTGAAGGAACATGTGCTCTGGAATTCCACTCACCTGGGTGCGTCCCCAGCTCTGCCGCTTACTTTGTCTTGGGCAGGTCATTTGATCTCATTGTACCTCAGACTTCTTGGATGTAAGTTGAGATGATGATAATGCCTCGCTTACAGGTTCTTGGGAATTAAAAAGGCTATATGTAAAATGCTTTGCTTAGTGCCTGAACTATAATTGGTTCTCAATAAATCTCAGTATTTTTTTTTTTTTTTTCGGTACGCGGGCCTCTCACTGTTGTGGCCTCTCCCATTGCGGAGCACAGGCTCCGGACGCGCAGGCTCAGCGGCCATGGCTCACAGGCTCAGCCGCTCCGCGGCATGTGGGATCTTCCCGGACCGGGGCACGAACCTGTGTCCCCTGCATCGGCAGGCGGACTCTCAACCACTGCGCCACCAGGGAAGCCCAAATCTCAGTCATTTTTAATGCTGTACCAAGGCCGTGTTAGCTGTTGGCTCACTCCTGACTCCAAGAGTGGGACTCTTTTTCCACAGACCGTATTCCCGGGTCAGGGAACAAGGATCCTATGTCTTGAAAAGGATAGCAACCCCAAGCTCTCAGGAAGGCTGCTCATAAACTAGCTTGGACAAGAAATAAGAAATCCATCCAATATATAAAGGGCCCTGGAGGAAGCCCTATCTCTTAATAACCCAGTTTGAGTCTTAAATCCCCTTTGGGTAAGGTCTTCCTTTTTCCTGCTCTGAATCCCCCTGTTCCTCTGGGGCCCTATCCTTCCTTAAGCTCTTTGGTCGGAGGTGAGTCTGCTGCAGCTGGCTATCACCCGGGGTGGGAGCCCTTCCTGTGCTTAAGGATTCTTGTGATCAGCCTACCCTTCTCAGCTTGACTGATTCCCATTCTTCTAACCTCTCCCCATAAATCTTCTTTGCAACGCCCCTCATAGCAGGGAGAATTACTGCTCCCTGAGAAGGGCATGCCTTAAAGCTGGGAGAGGCTTCCGTCTCCACAGGCTCTGCTAAGTACACTTACATTTCACTTTCACACACCACTACTTTTGGCTTTTATCCTCTCGCTCTCCAGCCCCTCAGCGACCCATTTTTATTGTACAACAATAAGAAATTACAAACAGATAGAAAAGGAAAGCAAATTTAAACCACTCATAGTCTCTGCTCTCAAAGATAACCACTGTAAACATCTGATACAAGCCTTTTCAGATTTTTTTCCTATATGTGTGTGTGTGTGTGTGTGTGTGTGTGTGTGTATATATATTTATCTTTTTTTTTCCCTTTTTTACAAAAATGGAGTTGTAGTCTACACATGCTTTCTTATTACCTGCCTTATGACCTGAGGAATCTGTGTCTTCTTGTGTCACTGGCCACTTCCTAAAGGCAAATTTTATTATTTAGATTAACTGTCAACCTCAAGAAGTTTCTTGAGTAAAGCATCAGGTCATTCCACTGTCTAGATACTTCTGGCAAAGGCTGGAATGTTCCAGTGCAGGCTGTGAACTTAGAGACAGTGGAATGTTTTGCATAGAGTTACTGTAGGTCCCGTTACCAGAAGAGGGGAGATAAAACATCAGTGAGTGACAGGTAATTGCATGAACTGAAGATTGTTACAAGGTGCAAAATTATTTATAGCCAATATGTCTGTCTTCATTCCTTTTCTTTAGTCCTCTGAAGTATTTCTTTCTGCCATCTCTTAATTTTTCTGCTGTCAAAGCTCATTCTTTCCAAAGGATGTCCATTTTTGTTCTTTGGGATACAGTGGCGAATTCTCTAGAGAAGTTACTGGGATTGTTTGGTCCAAAGAGCACTGGTCCAGGAGTCAGGAGATTGTGTTCTGCTTCCAGCTTTACCTCTAACTAGCTGGTGACCTTGGGCAAGTGTCTGCCCTTCCTTAGACACATCTCCTCTTGTAAAATGAGGGCAGTGGATGAGGATGACCTGTAACACATTTTCCTTCTTTCTCTAAGGGCCTGCATAGTGAATCTTGTATTATTCTGCGACTTACAGTTTTTCTTTCTAGCCTTTTCTTCATGCTAGAGAAACTCATCATCTTGCCATCTATATTTTTCATATTAATAACATTTATAAAGTATGATTTATTCAATATGTACCTTACTTTGAACCAGAATGTATTTAAAGCATCTCATTTGAATACATGGAAGAAGATAAAATAAGAAATAAGAGGAGAAAATAAGGAAAAGGGGAAAATGATAGTAGGAGAGAGGAAAGGAAGCCAGGAGTGAGTTCAGAAGACAAAATGCATGTCATAAGATTATATTTAAACAAATTAAATTATCAGAAGTACTGTGTGAAAACAAAGGGGTAAATAAAATCCCTGGATTGTAGGTGCCGTAGGACTTTTGGAGGTCATTCCAGTCCAATCCCCTTATTTTACTGATAAGAAAACTGAGAGTTCCATAAATTTCTAGGACAGTAATACATAAATTGTCTAGGACAGTGATGACAAGTAAAATTAGGTATGTGTTTGTTTTTAAATGGATATTTGAAACTCTCCATCTCCTGGCATTTCCCTACCTCCTTTAAAATTGTCCTTCACCTGCCCCTCGGCCCCTTTTAGGATACCAGACTTTGTTCACACAGTTAGGGTGAGAAGCACAGCCTTCGACTTTAGTTAAGCAGGTGGCTGTCCATTGTTTCGGAATTGTTTCAGAACAAGGGTTATTTAATAGGTCTCTGTTTGGTAACAGGAGCCAGTGGCCAGAATGTTGATTTTCATATCTTTGGCCGCCTTCAGAATTGTCTGCAAGGAAAACTGAGAAATTATTTGTCGCTTTACACCCTCTCAGCCTTCAGATTAAAAAAAAAAATTAATCTTTTGTCTGGAATTTTTTGTTAAAGAAGCTAACTGCTTCCCGTAATGTAGAGACTCAACTAGCTGGGTCAGTGATGAGATCGAATGGGTAATTTGCATAAGGGGCTAATTTATTATGTCCCCTGGGCATTTCTTTCATCTCTCTTCCCATTCTAATTAATGTTCTAAGAGGGTCTATCACCATATCAGAAATTAGGGGTGAAAGCAGCCACTGTTAACCTTTATTCTTATGATTTTTTATCTTCTTTGATCTTTTAACCATTTTCTTTTCAGAGCCAGGGATTTGCACAGATCGGGCTGGGGAAAGCATGGAGAGGAGATTTTAGGGGTATGCTCTTTTCTGATCTTTCTTCAAATAGTAGGCTGTTGTAAAAATAAAAATGACTCAGGATAGCTCTCTACCCACAGAGGGATTTGTAAAACACACAGAAGGGTACGGTCATGGTACAGAATTGTTTCTAAATTTGAGCCCTCTAGAACATCTATATAAACATGTATATACACATGCACAGATATATATGTATATATCTGCCTGTTCCTGTGTGTGTATATTTATAGTGTGTGTGAGTGTGGATGTCTGTGTTATTAAACATTTTGCCTCAAAAAGATCTTCCTTGACACGTGTTTCAGTTGGTTCTGGCTGTGACAAAGGCAGCTACGGGTGAGAGAGTGTGACACAGCTGAGGAAAGGCAAGAGAACAAGCAATTTCTTCGAAAATCAATTGCAATTTACTCCTACTAAATTGGCCCTCAGTCCGCCCTGTCCAAGCATTAGCATATGACAGACTTTTAATCATTTGGTCAAATGGCCTATTTTTGGTCAAACCACAGTTGCCTCTGGGACTCTGCCCGTAGTCCTAGAGCTGTGTTATCTCCAGACCTGCAGTCTCTTTAAAGAGGAGGTAAGTTTGGGGAGAGGAGTTCCCTGGGGAGCCCCTGAGTGCCCTGCACGGGCTGGGCTGCCTGTTCAAGGCCATTATTTCCTTTTGGTCCCCAATCATGCTAAAAGGTAGGTATAATGATCTCTGATTTTTGAGAGGGAAACCTGAGATCAGAGAGGTTGATTAATTTTCTCAGTGCCACACAGCCAGTAAGTGGAAGAGTTAAGTTTCGAATCTTATCTCTGCATCTCCAAAGCCTGTGCTCTTTCTGCTGTTATGTGATGAAATTTTAAGTACCAACCTGATCCTTTATTAAGGAGGAACTGTCTAGATCCTACTCTACCTCCTTAATTCCCAGTTTCCCTTCCTCTGTCTTCCACCTTAAAACACTATTTGACAAAAAACCTTTAAAGTTGAAATATAAGCCAGTATCTATTATTTTAATATTTAGCCTTGCATTCCGATCGGTTCTTAATTGACAAGCAAAATCCAGAACATGCACGCTATTAAAACCATTCCTGCGGAACTGCAGAAATATTAACCAGAGAAGAGATTTCTGGATTGTATCTTTTTTCATTTCAGTGTGAGATGGAAGGTTTCTAAAGTAGAGCAGAATGCCTAGGGCCATTTTTTTTTTGTCATGTTGTCATATAAATAGCATTACACAGTGGTAAAGAAAGGAATACACAGTTTAGTCCCACTTTAAGGTGACCTAATATGTTATTCATTTGTCTTCCGTCACGCTGGTACTACTTTCCTTTACGTCCCTCCTAATGGTCTAAGAAACACCGTGCCAACTGTGATTTCTGTTGCCTTTTGTACATGATTGTTTTGTGTACAGTTAATTATGTATGAAAATAGGTATTGATTGCATTCTTTGTAGGAATAGGCCAGCAGGTTTCTTAAAGCCCATGTTTATGAAATGTTCCATTGATCCCTGTTAGTATGCGTTTCAAATACACTCTTTATAAGAAGGTACCAGGAGATTGGAGAATTCTGGAGAGTCCTTGATGGAACCATTGTATTCTTGTTTGCTTAGGAATGGCAAGTGGCATTTGAATGGGAGAAGGAGTGAACAGGCCGGAACTCCAAACGTACTCCCAATTGAAAATGGTTACCCTCCCCACGAGACCTTAAAAGAAATAAAAATAGTCATTACAACAGCGGTGAGAGGCAATGAGCTAGGTGTTTTACGTGCAATAACTTGTGTCAACCTTGTTTAGTAGAAGGTGTTCTTAGCCCCACTCGGTAGATAGGAAACTGAGATCCAAGTAAGGAGCTGGCCTGAGGGCACACGCCTAAGAATGGGTAGAGCCACATTCTCACCCAGGAAGTCTGGCTCCAGAACCCATGCTGCAGTGTCCATTTGCATACATATAAGCAGAGAGATAATCCCTGAAAGTCAAGAGCACAAACTGCATGAAGAAGTCTTAGACGCTTTGTGCTGAGATATATATGTGTGTATGTGTATGATATACACATATGTAATATATATTATATATTATATATAAAATAAGTATAATATAATGAAGAGAAGAATTGGTCAGTTTCTGTGATATCTCTTATCTCTCAGTATTTTGGTGTGATGGAATGGCATTTCTGCCAAATTCATTCATCACGTATTTATTGAGAACTTACTATGAGCCTAGTGAGAGGCCTTAGGTGATTCAGAGGTAAATAGGACCCTGCCATTGCCTTTTAAGAATTCTCTTGTTTGTTTTAGGTATAAAACAAATAAGTTTTGTTGCAAAGTGGTAGGTGAATGAATAAAACCCCATACAAGGCTCAGATGTAGCCCTAAGACGGGAATAACTGACTAGATGGAGTTATGGGTCAGAGAGGGCTTGCTGAAGGGGACTCTGAACTGGGCTTTGAGGAGTAGATAGGAGTTTGATAAGGAGGGGTGGTTGGGGAGGGCATTCTAGGCAGCGGCAACAGCATGGACAAAGGCACTGAGTGTCCAGGGTCCTGTAATAAGCTGCTTTCTATGGCAGGGGCCCTCGGTATGAGCAGTGGTGGGAGAAGAGCTGAGCAGAGAGGCAGGTTTGCCACGCTCAGGGGCTTGGCCTTTGTCTCAGAAGAACCAGGGAAGGATGATGGCTAATGAAACTCAGCATTGTTGGGAGTTTTACGTCGAATCATTTGAAATTGCCGTTTTTGTAGGCCAGCGTGGTAGAATAGCACACATTTCATATGGTTCAACTGTATATAGTTTTGTGTCATAAAAGCACACACAGGGGTCTGCTTCCAGACTAGACAGAGACATAGGTCTGCTGTTAGGATTAGTAACTCCTCACCTCAGAAGGTACCTGTTTGCCTCAGCTCCTGATGGCTTCTCTCTCCCACACCTTCTCCTTGGGGGGAAAAGATGCACAAGGCACCCAGTGCACACAGCTCCCCATTTAGGGGCCCAGGGTCGGCAGAGGAGCAGCAGTCAGTGAGGCCGCCTGGGCCTCACAGG
Organism: Orcinus orca; assembly: GCF_937001465.1. Taxonomy (NCBI): domain Eukaryota; kingdom Metazoa; phylum Chordata; class Mammalia; order Artiodactyla; family Delphinidae; genus Orcinus; species Orcinus orca. Next base: position 76,377,246 of record NC_064572.1, on the reverse strand, counting down.
GTGGTCCTGGGAAGGGACTGAGGCACATGGAGAGCATGTGACAACAGAGCAGAGAGGTGCCGCAGGAGTGAGTGCGGGAAGCAGGGTGGCCTGGAGTCAGCTCATGAAAAGTCTTCATGCTCAGAGGCATTTTGGCTTGTAACAGGAGAAAGGGTGGCATTGAAAATTGTTCAGTGGGGCCCCTTAGACACTGAGTGACCTAGCTGGTGAAAGGAGGCAGCCTGGAGGTCAGTGGGAATGTGGACAGTCTTGGACCCCCCAGAGGAATGGCTCCCCATCTGCCTTCTGCAAAGCCCCAGTCCCAACCCCAGGGCTGCCCTCTAGCCTGGAATCAGGATGGGCTTCTGCTTTCTGATCTGGGGACAGTGGTCAGGCATGGGCGTTTGGATCTCCAGGCCAGAGCTGTCCTCTTGGCTGGGAGAGATGGCCCTGACCTACCTGTCTGTGGTCCGCCTGTTGGGAGGACTCGATGTATGGCTTGTTTCTTTTCTATGTACTATTTTATTCTTCTGGCTCCCTAGTCCTGGGTCTCACTTGGCGGTTTTCTTTTTTTCTTTTTTCTTTTTTTTTTGCGGTATGCGGGCCTCTCAGTGTTGTGGCCTCTCCCGTTGAGGAGCGCAGGCTCCGGATGCGCCGGCTCAGCGGCCATGGCTCACGGGCCCAGCCGCTCCGCGGCACGTGGGATCCTCCCGGACCTGGTCACGAACCCGCGTCCCCTGCATCGGCAGGTGGACTCTCAACCACTGCGCCACCGGGGAAGCCCTCACTTGGCAGTTTTCTGCACTGCATTCTCGACTTGCTTCAGAACATTTCACAAGAGACCGTCTGAATAAAAACGCAAAGATTCTAAATGCAGGGAGGTGTCTTAATTGAAAGAGATGCCCACTAACCCCAGGGCAAGCCGGGTGAGAGAAGGATGAGGTAGGAGGGCCTTTGGGCCTGCAGCCAGTAATTACCACAGCTCACAGAGCAGTTCCGAAGAAGTAAGCAAACCCTCTCTGTCCTTCTTGGAGCCCAGGGTGTGTTTATGACATTGTTTTAATGATACTGTTGGGGTGGGAAAGGGGAGAGGTGATGCTACTGCCGGTTTCCTGTAAGAACACACCCAGAGCTCGGCAGCTCTGTCCTCAAGAGCCACCAGGCAGACTGTCTGTATTCATTCCAGAGATTGGGGTGGGGCTGGAGAGGGACAGGGGGTGAGGTCCCAATGATGCTAGGAAATTATGAAATGCAGAATAGCAGCGGTAAAGAGTAGGGTTTTGGGGTTAAACACACCCAGATTTGAGTTCCACATTCCAGCACTTACTAGCTGTGGGACCCTGGGTTAATAGAGACTCTGCCTGTAAATGGGGATAATAATAGTATCTAATTCATAAGGTTATTGGTGGTAACACTTAGGAAGAGCACTGGAAAGTGCTTGGGAAATGGTAGGCGAATGCCGGTTGCTTCCTTTTATATGCACCCTAACTCCCTTCTCCCTCCTCTCCCAATTAATTAGCATGAAACAGCAATACTAGATTGAGTGGATGTAGGTTTTTTCTGCTCTGAAAGAAAAAAAAGACAGCAATAGCCATACTGGAAATGATGATCACCAATTCAGTTCAGTCCAAAACATCAATTATCTTCTCTAAAAATAACAGTAGTCACATTCTCTGAGAACCTACTCTGCGCCTGGCACTGTGCTAGTTGTTGGGGGGATGGTGAAACCAGAAAGAGGGTGCAGAGCACAGGGAGTGCCAAGGAGGGAGTGGGAAAAGGAGCAAAAAGGGAACTAGGATGCAGGAAAGAAAAGAAAGCTCTGGAAGGAGGTGGCCGAGACTGGGGTGCAGGGCTTTGGGGAGCGGACTCCAGGTGAGCCAAGGCACTCGTTGGCAGGAAACCCAGCACAGAAAATTAACATTAGATATGCTAGCCCTGTGTTGAGCGGCTGCTAGCATGGTGAAAACCTAGTGTGTCTTTTTCCTGATCATTCTCAAGAATGTTTAAAAAAACGTAATGTTTGCAAACAAAGTAGAAACAGTTGAAGCATTGTTTTCTATTAGCAGTATAAGGTTCACTGGCTATGGGTATTTTTTCATTCTTGTCTTCCAAATTGTAATTTTAAAAGATGAGGCATTTCATATTCAAGAGTTTCCTTTGTCTGAAATAAATTATTCATTTCTACCCACTTTCAGAAACAATGAACATAATACTTAATGCATCACAATTAAGTGGGTGTAGCTTCATATAAAATTATGGTCTGTGCATTTTGGTGGCAAACGGAGCAGTGTATCCTATATCTTGTCGACATTTGTTCCTCATAAGCAAAACATAAAGAAGGAGAGACTCAGAAATGTGTTTTCTTTCCTCTAATGGTGGAGGAGGGGTAACTTTAGACCCAAGCAGCCTTGTTTTTGACATTCCACAGCTGTTGGGGGCTATGTCACTGGGCAGAGAAAGTGAACTTACTGCTACTATATTGTGCATGGGGTCAGGTGAGGGTCAGAATTCTTGAGCACTATCCATTCATCTCAGTCCCCTTTGTCTGGGTTTGAGATCCCTCTAGAATCCTCTTTCAGAAGGGCATTGCCTGGAAATGACTTCCTTTTGGATTTAGTGGCAACTGCTTCTTTTTTTTTTTTTTTTTTTTTTGCGGTACGCGGGCCTCTCACTGTTGTGGCCTCTCCCGTTGCGGAGCACAGGCTTCAGACGTGCAGGCTCAGCGGCCATGGCTCACGGGCCCAGCCGCTCCACGGCATGTGGGATCTTCCCGGACTGGGGCACGAACCCGCGTCCCCTGCATCGGCAGGCGGACTCTCAACCACTGCGCCACCAGGGAAACCCGGCAACTGCTTCTTGAATGCTGGCTGGTTGGTCATGTGTATCTTTTCCGAAGATCCGGCTTTTTGAAATACCTTTTTCGCGTGTGACAAGATTCCTCCTTAGGAAAGTAGGCATTGCCAGCAAGGATTGAGATGTCCATGCGGAGCCTCTTCAGGCTTGAAGGTTTAGCTGTGATGGTCCCCAGGAACTCAAGTTCCCAGCTCTGAGGTCAGAGTCAAAGCTGGCTATGACTGCCAGAGAGCAATTGTGGAAAACATTACTTGCGAAACGCCTGCTGGCTGCCCAGCAGTAGGAGACCAGATGCCTTCACAGATTCTTTCATTTAATCCTGAGTGTTGGCCCAGAGTGGCATTGGGGCATTATTTATATCTTATATAAGAGGAAACCCAAACTCAGAGAAGTTGAGTGACATGCCTAAGGCCACACAGCTAGTTTTTGGAAGATGTCGAGTTCAAGCCAGGTTTGTCCAGCTCCTAAGGCCTAGGCCCTTGCGTGCTCTTCTGCTTGTAGCCTTTTTGATTGCTAGGTCAAGAACAAAAGCCACCAAATGCAAGAGGGGCTCTCAGGTACCTCTGGTCTAAGCATGGTTTTGTGTTTGAATAGAAACCATGGCACCTTTTAGGGAGGCTTAGGAAGAATACCCTGGACTTGGTCAGAAATTTTCCCAGACGCTTCCGTGCCCTTGACTCTGGTTTAGTTTGTTCCGTACCTGCCTGGGCTGGACTGACTGCGCCTAGCGCACAGGTGCTCACAGGGTCTCTGATTCCACCTGTGTGCCGATGCCGCTCCTCTGGGTTTCCCGCCGAGTCCCTTGCTCTGACCAGTATTTCCCTTGGAGTCTCTGGACTCTGAGTTTGAGGAACCCTCTTTGAGCCTGTGTCCATCCAGCTGCCTGCTGGGTAGTGCCCCCCAAGTGTTTTGAGTTATCCTGGCCGTAACTCAAACATGCTTCATGTTGAACCCACCTTCTCTCTTAAGCCTGGGGAACCAGAAAGAGGCCTGTTTAGAACCTTAGGGAGGTGTTTTTATAGGCTGGGGGGAGTCGTGCTGAAGTGTTTGGAGGCAGCCCTGCGTTTGCATCCCGACTTCATCGGTTCATGACTTTGGCAAGTTATTTAACTGCTTTAAGCCTCCATTTCTTGATTTGTCCAGCACGGATGATATCTACAGCGTCACTGTGAGAACTGGATCTGAGTTGTGAGACATAGTGTTTAAGTAAAAATGAAGGAAGTTCTTACTAAAGAAACAAGAACTGACTCATCAGCCTCAAGACACTGCACTGCCCCGAGGGTGGGCTCGGCGGGCCCTGTGCTCATCCTTCTAGACCTCTCTCAGCGTTGGTGGCTCCTTTCTGCAGCCCTCTTAGTGCATTTGTAGTTGTCACCTTGACATGCCTGGTTCAGCCCCTAAAACCGAGCTGCCACGCCATGTGGTGTGCGCGAGCCGCAGGCTTCTCCCGCTGTCATCTGCGGTCCTGCCTCACAGCTCCTTGATTTCCCCAAACGTGCCGCAGCCTGGTGGAGCTGATGCAGTAGCACCCTAAGCGTAGGGCCAGTCCTGGACTTGTTCCTCCACGCCCTTGCCCTTAATTAAGAGAAAGGGCAGCACACACAGATAGACCTTCCAGGAAGTGCTCTTACGCAGATCCAGCGGCCGCTGGCGTCCTTCCTGGGTGCACCTGGGAGACTGGGGGAAGGAGAGTGCTCGTGGGTCACATGCCGGGTGGGTATGCTGGGTGGAATGCAGATTTTTCCTATCAGGAGCAGAACCAAACAGCTTTTTAGATAAGCACTCTGACGTGGGCCAGAAGTGACTGGCAAATATTTACCCTAGATGTAAGACACTCACTAAGTTAAATGTTGTTTAGAAACCCTGAAATAGAAAAATTTACACTCGGGGTTTTATATTTGGTAATTGTAAAAAAAAAAAAAAAAAAAAAAAAAGACTTACTGTTGTTTTTCCTTTCCTCTGAGCTGCCTTTTGTAACAGGGAATGACAGCAGAGCAGTGCTCCCTGGCCTGCCCATTCTGGAACCTTCCCTCTCTCAGTCCACCTTCACCCCTGTGCCCCTCTCATACACATACCCCTCCCCCAACCCCAGTGACTCTGCTTTTCTGCTTGATGTGGACCTGGCACCAACCCGCCTGTCCCTCCTCATGAATCTCCACGTGCCAAGTGTGGGATGCTGGCTTCAGCAGACTTCCCTCCCTACCAGCTTCCAGCTTCTATGGACTGAGGTGTTCAGACTCCTAGAGGGCCAGCACTGGGGGCTTGAGAAATTCTTTGCCCGTGTCAGACACCTGAGTCTGAGTCTCTGAATGTCCCATTAAAGTTACATTCCTTTGCTAGACCCTTCTGTTCCTCTCCGGCAAAGCAGAGTGAATGGGCCAGGCCGCTGGTTCTAACCGCGCATCATTCATTAAGCATTTTGAGCCGTCACGGCCCGTGGGGGAGGTGTATGATATCCTGCCAGCTCTCCTCACAGCCACCCCAGATGTGCTGTCTTGGCTGAAAGTTGATGGGCTACAACGAGCTGGTTTCCTTGGGAGCTTTACGGTTCTGACCTGCACTGTGGTCTTTGATGCTTTGTCAAGGCTCTTAGGATGACTTCTTCCTTCTGTTTATCAACAAAGTTCTACCAGGTCAACCTTCTGTGGGCTGGACACTGAGCGAGGTCCTGAGGACACGGCATGGGTAAGACAGGTGAGGCTGTGAACTCAGGAAGCTTACAGTCCAGTGGAGGAGACATAATGAGTGCAAACAAGTAAGTGGTTTCGATGGCAGTAAGTAATCTGAAGAAGATAAACCAATACGACGGCAAATAGAGGGGAGAGGGAAACCCCACTGCACAGGGACGTCAGGGGGGCATCTCTGAGGAGGTGACTTTGCCCTAAATGACAAAGAACTGCCCATTCTCAGCACTGGCTGAAGGGCGTTGTTAGCAGAGTGCAGAGGCCCCCAGGTGCCCTCTTCACAAACAGGGAGGCCAGTGTGGTGGGAGACTTGTACTTTTTTGCCAGCCATGATCTACTGCTGCTGCTCTGGGCAGGGGGCCAGCAATGGAGGCAAGGCCACCACTGTGCGTCAGGAGGGAACTATGGCGGTGGTGGGGGAGGTCCTCGTGGGGGCACGAGGAGACTTTGGGGCCGTGGTACCTGCTTTTGGTGGGGGGCAGGGGCGCGCCTCCATGCACCTTATGCAAGAAAGCATCCGTGGCTGCATTTTACCACTCTAGAATTCTGCGATGCGAGCAAAGCAGCTGTTGGGGTCAGACCCAGAGATTTTGTGTTTGAGCCTTACTGACTTTGTCTTGTTGCCCTTCTGACGTATGTTTTGAAAATGTAATTCTTCAATGAGAATTCTCTTTTGGGGATGGGTTCGTGTTTTCTATTGATTGGTTTCTTTCTTAAAAGACAATGCAAAGAAAAATAATTAGAGAACATTGGAGCTGAAAGAGTCTTTTCTGATCCCCAAGTCCAGGCCCTTGGCTGGGATGGATGGATGGATGGATGGGTGGGTGATGGAACTGGAGGCTAGAATGGTTGAGGGGCTTGCTCGGGGGCAAACTGGTCCTGGGGCCAAGTCCCACACTCTTTCCTCTCTCGGCTGACATATGCAGTGTGTCCAAGTAAGTCAGGCCTGAAGGATGGGGAGATGGAAGGCATGATGACTCTGTCCCTGCAGGCACCTGACTATCCCTGGAAGAAGAATTCTTAAATAATCGGGTCCCTGTCCTCTTCATCTTGTCCCTCATCTTGTCCCGTTCTCCCCGCAGGAAGGGTGATGGATAGATTCTTAAGCCACTCTGCCTTTTTTTCTGCTCCTCAAACACATCAAGTTTGTTCTGTCTCAGAGCCTTTGCTCTTGCTTCCCCTGTTGTCTGGAATATTCTTCTGTGTCATCTTCGCTTGGCTGACTCCTTGTCATTTTCAACGCGGAGGTCTTCCATAACCACCTAGATAAATCTCTCCCTTCTCCCTCCTTCTTTATCTCATCTCCCTGTTTCATTGTCTGCGTAGGTCTTACCACTGTCCAAAATTATGTTGTTGATTTGCTTGTTTGTCCACTTCTCTCACTAGAATGTTAAGTTGCATAAAAGCAAGGGACCCCATCTGGCTTGTCCTCTTTTCTCTCCCCCATCCTAGGAAGCCACGTAGTAGGCACTTAGCAAATATGTGTTGAATGAATAAATGAGTGAATGAATGTGCAGCCAGCCTAAGCCAGGGAGGTGAAAACAAATTATTAAGTACTTATCTGATGCCCAGCACTTAGGTGGAACAGGACGGAAGTGTACGGAATGGGGCTGGGAGCTTACAATTTTGTTAGAGAGGTCCATCTGTTGGGATTCTTTCTCTTATAAATGTTGGGAAACTCACCTCTAACAGGCTTGGATGATAAAGATAAGTGGTTAGCTCTTAGAGTGTGTAAGATACCCAGAGGTGGGGCAGGTTTATGGCAGACACTGTCACCAAGGACATGGCTTCTTGACCTCTGGCTCTTGGATCTGCCCCTTGCATTGAGGGAGCCCCTCCAGGGACCACAGGGCGACATCTTCCAGCAGCTCCGTGCTCCTCCCTCACGATCGCAGAAGGCCCTCAGCATTTCCAGACCTCACAGCCTCGCACATGCCATCCCTGGCTGGGCACGTGGTGGTATAATGGTGAACAGTCAGATTAGCCCTGTCCTCATGGAGTTTATAGTCTAGCAGGGGAGAAAGACATAAACATGTACATAGAAAGCTCCAGGTATAAAGAGTGCTCTTAAGGAGAGGCAGGTGGGGCTTTATAGGAGCCTGTAATGAGGGTCAGGCTTCTCGGGGTGGGAAGAGCATTCCAGGCAGGGCAAGGGAGAGGCCGTGTGGTGTGAAGGAGGCCAGTGTGAGTGGAGACTGGAGAAGCCATCTCGGGCTGGTTAGACTGGGCTGGGGTGGAGCAGGCCTGGACGCTCAGCCTGTGCGCCTAAACGTCGGAATGCACCGTGGCAGGAACTGTGGGCCCTGCATGGTTTTCTCAGCCCATTGTCGTCATTGTCACATTTGAGAAGGACCAACTACAGCCATCTGGGAAAAAGAGGCCCCAGAGCACAAGTGCTGGCTTACTAGGGATTTCACTCACTTGCTTTTCAAAGAGAAAAGCGCCCCCTTCTCTTAGATGCCCCTCTACCCTCCCAAGCTCAGTCTGCTCAGCAGTGAACTGGGGTCGTACTCCTACCCCCTGGGTACTTTATAGACTCACTGGCCGGCTGGCATGAGATGACCCGTGGCATGATGCTTTGTGAATTGCACAGGTCAAAACCAAGTTGTTTTGGGGTGTTTTTTGATTTTCCTTCAACTGTGGGGAGAGATATGGATTCAGGACAGTTTGAAACCATGAGTTCTAGAACTTTGGGACCGGAAGGAGCCTGAGGGAGCTTTTGGTTGAACTGTGGAAGGTGAGATGTGAATTGTAGGGGCAGCCTGCCTGTCGGGGATTTGAGGTCATCTCAAGGTCGGCCACCTCCCTTCCCCGGTCGGCACCCCAGCCCCTCCATGCCCTTTAAGGCTCCAGGCAGGGAGCAGCTGCTCCTTTTGCCACCCAACTGGAGCAAACCTGACATGTTGTAGGCGGAGCTCAGGGCTGGAGATGGTAAGGGACTCGCCCCCAGCCTCGCAGCGAGAGAAACGGGAAGCCCAACGGCCCTCCTGCTCTCCAGCTCTGTGGGGGCTGCTCTGGTTCCCACCACCCCGGCCCCATTCTAGAAGGAGTGCAGGACCACATAACTGTCTCATTCAGCCTATGGGACACATAATTGGCGCCTCAGTTTGCCTCCTGTCTTTTTAAAAAGGAACTATTAGAGGTAAAGCTGAAGTCTACAAAAACGTCACTGAATAATTGATTAATTTTACAAGTAATTTCTGAGCACCTTCTCTAGGCCAAGGGGCTGTCCTGTACGTTGAGGATAAAGTGAGGAACAAGCCAGGAAAGGACCTTGCCTCAAGGAGCCCACATTCCATCCAGGGAGGGACAGTCGATAAAGGGATAAAGGATGAAGACAAAGAGAGGAGGGAGGTGGGTGGGGGGTGAGAGCAGTAGAGGGTGGGCACTCTCTTAGACAGAGGAAGCCTTCTCTGGTGAGATATTTGACCTACAGCCACAGTAGAGTCTTTGAGGTTGAGGAACCAGCCAGTGCCCAGGCCCAATGGTGGGGGGACTGGTGGGTCCTGGGAACATGGTGACAAGTGGGAGTGCAGTGGAGTGAAAGAGGGTAGGAGAGCCAGCAAGGGCCGGTGACATGGTTAGAGGACTCACTGGGCTGTGATAAGGACTCTGGGTTTGTTCCAAGTGTGTTGAGAAGCTCTTGGAAGGACTGTAAAGGGTTTGGAGCAGGATGAAGTCGTGATCTTATTTATGTTTGAGAAAGAGCTCTCTTTTTAAAAATTTTTTTTTTGCGGTACTCGGGCCTCTCACTGTTGTGGCCTCTCCCGTTGAGGAGCACAGGCTCCGGACGCGCAGGCTCAGCGGCCATGGCTCACGGGCCCAGCCGCTCCGCGGAGGCACGTGGGATCTTCCCAGACCGGGGCACGAAGCTGTGTCCCCTTCATCGGCAGGCGGACTCTCAACCACTGCGCCACCAGGGAAGCCCGAAAGATCTCTCTTGATTGTAGATCTTGTCTCTGGTAGAGAAGTAGAAAACCCGGTTAGAAGGCTGTGTAGCATCAACTCCAGAGCCTATGGGGCCTCACATTGGGTTAGTGATAGGAAGCAGTTGGATTCAGGGATGCACTGGACTTACTGATGGATTGGGTAGAAGGAATGAGAGATAAAGAGAAGGCAGGGATGACTTCTAGGCAGTTTGGGCGCTGTCATTTACCTAGGTGAATGACGGCACCATTTTCTGAGATGGGGAAGACCAGGGGTGAGTGCTAGCTTTGCTTTGGGAGGTGAGGATTTAGAGTTCCATTTTGGACATGTTAAACTGTGAAGTGTCTTTTAGTCTTCTGAGCAGATGTCTTCCTCTCTGGAATTCCGTGTTCACGGAGCTGTTGTTCATCTTGCCCATGTTTTATGTTTTACTGCATATATATTTGCATGAACAATATTCCACTCTGGATGGGTACTTAGGTTATTGCTTTGTTTTTGAGATTACAGATAATGCCACAGTAATGCTCTTACTCTAGCCTTTCTGTGCATATATGGCGGAATTTATACTTGGAAATAGAGCTACTGGGCTATCAACCATGTACATTTTTGGGTTTTTTTTTTGTAACAGTTTTATTGAGACATCATTCACATACCATACAAGAGCATGTGTATTTTTGCCTGATTTTAAATCCTCCAAAACCAGTTTCATTGTTTTTAAGTAGTTGGTACATCTTTCAATTTACTAACATGTTAAGCTGATTTATTTGCTAACCCTTTTGAGTGTTCTTTTTGCTGATGCACATCATTTAATAGTTATTTCATCAAGTGTCTATGCATAGTAATTACTGTCCTTTTTTTTTCTTTTTTAAAATCCTAGACAATATATTTTAGAACAATTTTAGACCTAGAGAAAAATTGAGCCGATTGTACGAGAGTTCCCGTATAGCCTCCTCCTCCACAGTTTCTCCCATTATTAACATCCTGCATTAATGTGGCACATTTGTTACAATTAATGAGCCACTATTGACATGTTATTATTAACAAATGTACCATTCCCTTTTCCTGTTATTTTGGTGTAGGTTTTAATATTTCAGCTATAAGTTTATCTGTAGTGACAATGGCTTTCCCCAGGAGTCCTGTGAAAGACTTGAAGGCAGTGTAACTTGGTATAGACAGAGTCAAGTCTGAAGTTTTGGAAGCCTGTTTTGAAAATTTGACTGAAAACAGAGATCATTTCTTTTAAACTCCACAATCTATAAAATGTCACTTAAGCAGAGAATGACGATTTGTCCCCCCAAATGAATCCACATTAAATAAAACATGTCCTTAACTGCCCTTCTTTGTTTCTTTCCATTATTTGAGAAGTGAAGTTATCCATGAAAACAGTTTGCTTTTTTTTTTAAATTGAGGTATCGTTGATTTACAATGTTGTTTTACAAGACAGAGTTTTTCATAACAAAGAACCCCTTCAAATATTGCCGCCTCCTTGCTTCAGAAACAGAATTCAAGACCGTAGGTGCTCAAGTAATCGAATATTGCTTGTCTGGGCCTCATGGGTTTCATGGGTTTTGGGCCTTGAAGTGAATTCCTTGGCTTGGAACTTACACGTCATGTGAAGGGTATCCTTGGGACTCCACACTCTTATACGATTCAAGCTTCTTTCTGTGTCTTGTCCCCAGGCCAGTGAGCAGAGATACTCTGGGCCTGTTTTCAAGTTCTGGATCTTCCAGGCCTCTGGTTTCATGCAGGGAGGTCTTCCAGAGTTTCCTGGTCTAAGGCCTGTGACCACGGGTGGCTGCTCTCTCAGGTCCCTGTAACACTGTTCTCGAGATGGGTTGCACATTGGAATCACCTGGGAGCTCTAGTATCCCCAAAACCTGTACCCCACCCCCAGAAATTTTTTTAAAGCCTCTACGTGCAGCCCAAGTTGAAAATTACTGCCTTAGAAGCATGTGCCCAGTTCCCCAGTTTTTTTCTAGTTTTCATGGGTCTTTGTTGCTGTTACATTACATTTAGTGCGGTATCTTTTTGGGGCAGTTGGGGGGAGTTTGTATATCTGCCTTAGTTCAGGTTATCATACTGACCAGAAATGAGAAACACCAAGTTTCCACCAGTGTGTTTAGATAAAAGGACTTAAATAGCAGGTTTCAAGAGGCCTCCCAGGCTTATTGAATTCTTCCTGTGATTTTTAATTTCTCTGCAAAAGATAAGTCTTTTTCTGGCACCCTCCCCTCTTCATTTCTTTCAGCATGTGTGCTTATCAAATATCTTTAATTAAAACGAATTTATAGTTTGGGGCTGCATTTGAGTTAGTGGCATTCTCTGCTTCTCCTTTGTGATACAAATATTTGAATATGTTCTGTATTTGGAGATATATTGCAAAATAAGTTAGATTCGAGAGGGTATACGTGGAAATTATGGACATATGAGGGGGGAAAAGCAGATAGTTCAAAACTCAAGGTGAAAAGAAATGATATTTAGAAAGGAGGGCATTTTTCTAGTTGATTTAAGAAATATTTCTGAAGTGAAAAGGGGGCAATTTTTGAAGGGGTTCTTTGTTACTAAAACATTTGTTTTCATGAATACTTTCCTCAAATAATCAAAGAATCAGAGTAGGACAGTCTTAAGGATTTGTTTTATTATATATGGATTAGTTTGGGGGAATAAATCGTCATTATCTGCTAAAGTGACTTTTTATAGGAGGTGGAGTTTAAAAGGAATAATCTCTGTTTTTAGTCAAATTTTCAAAACAGGTTTCCAAAACTTTGGACCTGACTGGTCTGGTCTATGTTGAGTTACATCTGCACATAATTGTGACCATAGACACTTGTGGCCCTAAGTATGTACATCTGCAAATAATTGTATTTTCAATTGCCGATGCACAGGATAGGTTTTAGGCTATGTGTAAATAAGAATAGTGGAGAGATGAAGCAATCATCTGGATAATTCAAGCTAAAAAATAAGAATCCCTCATATTATATCTTCACTTTTCTGGATATTTCAGTTGAGAGGATGTTTTGATTGAAATCATCTGGGTAATTGCCTCAGTTTTTCTACTTCACTTTGTATGTGTAAACACAGCTGTTGTATGATTGACTTTTTTTTCCTTCAATTTCCATTTTGGAAAGCACCATTTTTCAAGATCAAAACTCTTACTTATGGATTGTGTACTTGAGCCTACTTTTCAGATACTTGCACAGTACTCTCTGCCTTCCAGGGAAAATGGCTGGGTAGCAAGTTGATTTTCCTAATTCTAATGATGAAGAAACTTCTAATCTGAATCTAGTGATATTTCTAGCTAATCTTTAGAGAAAATAGATGTCTAGCCAGTGCTATCAAATCCTGCCCATTAGAAAAGCTTCAGTCTTCACCTGTATCTAACAATCACAAATAGCATGGCAAATACTCCCACGTTTAGAAGAATATCCAATTTGACCATCCTATCAGTTCCAGATGGTACCTACTTCTGATGAGCCTCTGTTGCCTGCCAAAGTGGAACCTTAGCCAATGCATTTTCATTCCATTCCCAAACTCATCTGCATCGTGTGCCAATTCGGATTAATACCCATTGAGCTGCTGCTTGGATCAGCTGAGGATGGTAACACGGTGAAGGGGGACAATGCTGAGACTCTCAGCTGGGAGGCTTCGGAGACCTTCCGAGACTCTGCATTTTTGCATCGGAATGAAAGCAGGATAAGAACTGAGAAATTGTGTGGCTGAGCCTTGTTTTGACAGATTTGGTTCTCCAAGGCGTCTCTGTTTTCTCAGTCTCTTCCAGGCAATTTAAAATGCTCACAACAGGAGAGTTGGACCAAAGCGTGGGGACCATGAACCTCTTGGTGACAGGTTCTTGGAAATGTGTGAATTCGTTTTATCCCACTGTTGTTGATTTAAAAAGGTCTTTAAGTTCTCCTGGCAAAAGACACTCTGTCATTACAATGTCTGAGAGTATTGTTTTTCCAAAACACACATGTTTTGGAAATCCAGTGTATTATGAAATTATAAATTATCCATTATATGTAAATAGGTGCATCTTAAGTAAGGACTTGTTTTTGAGGATTGAGAGCCATTTTAGTAATCTCTTAAGTACTTTGGCACAGTGCTTGAGAGCATAAGGTCTGGAGCAGATGGGTTGGTATTAGATCCCAACTCCTTTAAGTCTTAGGTGGATAATCTTAACCTTTCTAAGCCTCAGTTTCATCATCTGCAAAATAGGATGATCTTAACTGTGCTACCTTATGGGATTGTCTTGAAGATTAAAAGCTTAGTGTCCTCCCTGACATAGAGTGAGCACTCTGTCCGTTAGCTGGTTTCATTCATTTATTCCTTTCAGTCTACACATATTCGTGTGGGCTGCCAGGGTGCAGAGATGCATAAGATCTAGTCTCCATCCTTTACCAAGTGGCTCAGGGCTAATGGGTTTGAAAGGCAGGTGAAAGTTACCTGTGATACTCTATGGTGAGTGGAGGGTAGATAGACAAACCCTTTCTAGTTGTTTCCTACCTATTTGAGGACCCTCTTTTTGCCCCACCCAAGTATTCATAAAGGGCAGATGTTCAAAGTGAGTCATTCACTCTTTGGATTCTTTTGATTTTTGAGAGATGGTAGGACTCAACCCCTTGAAGGGAAATCCATCTCTAGAAAACAGCTCTTTGTAAATGTGGTTTTGTCACTGTTTATGGGAAAGAAAATAGTCACGGGTGCTAAGATTTCAGTCTTAATTTTTGCTGCCTGGGGAGATGGGTGGGGCATTGTCTGAGCACAGGAAGGGTGATGCAAGGATGAAATGGAGTAAGTGAGCCTGGGGTTGGGAGGTCTCACCATCCAGCAAGAACAGGGCTGTGGAGCAGTTAGGTCACAAGGATGGGAGTGAAAAGCAAGTGTGTTGGGTCAGCCCATGGCAAAACAGTAGGAGCTTTGCCCTGAAGATTTAGGATTACGGCAGCTGCTTCCTAACTCAAGTCACTTGGATTTTCTTGGTGGCTTGATGAAACTGATACAGAATTTTAAAATGCATTGGCTTTCCATTTTTGATAATATACCATAGAGAAATGAGACAAACACCTGCTGTAAATGCCCTTTTTCCCTCGATGAAGTGCTCTGATTTCCTGGATCCAGCAAAGCTCTAAGGGACACATTGTAACCTTTTAGTCTGATGACCCTCAACTAATATAATGAGGAGCCCTGCTAATGGGGCTCCATTGTGCAACATTTTCAAGATTGCTTTTGCCCAGATTGAACTCTACAAAAGTTTTGATACATCCTGGGAGACTTGACTATCGGCTTAAGGTTTTGCTGTTGTTGTTAGATTTAAAAAAAAATACAAAACCCCAAGTATAAATTATTTTTTAATGAAGACCAGTAACCTTCTTTTGTTGACCATGATACTTGTCTAGTACAAGATAATCATTTTAATTATTACAGTGGCATGAGAAGCTACTTTTTTAAAAGAATGTCATTCTAAATGTATGACAGACTAAATTAGCATTTAGGAAGTACTAAAAGGAATTCATTGTTAAGTTATGTTTTTATCTTACAGCCTATCTGGCCTTCTTTCTTTAATTGAATGTTATTGTTTTGGACCACATAATATTTGCTGTGGGTAAAATAACAATAACTCATTAGATTCACTGCCTCTGCATGAGATCAATAACAAAATTTCCATTATTTCTTTTCCCAAAAGACCTTTAGACACTGCACTTCCAGCATGGTATAAAGGAAAGGGATTCTATAAGGATTTACTTTAAAAAGATTTTCACCTCTGATATATATCTGGCAAAGACGCGCTAGAATTGCACTGTGATAATAATAAGAAAAAAATGTCGAGAAATTGTTCTGTCGTGATCTGCATTTTGACTGTATGTGAAACCTGAGAAACACAAGGCATGCAAAGCATACCAGTGTTTAGACACAGGCTTTGTTCGAACAAAATTTATTAACATGATGTGTTAGGAAGAACCATATATATAAACATTTTTTTTTAAACATCTTTATTGGAGTATAATTGCTTTACAATGGTGTGTTAGTTTCTGCTTTATAACAAAGTGAATCAGTTATACATATACATATGTTCCCATATCTCTTCCCTCTTGCGTCTCCCTCCCTCCCACCCTCCCTATCCCACCCCTCCAGGCTGTCACAAAGCACCGAGCCAATATCCCTGTGCCATGCGGCTGCTTCCCACTAGCTATCTACCTTACTACGTTTGTTAGTGTGTATATGTCCATGACTCTCTCCCGCCCCATCACAGCTCACCCCTCCCCCTCCCCATAACCTCAAGTCCGTTCTCTAGGAGGTCTGTGTCTTTATTCCTGCCTTAACCCTAGTCTGTCATACACAGTGAAGTAAGTCAGAAAGAAAAAGACAAATACCGTATGCTAACACATATATATGGAATTTAAGAAAAAAAAATGTTATATAAACATTTTTAATGGAAACCCGCAGATGAAGATGAACGTGTTTGTTGATTGATTGGCTAGCTGATGTCTCGTGCTCTCTTTCTCTCTGGACATCTGGATGAAATGCATTTTTCTATTTGTTTCTAATGTAGCTGGACATGGCTCATGATATTCCTACTTTGATTTCTATTCTGCATGTTTCAGGGTGAGCCCAGTTGAGGAAAATGAAAAGCTAACACATAAGCTTTAAAAGTTGCTCACTTCAGGGGACTCGCAAATGCTAATCCTGTAGCTAGCGAGCTAGCCTTCAAGATGGGCAAAAATGATAGATTTTTTTTTTTTTTTGGTATTGCAGCCTTTAAAAGGAATGGCCATTTGTATTGCGTGTCAATAGTTTGAAATTAAATGCGGAGGAAGAGATTGAAATATTGTGTCAGAAAAATCTGTAATGGCGCATAGATTTTAGATTAAATGGATTAGATTAGAATCATTGGAGAGGACATTATTTCTTCAGTGAGCAGATTACAACCAATTGAGTTGTAATTGTGAGCCCTTGTTGAATAAATACCTCTTATTATCAAGCACGACAGCAAAGGATCAGAGGAAAGATGGGTGTGTGTTTCTCGAGGCCGTCGCTCACTTTCCAGAAATTTCACATGTATATGGAATAGGTACAGAGAATGTGAACACGGAATGGTATAAGTCACATTCTGAGTCATTTTAAGCCTGGCCCATGTGAAGGCAGGCATTCCATATCTTTTGAGGTGCTGGGAGGCTGAGTGCAGATGGTCATGTTTGTCATGTTCTCCTAACACTTACAAGTCAGAGAAATTAAACCATTCTGATACCTTGTGAGGTCACAGGGAGGTTACCTTTCAGGACAGTGTTCCCCGGGGTCTGTAACGTTGAAAGACACAGCTTTCCTGTTGTCAGATGCTGCATCTTCCCAGCAGCTGCTCACAAAAGAGCCTGTGAAGAAATCAGCTGTGTCTGAACACACTTAATGTTGTATATAATTCTGGTGTTAAATTTATTGGACGGCTGAGCCAAGTGTAAAACTCAGTGTAAAAACAAGGCTACATGTGTCAGCTTTCTGGCACATGTGGAAGGAGTTGAAGGTTTTCGGGACGTCTGCACTGAGGAGGAAAACCAGCTGCGAAGCCCAGGAGTGAAGTCTGGAAGTTGACCGTCTAATCTGCAGTGATGCTCAGATGTGTCAGTGTGACCCCTGGGAATCTAGGCACAGGTGTTGTTTGCCCCCAGGAACTCTCTTTTCCCACCTCCTTGTGACCTTCTTGAGCATACCTTTGGGGCTTTTGGCCAGCAGAGGTGATGTTGCATCCATTCTAGGATGTCCTTCATCCAGAACTTGAGTAGGAATACATAATGTGCAGGGATCAGGCAGGACTCAGGTTTTTGCAGGACCTAGGAATGGCTGAAAATCTTTGTTCTACTGCTCTGATGCTGTATACAGGAGTGGAGGCAGATATCTAGAGAGTGAAAAAGAACAATGATAGCAGTGAAGATGAAGGAAAGAGAGAGCAGAGTTGCTCCCCTTGCTATTTTTTCTTTTTACTTTTTCTTTCTTGTTTTTTCCTGTTGGTATGTTGGTTCATTAATCTATTCATGAAGTATTTATTGAATATCTGCTACATACCAGGCATTGTGCTAGGCAAAAAATACAGCAAATTGCTTGAGAGTTCAGGCTTGAATCTAACCAGCTTGAGTCCTTCCTCTGCCACATAGGAGCTGTGTGACTTTGGACAAGTCACTTAACCTCTCTGAGCCTCAGTTTTCTCATCTGTAGAATATAATAATAGAAGCATCCATGTGTCTATCAGTAGAAGTGTGGTTAAATATTTTCTGGTTCAACCAGAGTGGAATAACGTACAGCTGTTAAGAAAAGTATGAGATAGTTTTCTACATAAACATCTCGAAGATAAGTAAAAATTTCAAAGTGCGGAGCAACTTGTATAATGTGCTACCTTTATATAAAACATGAGGCTTATATATAAACTCTGGATGGATACATAAGACATGAATAATAATAAGTTATATGTGAACGGGGTGTGGGAACTTGACATATGGGGGACTGAAGTGGGAGGGAGACTGCACTGTATACCTTTTCTGGTATTTTTATATTTTTAGACCATATAAATATATTGCCTCACAAAATAATAATAGCACAACCTTGTAAGTTAGTTGTGAGGATTAAATGAAATAATGCACGTAAAGTTCTTATCCCAAAGCCTGGCTCAAAATAAGCACTCAGGTTATGTTTTTACTAACATTGTTGTGCTGGTAGTGTTGAAACAGTTACATACAAGAAGTAAACCTTTCCTGTGTGGTGGGGAAGACAGATAATCACAGGATATTACCAACGTGGTGCCGGGGGACGGTATAAAAAATGTTCTGGAAGCACAGATGAGGTTATGCGTCAGTTTTTTGGGGAAAGACAGGGAGCCTCCCAGAGGTGGTGACAAGACTATACCTTCAACTCCTTTCTTTCTTTTTTTTTTTTTTTTGCGGTACGCGGGCCTCTCACTGCTGTGGCTTCTCCCGTTGCGGAGCACAGGCTCCGGACGCGCAGGCTCAGCGGCCATGGCTCACGGGCCCAGCCACTCCGCGGCACGTGGGATCTTCCCAGACCGGGATACGAACCGTGTCCCCGGCATCGGCAGGCACTCTCAACCACTGCGCCACCAGGGAAGCCCCAACTCCTTTCTTGATTAAATAAGTGTGGTATTTAATTTTAACAGCTGGTCCTTCCCTCACATGGGATACCCATAGTCGATGTTTAATTTGTATATATATTAGGGATTTATTCAGTAGTTTTTATTAGTTGCCTGCTTTTAATCATTTTTTTTTTCCACCTCTGGGTCTGTTTTTCCTCAGATCACTGCCTCTTGGAAGGCAGGAACCATATGAATTTTGCTTGTTTTCTTCATAGTGATTTGTTCTTACTTGGTAATTTTTTATAAACATGAAAAAATATGTACTTGTCTACTTTTGTATCTGAGAAGTTCCTGGCAACCTTCTTTTTGGGAACGGAGGGAAAATTTTCCACCCCGGGGCCCCTTTCTGTGCTAAAGGGTAACTTTGTTCCCAGTTCTGTGGTTCCTGGCAAAGGCATTGCCTTCAGGGTCCTTAGGGAGTTATATGGGTGAAGCAGTTAAGGGAGTGGCAGCCCCATTGTTATGGTGCCCCTCCCCACTGGGGACATTGGGCGGGGGTGGTTATCCTCAGCAGACACTAGGGGGCACCCATGTTCATGGCCTGCTGGTTATGTGCTTGTAACAAACGTCAAAGCAAACGTAGATAGATTCTAGTCAGAACAGAGGTGACCTTCATCGCTCCCTTCAGTGGACTCCTCTTCTGTCACTGTTCTGAAGGGCAGTGACAAAGCTCATAGAGGTGGTGTCTTAGCTTGGGCTGCCATAACAAAAACTGGGTGCCTTAACCAACAGAAATGTGTATCTCTTCTGGAGGCTGGGAAATCTGAGATCAGGGGGCCAACAAGGTGTAGGTTTCACTCTGAGTCCTTTTCTCCTGACTTCTAGGTGGCTGCCTTCTCTCTGTGTGCTCACATGACCTCTTTGTGTATGCTGGTAGGGAGGGTCGGGAGAGAGAGAGAGAGAGAGAGGGCAGGGTGGGAGGAGAGCTGTGTCTGGTGTCACTTCTTCTAAGAGCTCTAATCCCAGCACGAGGGACCTCACCTCTACCTAACTGCCTCCCAAAGGCCCCAGTACCATCACACTGGGAGGTAGGGCATCGACATGATGAATTTTGGGGGGGCTCATAAACATTCAGTCTGTGACAGATGGACATCTGTCAGCTTCGGGGAGGGAAAGTTGTTGGAGCTGATTCTGGTGGACTCCCCCCACCTCACTCAGTGTTGGGCAGCCACTGGCTGGATCCGTTTCCTTGCTTTGGATTGGGGTTCCCTGTGCTGGAAGTGGGTCATGAGTTTCTCGGTGCTCGGAGGTGCAGTGACCCAAAGGGCTTGGAGACTCATTTCTTATGGAAAGAAACGTGTGGATGGATCAGAAAATGAAACTTTAATTAACAGCTGGGGGCTACTCTGGATACGATAAGCTTTCAGACAAGCTACAGTGGCCATTTCGGTTACATGTCTTTTTCCTTTGGCCTTGGCAAACCAGCTCCAAGGGTTTGGTGTGGTTTTGTTGTCTGCTCTCGGAGAGGAGTACAGATGACCCTGACTCAGTGGGTCTGGAGCTTGAAGGTTGTGATTTTCCTACTGCTAGTCTGGGTTAGTGGTGTAGGTCCTTGCATAACCTCGGGGCTCCGTGCAGGGGCCCTGATTAATACAGTTTTTGTATGTCTGTAGTGTAATTTACATTACAGAACGTTTGTATATGTAAGAGGGGCATTAAGAGATTAAATGCATAATCTAATGGAGGGCATGACTAGGTTTACAGGCCCATGTCTATGAGAAGTTAGCTAAACTGGACCCAGATGAATGGACCTCCCTTGAGTGAAGTCTCTTTTGCTGTGTATCCTAAGTTTAAGCTATACTCT
Source organism: Orcinus orca (assembly GCF_937001465.1). Taxonomy (NCBI): domain Eukaryota; kingdom Metazoa; phylum Chordata; class Mammalia; order Artiodactyla; family Delphinidae; genus Orcinus; species Orcinus orca. The sequence continues at coordinate 76,356,866 of NC_064572.1, read as the reverse complement.
GAGGATTCAGAAATACCCATCCCAGGTGGAAAAGGCTGGCTAAATTTTAGGATTCTAGCCTCTATTTCCCCACATCAGTTGGAGCTCGTTTCTTCTTTGTGTTTGTCCCTTCATTTCACTAGATCCCTAGATGCTCTCCAGTTAAAAGTAGGTGGTTTGACGCTAGCCAAATGAGAACTAAATGGGTTCCCGTAGCTGGAAGTTCTTCCCAGCACTTTAAAAGTTTTACTGGACAGGGAACAAGGTAAGCCAATGTGGGCATTTTTCTCGAAAGGTAACCAAAATCAGTGACAGTGGGGTAATCAGAGCTCTGTTCTGGATTAGCACAAAAAGTCTGCATTTATCAGGGTTGTAAATATAAGTACACTTCTACCTTCTTCCAAAGAGTAAGGAGATTTAAAATGCTCATTTAACCCAGGGGCTGAGGAGCGAGACAAAAGGAACCATATCCAAAAATGAATCGATCTGCAGCTGCCCATTCCAGGCATCGATTATAGTACATAACAGACTCTTCCCCAAAGCCATGTTCAGTGAGGTCTAAGGAAGATAATTCTTTTTTTTCCCCTTTTATGTAAGATTTATACATAATTTGTGTTAGGGGAAAAATGAAAAATCAAGTGTGTTTTGTTAAAAGAAACCAGGCAAAGTATTTAGATCGTTCAGTTTTCAAAGAGGAAGCCAGCTGGGCCAGACAGATGCCCTTGAAGGAGGAAGATGCTAATAGATTGGGAGCGTCTCATGGGTCATGGCTCTGGGTGAGATGGTGAGAGGGCCGGGTGAGCAAGGCGAGCAGGCAGGCAGTGCATCCGTGGAGCTCCTGGTCTAACAGGGCTGAGCAGGGAGAGAGAGGAGAGTCACCAGAGAGGAGAATGAGCCCTGGGTCCTTAAACCAAGGGGACTCAGCATCGAGGCTGGGCCAGGCCAGGTTGCGGTAGTATCTGCCCAGGGTGTCTGTGCGGGGAAATCTGGATTGCTCTGAGATGCTGGGGATTAATCCTGGGAACTCCCTAAGGCAGGGAATCCTTATAATTTAATATGCTCACACACTGCCAGGTATACTCAGAAATCTGACTAACTCAATTCAAAGTAAGTACACCTTTCAAACGATCACAAGAAAGAGCTGAAGAGGGCTTCTTAGAATTCTGGTTTAGGCCTGAGCTTAAAGTAACTTGTCCTTTGACCTGAAACAAGCAAACGGTATTTAATGAAAGGTCAGAGAGCCCCCTGAGCAGCAAAATACATGAGAAGTGGGCTTTCCAGCAGCTCCCTTTGAACCGGCTTATCAAGATCAAGATGGGGCTTCACACTAGTGACACCCCTTAGGTGGAGGTCCTGGCAACATCTGAGCCTTTGGCGCCCCAGAATTGGAGGTGGTCCCATAACCCTCCAGATAACTATTTTTTCAACACCTTTGAGGAGTTTAATGATTAAAATGTGTTCCACTTCCGACAACTTCAGAACAAGCTGTGAAATGTATTTGCAATTCTTCCTTTCTCCATATCTATGCCGAATGTGGTGTTTAATTACTCCATAATAGCTTTTTGTTCTGGTGATTTGTTACAAAAATAGACAAGTCCTTTATCATCATTAAACACCAGGATTCGTTTTTTTTTTTTTTTTAATCAGGACTCATTTAACTATCTTAAAACGTTTGAAGAAAAATCGCAGAGAACTTTTCTTGAGATATGAAATTTTAAGCACAATGTCTTGATATTTACAATAAATGGATTCATTCAAATGGTGTATATTTCAAGAGAAGTCAAGGAACTAAAATACTCATCTCTTTCAATCACCCAACAGCTATTTAAGACAAGATCCTGGAGGGTGGCCAAATTACACTCTGTAACGTATATTCCCCGGGAGGGTGAAATCACTGGTGTTTTTGCTCATGGTATTTCTGAATAGTATGGACTGTGTTTAATTTTTAACCTGTCTATTTTAACAGTTTCCAGAGTCCAATAGCAGATTTTGATAGTTTGACATAAAGGGGCAGCCCTGTTACTGAAACTCCTGCCAGTTTGAATCATCAGATATTTGTCGGCAAGAAGAGAACGTCAGCCATTGAACAGGAGAGAGGTTTGCGTTCTCTCTCTTCTCCTTGGCCACCCTCGTCCTCTTCATACCGGGGTCCCGATTCGATCCCAGTAATAACATCTGCTCGTCCACTGTAGACACAGCCACATTTTAAGAAAATTCCTCTGAAATGGTCTTTTTTTGCAGAAGGAAGTGCAGTTGATTCATAACTAGGTTGAATTCATTTTAAATAAGCTTGTGTGCCCAGGTCTTGATTTAGGGTGTTGGGGAAATGTGCAGTAATGCCTGCCACAGAGCATTAGCTTTTATATTGGAGTTAGAATTTAAATTTATGGGTATATTCCAACAGATTATTTTTCTTCACTAAGCAGGTGAGTTGAGAAAAAGTTAGCAGCTCTTTTTAGTTAAGACAAAGGTCTAGGTTTGAAAAGGGAAAAGGGTAATACTACTTTTTAAGTCTGGGAAAGGAAAACATTATTTAAGCAAGGTAGCATTCAGAATAAGAAGGTTTCACCTGGATTTTACTTAACATACATACACTGAAAAAAATACTTTATATAAATTATGTCTTTTTACGCCACAATGAGATCCAAGTGATCTTAGGACTAGTTATCTCCATGCTTTTTATGATGCAAAGGCACATTTGCTGTGGTGTGTACAAATTTATAACTTTGAATCATAACATTTTAGAGGTAGATGTAGTTTTAGCAGTGACATAGTTCAACCTCATCATTTTAGGTATGAGAGGACTGAGTCTCAGGAAGTTTTGATAACTTGACTCATGTCGCAGAGTCAGCTAGTGAACAAGCTGGGACTGGAAATCTGTGCTCTCAGACCTCACAGACTCTTGGAGGAGTCCTGAAGACTGTACAGGGACCCATCTGCCATTGCTAATCCCTATACTTCTTTCAGGAATTCCCTGAAAGCACAGCTGTAAACAGATCATTTCCTTGCTCAGAAGTCTTCATGGCTCCCCATGAAATGAATTAAAAAAATATATATATAAAACAATATCTTAATGATAGAAAATAAAATCCAAATTTTCCTTAACACCATATTCAAAGTCTTTCTTTCCCAAGCTGGAATCTAGCCTTGTCCTACCTTTCCAGCTTCCTCTCCGTTCTCTTCTCCCCTAAGAACACTAAGGTGCTCCATTCATCCAGAGATGCTGTGTATTTCCACATCCCCTTGTTTTCCTTCTGCTTCTGCTTGGAGTGTACCTTCTCTTTGATGCTTACTGAATTAATTTCTGTGGCTGCCATGTATTTCTCTAACACCTTTCTAGCTGACAGCTTTGATAAAGTTCTTGTTTTCTGTCTTATAATTGTGTGTATGTGCGCACATGTGTGTGCAGGCCTGATTTCTTTAGTAGAGGGTAGGGGCTCTGGCCTGTTTATATGCATGGCCTCTGTCTAGTAGTTGCTCAATAAATATTTCTAGGGTTGAAACCAGTCTTGTTTATATCACCAAGAACCCTTCCCTGAACTAGCTAGAGAAGCTAGATTTCAACTGAGAATCGGCCTTTCTATGTGTATATTCATTGTAGCACTTTTAAAGAAATTTCTGGAGAACAAATAGTTTCCATCTTGGAAGGCTGCACAACATAGTGGGAAGAACTTGGACGTTGGCATGAGAGAAACTGATTTTGAATTCAGCTCCTTCATGTAATATCAGTGTGACCTTGAACACGTTATCAATCTCAGTTTCCTCATCTCTAAAATGGGATAATAAACTCATCTTTCAGGGATGCTATTGGGATTAAATCAGAAAAATACATATTTAGTGCTTGGAATAGAGTAGGCACTCAGGAAATGGTGGTAAGAATCATCACGATGCATCAGGGACCCCTTTGGTTAGGAACCATACTTTAGACAAGTCTGTATGTTCTCAGTTACCCTATTTGCTATTCAGTGATGCTCTTTGGTTTGATGAGATTAAACACTGAGACCTCCAGAATGTTGTCAAATAGGTGATGACTGCTTCCTTGGATGGATGATTTGGTAAAGTACAAAATGGCTCAAAGAAGCTCCAACACAGATATTTCTATCAGTGAGAACTGCTTAAGATAAACTATCATCTCCTCCTTAAGGAAAAAAGGAAGAGGGAGAAGGGTGCCCACCAGTCCCTCTGACCTCATAGCCCTCCATCATGAACTAAGCCCCAACAGTGTCCAGGAACTAACATATTTCCTTGAAACATGTATGTACTGGGGGGAAAGGCAATCCTACAGCTGATTGTCTGTATAGAAGCCTCATGGGTCTATGGTTTAGGCCAGGAGAGGAGCAACTTCCTCCTCTTCATTAGTCACTCCAGCTATCTATCCTGCATTGAACACATCATGCAGTACTTAAGGAGGGTCGGGGAGGGTCAAAGTCTTAGGAACAAGACTCTGAGAATACTACCCTTGTTTTCCCTAATCTTCTTGCACATGAGAAGAGGTCTGTGTGATGCTGTTGTTGGTGTGAACAGGTTCCAGATGAATAAGGATTGAGGGTTCTTTGGGACCGACAGGAGCATACAGAATCAACCCAAGGTGCTGGCTCCTTCTCTGTGGTCCAGTGCTCTGATTCAATTTGTACTTTCTGTTTCATCTTTTTTTTTTTTTTTTTGCGGTACGCGGGCCTCTCACTGCTGTGGCCTCTCCCGTTGCGGAGCGCAGGCTCAGTGGCCATGGCTCACGGGCCCAGCCACTCCGCGGCACGTGGGATCTTCCCGGACCGGGGCACGAACCTGCGTCCCCTGCATCGGCAGGCGGACTCTCAACCACTGCGCCACCAGGGAAGCCCGAAAGTTGTCATCTTATAGCTCTGTAGATCAGAAGTCTAGTATGGGTCTTACTGGAACAAAGTCAAGGTGTTAACAGGGCTGTGTTCCTTCTGGAGCCGCTAAGGGAGAATACCTTCCCTCGCCTCTTCCAACTTCTAGAGGCCTTGGCTCGTGGCTGCCTTCCTCCATCTTCAAAATCAGCCTCATAGCATCTCTCTGATCCTTTTTCTGTCTGAACATCTCTCTAGGGAAAGGCTCTCTACTTTTAGGGATTCATGTGATTATATTGGGCCCACCAGATAATCCAAGATCATCTTCGCATCTCAAGACCCTTAGTTTCATCACATCTGCGAAGTCCCCTTTGCCATATAAGGCAAGATAGCACAGGTTCCAGGGATTAGAACATGGACATCTTTGCAGGGGCATTATTCTGCCCAGTGTACCCAGAGATAAAGAAGGGGGTGTTGGCCCTGGCCATCCTTTGGAGCCATCTGGCCTCCTAGGAGTCACCAGCTGGAGATGATTGAGGCACCTTTAAATAGAGGACTCCAGACTTATGGTGGCCTGCAGTGACATTTCCATCATAATTCACTTAACTTTCCAAATCACACCACCCAGGGTTTTCTGAGGCAGCCAATTGCTTACTTACTACCAGGCCTGGGAGATAATGGGAGTGGTGGGAGGAGAGTGATTAATGAGGACTTTGATTACCCAGGCCCTGAAACAGGCCATCTAGAAATAGCCATGTTACAGCCAGTTCTTTTGAAACTCGAAGTCAGGTACATTTTGTAACAACTGCTATAATGTGAGACATCTCGAGCCACAAAGCAGCTCCAGAAATGAGCTTTGTTCTTGATGACACACTTGCCCCAAACACAGATCCTTGAAACTAACTCGATAGGCACTTAAACTGAGGAACATCCTAGAGGGCAGAGAGCGCGTTGTATTCATCTTCGTATGTGCCCACTGCTGCACACGGTGCATGGTGAGCCCTGGGTGCTAGAACAGGCGTGGTACAGTGTGCTCTCCATTTGGCAGCGTGTGGAAGAAACAGGTGACAGGACATGGAATGAAGCACTATGTCCCCCACTTCTACCCACTGCACGCCCGGAGGAGATTAAGGACCCTGAGATATTTTTTCTCTGCTTCCATTATGCACAGAATGGAAGCAATTAAGCCAATGAAACTGTCTTCCATTTCAGTGTACTAGAGATTCGGAACGAAAGTAGGTGTAGGAATTTAAGAGCATCTCACTTGAGGAGGCAGGATTCTAGTGCATATATCTTTTCAAAAGAGTCACCCTAACCTTCTAATCCCACAGCACGCAGCAGGGAGTAGTGTTTGTGGAGTGAAAGGGTGACAGTATTGTTCAGTGCTTAAGAAGGATATTAGCTTTGGAGTTAGGCAGTCCCAACTTGGAATCATGGCTGTGCCACTTACCAGGACTGTAACTCTGGACACCTTACTTCACCTCCAGACCTGCTCTTTTAACTCTAGAGAGCCAGGAAATGAAGGGGTCAGTTGGCACAGTTCCTTGGGCGTTGGCTGAGTAAAGAAGGAGCAACGAGACGCATTGGTAGGGTCTCTGCTACTCTGTGATAACACTTTTATCTCCAGAGCCTCCCACATCTGAGGTCCATTTCTGTGTCCTCTCTCGGGGCACAGACATACCTCTGGATTTCTTATAAAGTTTCAGCAGAGCCAGAAGTTTGGAGCTTTTGCCTCTGCCCCACAGGCCCAGTTCTTATTACCCTGGACATGTGGATCAAAGAGGAATTCGAAGAAGGAGAAGCAGAAATCTCTCTTAACAATTCAGGGTTCACAAGTGAGGGGTGAAGGGGGAAACCCTCACAGATGACATGCAAAGCCCCTTTTAGATGAAACTCCTTTCAGAAGAAGTTTTCTTTCTGTGAATAGGGGGTCTGTCATCTCAGTCTGATCTTTAATCATTTTCAAAAGGCAACTCTTTTGATCATGAGTCTTAAAGAGTTCAGATGAAGTTTTCTGGGCCTGCCTTATTTGGGAAACATTTGTGCTTTGTAAGGATTCAGGCACGCCAGTATGAAAAGGCCAATCCGAGCATCTTCATCTCTAGATCAAGGGACCAATTGGCAGAGGGCAGCAAACAAGAAACCTTTTGTGCCTCCGTAATTGTAGAGCAGTGGGCATTTTATAACTGCTGAGTGGACTTCAAAGTTAATTACCATTTAGAAGTCTGCATAAGATAATCTTCCAAAACACTGGGGGTCAGGAAAGTTTCAGTGATTTATTTATATTTAAAAACCTAAACTGGCATTACCCAAGAGAAATAGAATGTGAGCTACAGAAGTAACTTGAAATTTCCTAGTACCACATTCCAAAAATCAAAAAGCACAGGTGAAATTAATTGTAACATTTACTCTCACCCAGTTTATCCAAAATACCATTTCAGCATGTGATTCAATGTAAACAATTATTGAGCTGTTTTACTTTTTTCACTGACCAAGTTCTTGAAACTCAGTGTCCCTTTTACACTTTTAATTCAGACTCACCACGTTTAAATGCTCAGTAGCCACGCGTGGCTAGGTGTAGGCTGAAGCACCAGGTGGTGATACCTTGAGAAGAGAGGATGCTGTCTTTCATCTGTGCACAGCTTTCTCCGTGCCCAGCGTGGTACCCAGTACCCGAGCATGGTTCTTTAGATGTGGTCATAGGATGAGGAGCTGGATGCAGTTACAAGATTGGCTTGCCCCACTGTGGCCCAGAGAAGTGGAGGTTGACGTCGCCAGTCGTTAGAAATGTAGTCAACAACCCAGGACTCTTTTTTTCCCCCCAAAAATCAGTTTTATTGAGATATAATTCACATACCATACAATCCAGTCACTTAAAGTGTACAGTTCAGTGGCTTTTAGTATATTCACAGAGTTGTGCATCCATCAATCAATTTTAGAATGTTTTCATTATCCCGAAAAAACCCTGCACCCCTTAGCTGTCATTACCCTCATCCCCTCTTTCCCTGGACTATTTATTTTCTGTCTCTAGATTTGCCTATCCTGGACATTTCATATAAATGAAACCATGTAATATGTGGTCCCTTATGACTGGCGTATTTCACTTAGCATACTGTCTTCAAGATTCATCCTTATTGTAGCATGTATTAGTACCTCATTTCTTTGTGTTGCTGAATAATATCCCATTATATGGATATACCACATTTAAAAAAAATGTTTACCAGTTGACGGCCATTTGGATTGTTTCCACTTTTTTGGCTATCATGACTCATGCTGCTATGAACATTCGTGTGCCAGTTTTTTGTGGATGTATGTATTCCTTTTGGGGGGTTAAATACCTGGGAGTGGGATGGCCAGATCATATGGTAAACTCTCTATTTAGCCATTTGAGGACCTGTCAGACTGTTTTCCAAAATGGCTACACCATTTTACACTCCCACCAGCAGTGTTCCAGGTTCCCCAGATCTTTGCCAACAGGTATTATCTTTTTGCATATAGCCATCCTAGTGGTGCGAAGTGGTACCTCACTGTGGTTTTGATTTGCATCTCCCTGGTGCCTAATGATGTTGAGCATCTTTCCATGTGCTTATTGGCCATTTATGTATCTTCTCTGGAGAAATGTCTATTCAGGTTCTTTGCCCATTTTTTAATCGGGTTGTCTTTTTATTTTTCAGTTGTAATACTTCTTTATATAGTCTAGGTACAAGTGTCTTATCAGATACATGACTTGCAATTATTTTCTTTAATTCTGTGGTTTTTTTCACTTTCTTGATGGTGCTCTTTGCGGCACAAAAGTTTTTAATTTTGAAGATTATCTGTTTATCTGTGTTTTTTTGTTGTTGCTTGTGCTTTTGATGTCATATTTAAGAAACTATTGCCTAATCCAAAGTCACAAAGATTTATGCCTGTGTTTCCTTTTAAGGGTTTTATAGTTTTACCTCTTTGATCTGTTTTGAGTTGATTTTTGTATATGGTATGAGATAAGGTTCCAATTTAATTATTTGCATGTAGATATCTAGTTGTTCCAGCACTATTAGTTGAAAAGATTATTTTCCTCCCATTGAATTGTCTTGTCAAACTTCAGTTGATCATAAATGTAAGGGTTCATTTTATGGACTCTCAATTCTATTCCATCGATCTATGTGCCTAAACTTTATAACCATACCACAGTTTCTTGATTACTGTAGCTTTGTAGTAAGTTTTGAAGTTGGGAAATATGAGTCTTCCAACTTTGTCCTTCTTTTTCAAGATTATTTTGGCTATTCAAGATCCCTTATGATTTCCTATGAATTTTAGGATCAGCTTGCCAATTTATGCAAAGAAATCTGGAATTTTGATAGGATTTGTTGAATCTGTATATCAGTTTGGGGAATATTGCCTATTTTTTTTTTAACCATAGATTAATTTGCCTGTTCTAGAATTTCATATTAGTGAAACCACACAGTATGTACTTTTATGTAATGCCTCTTCCACTCAGCATAATATTAATGACATTCATTCATGTTGTGTATTGTTACTATTTCTGTTCCTTTATATTGTTGAGTAGTGTTCTATTTGATGAATATATTGTACTTATGGTTGTTTATCCATTCTTCTGTTGTTGGACATCTGGGCTATTTCTGTTATGAAGAAGATTTACATACAAGTTGTTTTTGAGGAATTTGTTTTCATTTCTCTAGAGTGAATACTTAGGAGCAGAATTTCAGGATCATGGTATAGGTGTATTTTTAGTTTTATAAGAAATTGCTAGACCTATTCCCAAAGTAGTGCAATTCTACTTCAACCCTAGCAGTGAATGAGAGTTTTAGCTGCTATTTATCTTCACCAACATTTGGTGTTGTGAGTCTAAGTTTAGCCATCCTGTTGAATGTATAGTGATATATTATTGTGGTTTTAATTTGCATTTTCTTTATGACGAATGATGTTGGACACTTTTTTAATGTGCTTATTGGTCGCTTGTATATCTTCCTTTGTGAAGTACCTGTTCAGATATTTTCCCCGTTTAAATATTGGGTTGTTTGTCTTTCTGTTAGTGAGTTGAAGGAGTTCTTTACCTATTCTGGATACCAGGCCTTTGTTAGATGTAGATTTTGTGAATATTTTCTCCCCCAAATATCTTATTGATTCGTTTTCCTAATGAGTTTTTAATTTTAAAGTTAACTTATTTTTTTCTTTTATTGTTATCAGTATATGGTCTAAGAAATTTACCTATTCCAAAGTCACTAGAGTATTTTGTTATTTTTTTCTAGAAACGTTATAGTTTTAGCATTTATCTACAGGTCTATGACCTATCATGAATTTTTTGTGTATGGTGTGAAGTAGGGGTCTAAATTTTTTTTTTCTCTGTATGGATGTTCCAGTACCATTTGTTGAAGAGACTTGCCTTTCCCCATTGGATTGCATTGTCTCCTTTGTCAAAAATCAAATGATTGTAAAACTGAAGTTCTGTTTCCAGACTTTCTGTTCTGCTCCATTGATCTACTTGTCTGTCCTAATGCCAGCAACACTCTATCTTGATTATTATAGCTTTATTATAAGTTTTAAAGTCAAGGGGTGTCAGTCCTCTGACTTTGCTCTTCTCTTTAAAGATGTTTTTGGCTATTCTAGATTCTTATGTTTCCCATAAATTTTAGAATTGGCTTATCATTTCCCACAAGAAGTCTGGTAGAATTACTCTTGGGATTATGTTGAATCCATAGATCAATTTGGGGAGAATCAGTATCTTAATAATATTGAGTCTTCCAGTTTGTGAATACTGGCATGTTTTCTGACTCATTTATCCTGCTGCTTCTTTTTCTCTCATTTCCACCTTTTGAGTCCTAAGGGGAGTGGTGGCAAGGAAGTACCCTACAGTCAGGTTGCCTGTAGGATCTTTGGAAAATTAACCTGACTGGGAAAATGGGGATGAGAATGATAGTTACTTCATAGAGTTTGGGGGAGCATGATGTGAAATGTTTAAGAAAAGCCTTTAGGAGTGAGGGCGCTCTAGATATTGGCCTTATTTAGGACTGCCCTTCAGTATCTAGCGTAGATTGTACCTGGTCCTTGAACACTGCTCAGAGTCCCAACCCTGAAACGTCTCTTTTCCTCAGTGTGTTGTTTTCCTCCCTGTGTAGAATTTAGTGCCTTTTCCTTGAGTGTGTCTGACTCTCCTTATCACTGTAAGCTCTTTGACTGTAGAGTCTGAATTTTAGCTTCTTTTGGGTCCATTAATTGCTCATTATAGTGTGTCAGCTCCAGTGGACACTAAAAGAGTATCAAGAATTTTAAGTTTATTTTTTCTTAGTGTGATCCCATCCACTGTCTTACCTTTTCCTTGAAGAAATAGTTAAGGCAGGCTTTATTCTCAATTACAGATGAGGAAACTGAGGCTCCCCATGAGAGGCTAAGCCACTAGCCATAACCAGTTAGGGACAGAGCTAGAACTAGAACCTGGCTCTCTGGACTTGAAGAATAATAGCTATGATGTTTTACTATATTATATATTATTTATGTATTATATTATATTTATGTATATATTCTATTGTCTATGTGTACATTTTATTATGTTACACATGCATATTATATATTATGTGCATATTATGTAATATATAGTATGTATATACAGTATACTATATACATTTTTTATATATATATGAAAATTTCTTAAGCTCTGTGAGATGCTGGAATCCCTTTTTTCAGGGCAAGCCAGCTGCACAAATCCTTCATGAAAATGACATTGACATTTCATGACTGTGTTGAGCCAGTGAATAATATCATACAGGTTTAAAAGTATCTTAAACCACCAAGTGAACTTCCCCTTCTGTCTTTGAAAAGGCGCTCAGTGGGGTATGATCTCTGGTAACCACATTTACTGCCTGCTGACTCTTCTTCACAAGAATGAACATTTACAACTACAGAGGTTGTTTGTAAGGGGTCCTCAGCATTCTCCCTTCCCTGCCCCTCTGAAATGCCTGGCTTCACTGTAGCAGAGCCCAGTCCCGTGTGAGGTCCTACCATGCACAGCCGTGACTGATGTGGAACGATGGAAGGAGAGGAGCTGTGTTAGCTGCTGAGCCTGTGAGTGGGTGACTTTAAAAAATGTACTGTCTTCCAGAAGAAAGGCTTGTGCTCTGACAAATTCATGATGTATCTATAGTTCCCCTTTAATTACTTGCTCCCAGCTACCTCTGGAAAATACTAGCACTTACGTGTTCTAGAGTGTGGGGTAATACTTTTAGGGTTTAATGTTTGTTCACGTGATAAACATTGATCTTGCTTCCCAAGAACACATATGACTAGGAGAGAATGGGTGCTCCTGTGCTAGAGATGTTTTCTCATATCTTCCCCGCAGCTGCATTACTCCACGCCGGAGGCTGGTGGGCATGGGGAGTAGACTTTGTGATATTTTACTGGAGTCTGATGTTTTTGGTTTTAGAATCCATGCAATCCATTTTATTCATCACAACAAGCATAGTGGCCAGGGTGCCAAAGAATTTCATTGATCTTAATGATATCCTGGAACTTAATTTCTCCCAAGTCTCTGTCCAAATTACCTGCTTCCGTTAAGTACCTTACATGTGTCAGACGCTGTGTCAAGTCTTTAGGCGCTTGATATCCTTTAATCCTCACAACAGCCTGTCACTCCCACTGTTTCATATGGAGATGCTGAGACTTAGAGAGGGCATCTAACTTTGTCAGTGGCAGAGCCAGGATCAAAATGCAAGCACTCTGACTCCAGAGCCTGCATGTGTATTGCCTGCACTGAGTTACCAATCACCCTGGTTCTTTCCTTCCCACCACCTCTCACACCCTCCTTTCCATGAATTCCAGTAGGATGACAGCTGGATCAGGGGCAGTTGCACAGATCTTTGTAGCTCAGCCATGTGTCCTTGTATTGTTCTCCTTTTCCTGACCCTGTTCTTGGAATTCTCATCTTTTTATCCAGCTCTATATCCTTTCCCCATGCTCTACCTTACCTTAGTGGTTGCCATAAACCTACTGAGATCGTTGCATTTTTTAAAAAAAGAGAATTTGTAAGGTTTTTAAAAAGTAAAGGCACATCTAGGTGTTTTCTGCAATTGGACTCCAAATTCACAGGTAATGAAGGTTGGAGTTCTAGATTTATAGGGATTATGATATTAAAAATGTTATGGGCACGGCTCAAGTTAACTCTCTGGGGGGTTTTGGAAAGAATGTGTATGTTTGCTTATTCATCCTTCCACACACCTACCAACTGGGCATTCATTGAAAGACAGTATGTGTAGTGGTTAAGAGTTTGGATTGAGAGGATTAAGGCAGTGTCTGTAATACACTTAAAATAGTGCCTGATGTATGGTATTAGTTATCATTAATGTTAAAATGTGCCTGCTGTGCTCTGATATTCTGCCCTGGACTTTGGGACTACAATGCACAGAATATCCCTGGAATCATAGTGCTTTCAGCTTAGTTGGAGAGAGAGAGAGAAAATTACAAGTGTGTATCTGTGCACCAAGGAGACATACAGGTGAGGTAGCAGAGGTTCCTAATGAAAGATCCTGGTTGTGTTCATTAAAGAACTTTAGAGCTGGAAAGAACTGCAGAGGTTTTCTAGTCACACCTTCTTTGGAACCTAGAGAACTTCAATGACTTGTCCCCATTTATACAGGGGATTTATAGAAGAGCCAGGACAGAACCTGTACCTCCTGAAACTGAGGTCAGGCCGATGAGTATCACATGGCCAAACCTCCTCCTTGAAGACTTGGGCCAATTTGCTGAAACATATTTACTCCCACATCATTCTCATCAGCAATGCTTGATGTTGGGGGCAGCTTCTCCGAACTCAGACTTTAATTATCTCTGGCTCCTGGGAGCTTTCCTGACGGTAATTTGTGCCAAACCATCAGAATAATTATGATGGCCATTGTTTTATGTTTACTTTAAAGTTGTCCATACTGGTAATGATCACCTGGAAAACAGATTTATTCTGCTGGACATTTGTAAATATCTAGTTTGAAGTTAGGAGACTGGGTAACCAATCCAACTAAAACTAGGATCTCACAGATCTGCCCGACAAATACATATATGATAAAACTAATCAGTTGACTTGGAAATGGAGACGAAAGAGCATCTTTTGGAAAGTATATGTTGGGCAGGAGTGGGGGGTTGGATAGAAACTGATTCAAGGAACTATAACCTTAAAGCTTTCAGATGGTTTATAATTTATCTGTAATGGGAAAAATACTTTACCATCGAGATAATATCTTGGGATAAATTTGAAATAACCAGCTGTATTATGGATGTTTGTGGATGTATGTGAATTGTAGGGAATGAATTCTTTTTCTGTGAATGTAATTTAACGTGGATGAGGTGACAGATAAGCTATATGCAATAAAGCCCGTTTGATATATATAATGTGTGTAATTTAAACTTAAAACCATCATCTTTAAGAACTGTAACGGACCTTGGAGATCATCTGGCGCAAACTACTTTGCAGATGGGGGAACCAAATCCCAGAGGTGATGAGTGGCTTTGCCTATAGTGTGGACTAGAATCCAGATATTGAGATGATTGAGTTTGGAGACTTTTTAGAACGTAAGACTTGATACCCACAGGCTCACTTTTAGTATTTTTACCCATAGTGGTTTTATAGCATGGCTAATCATAGTTAACTGATTTCTTCTGGAAGATGAACGAATTCTTCAGCCCTTGGTATACGAGGATGCTTAATAAAAGTATTTTCTATGACTTCTAATGAATGCTCAATTAAAGAAGTTCAGGGAAATTAGAACAATACTGTTTGTCAACCTCTTCTTTAGTTTGACCTGTTAATGCGGCTTCTTATGATTTCTCAGTTAGCTGATTTAAAAGAATTCGGAGAAAGTCATGTATGCTGTTCTTTTCAAAGAAAAGCACTGGTTGCTAGAGGAATTGAGCTTAATATAGTTTCATATCATAGAGGTTTTAATAATGCAGTCTGAAGTATTTGTACATGAATTCATTAAGCCCAGATTAGTCTTATTATAATTACTCAAAAAGTAATTCAATTTAAGAGAAAACATTTTAAATGGATATAAAATACCCTGTTAGCTGGGAAGCCATACTGTTCTACTTTATCAGCTCCATAAAGTACTAGCAGATTTGTACATAACTTTCACAGTACACAGAATGCAGTCATAAAAAGTATTATTCCTAAATCTATTTTTTTATGTTCTTTCAGTAGTTAAGAGCATTGTTCTTCTGTGCTAGGAATGAGATATACTCTGGATAGAATGTCATAAAAATGTTAGGGACTTACTAACTCATGGGCTTTGCGCTGCCTTCCCAAGTCCCTGTCGGCTGCTGGGTCACAAGCACAGGGCCTCAGATTGATGTTGGTCGTACATTCCCTAGAAAATGGAGCAGGAAGAGACTTCGGGGCTTTAAAAAATTTTTTCTTACTCACAAATAAGAGACATTTACAGAGCGCCATGTGCCTTCAGAGGAACAACAATGACATGCAAAGTATCGGTCTTCATTTCTAACACGGTAAAAGGTGAGGGGAGGCCAGGAGCAAGGAAAACTTTCCCTGGCCTGCATCCAAAACGGGACAGAGAAGAAAAAGGAGAGAGAGATACAGACCCACATTAAAGAACGCTGGTATTTGGCACGGAGGGCTGGAGACGGGGAGTGAGGCCTTCCGGTTGGTGCGGGCTGCGTGCAGTTGGAGCTGCCTGGGTGCGCCTGGGGGAGGCAGGAGGGGCGGGGAGATGAGGCACGCGGCTGCCTGAGCTGCCTGAGCTGTCTGGCTTTGGAGACACAGAAAACTAATCACAGTCCCCGTACGGTGCCATTGAAGCCAAGCACGGGCTCTGGAGGAGCCCTTGACTCTGGCCGTGCTCCAAGAGCGCACAGACCTGCGCTCGGACAGGAAGGGGTTCCACTTAAGTGGTTTGTTGGGTTCAGACTTTCACTAATTTACTTAATGGAGCAGCAGAACCCGTTCCTCAGGCAGATTCTTCGTAGCACCCCACAGTGCTGAGCAGAGTGGTTCTCAGTTCCACTGCCCCGTGCAGTTCCTACCTCTTGTAAACCCTGGGTCTCCACTCATCACACCCCAGGGCAGGGATGGGTGAGCCCCTTATGTGGTGGCCTTGAGAAATAACGACAGGTCCAGAGGAGACAGGCAGTGTCAGAGAGGTGAGTGGTGCCCAAAATGAAGGCTGGGCTCTGGGTTTCTTGAACATCTGGGTACTAATCGCAACCCCTTAGATCTTTGGTGTTTGGAGATAGGATGTCATTGGACCTCTGATTTTAAAGATTAGAAATAATTAATTCATAAAATAATATTTGATAATTGCTTTAGAGTTTCTTAATGGCATGTAGCTACATGATGACAAGAAGGAATCAGGGCTTCCCTGGTGGCGCAATGGTTGAGAGTCCGCCTGCCGATGCAGGGGACACAGGTTCATGCCCCGGTCCGGGAGGATCCCACATGCCGCGGAGCGGCTGGGCCCGTGAGCCATGGCTGCTGAGCCTGCGCCTCTGGAGCCTGTGCTCCGCAACGGGAGAGACCACAACAGTGAGACGCCCGCGTACCGCAAAAAAAAAAAAAAAAAAAGAAGGAATCAAAACAATCATTTAATTTTAATGGATTTTCCTCTTATGATATTTTACAGTCCTATACAAGTCACAATTGGCGATATTTTCAAATAGTAGGCAATCGATAAATATTTGTTGACTAATGATGCTACAATTATAGAAGTTTTTCTGAATACTAGTTATTGTGCAGTCTTATATGCTTTACCTCATTTAATCTCCATAGCAATTTATGAGACAGCACAAAAATTAATTATTCTTATTATCTGTGTGTTGCTGATGAGAAAAGCAAGGCTTGGGGAGGTTAAGTAATTTGCCTAAGATCACACAGCAAGAAATGGGACCAGCTCTGACATCAGGACCTGAGCTCTTTGCTACCCTATTCTATTGCTTATTATTATAATAACATTAACTTTCACTTGTTGAGCATGTACCATAAACCAGTTACATGTGCTAACTGCTTTACAGGTATGATCTAGATTCTCCTTATGAATTTTGAAAGAAGTTGTATTATTCTCATTTTATAAATGTAGAAACTGAGACTCAAAGAGGTTAAATAGTTGCCCAAGATGGCTGTCCAGTGGACTAGCAAGAATTTGAACCTGGTATTATGTGACCCCAAAGTCCATGTGCTTCACACTGATTAAATGATCTAACTTGATCCTCATGATATTCCTGTGTCAGGGTAAGAGCTTATCTGTATCATCCCATTTTTATAGATGAGAACATAGGCTGCAAGAAGTTTCACCTCGAGTTTCCACCTGGTGAGGGGCTGGGACCCAATCTTAGGTCCTGGGATCCGGTGGCCACAATCATGTAGTGACCCGGCACTGGACTGTATTTGGGAGAGAAGGAATGAACCCTGCCCTCCCTGGGAAGCCCACCTGCCATTTTTGGACCTAGACTTCCTCAATTTGAAGCAGCACTATTCTGGAGTACTGAGGAGGCTTTGGTGGGCCCCACTTTTCAACCTTGAAAAGAAATAATTGACTTGATTTACAGAGATGTGCAGAAGTATACAGACTGAATTCTAGAAATCCTCATAGCCATGCACAGAGCTTGGCGGTTTTTGAAATTTGGTGAGGGGCAGCTCAACTGATCTTGAATTGACTTTGGTTAATGGTGAACTTGACCCCATTCAAGGAAGCAGCGTTCATTCCAGCTGCTCCCTACATCCTTTCTCTTGTCCCTGGTTAGTGGGGTCCCAGTGACATTTATAGTGCTATACTGTAACAGCACTTGTACTTGAAAGAGAATTTTCTTTCTGAAGCTCAAACCACAGGAGGACTCGCAAGACAGCTATCTCCCCAGGTGAGACTTCTTAAATGGGAGTTAAGTGCATGCATTTTCAAGAAACTAAACTCCCCTCATATATAATTTAACCTAGAAAAGGAAGCAAAATTGAGAGAGTAGTATGATTACATTGTTTGAGGACTAGTAACTTTACCTCCCCCAGTCTTATGGAAGTCATGCACGCTTTCACTGTTTGGCACATCTTTAATGCTGTGGGGTGTGGGCTAGATGTGATATTGTAATAATAGTCAGGGTTTCTCTAACCGTAGTTACGAGCTGTGGATTGAAATAGTAAATTATTCCTAGCAGACTGAATGGGCAATAAGACTGCCATCCAGTTCTCCTCATAAAACAAAGCAATAGATAAATAAAGAAGAGCCAACCCACTTAACCCACGTGGCTCTGTGCATTGCTAATTATTAACCCAGGCACAAGAGATGGGTTCGCCCAGAGTGTGGTTAAATCATTTTTAATAGAGGTAAACACTAGCCATGTGGATGAGTAGCACTCAAGAAAGTTTTTAATCAGCAACATTTAGGAATCACCCAGCCTAATTGCCATAACTTATTAATAATAATAAATAATCTAGTCTCTTTATGGCTCCTGTCTCTGGAGGACTCAGTGCATTAATGATCTCTGGGGTGTGAAGCTCTCGGTAGCTCTGGAGGAGGTGGGCAAATATCCTTGATGCTCGTCCCTAACAGTAGAAATTGGACATTGAGGCTAAGAAAGGCAAATCTGAGTTCTTTCTTTCTTATTTTCTTCTCCCCACATCTGATGGGGATGAAGATGCCCTTTCATCTATATATAGGACCAGAATGGCTCCAGGGGGTGTGTGTGGGGCTGGAGAACAGGCTTTCTTTGTTTATTTGAATGATTGGGATTGAGGTTTTTTCCCTTGGGAAGTGAGTGTGAGTGGAGCTTTGTCTGAAGGAGTTCATTTCCTCCGCACAAGTGTCTCTGGTGTCCTTTGGACTCAACCTGACTGAGGCTTGGCTGGGCGCTGGCAACTCCCAACTCCTTACTTCTATGATTTCTGATTTCTGGGAGAACAGAGAAGACGTTGCTGAGTCTTACTCTCAGAGTGATTCTCCTTAGCCCTGGATGGGGGGACGGGGAAATGTTTGTGTGAATCATCTAACTTAACCTTCCCAACACCGTGGTATTAAGTATCTCCAGGTCAGTTCAAGTTCAGAGATTATAAGTGATTGACTCCCAAATAATTCTTAGTGGTTGGTTAGACCGGAAGAAGATGATTGCGCTCAAATTTGACGCCATTTGATTTTTATAAGTGACTAGTCCCTGTGGGTTGGGAGCTGGGGGTCGAGGCTGTGTACACCAGAATAGAAGATGATGAGACTATTTCTATGGCTAATGTCCTCTGAGGTCTACAGTTCGGGGCGGGGTGGGGGGTAAAACAGCACAGACTCTGCCTTCTTCTCGCTTATTTTCCATTCTTCTGTCCATGAATCATTTGAGCGTGAGCCTGGATGGCTGTTTCAGTGTGGAAAAGTGAAATTTTAAAGAAGGTACCCAAGCAGTTATAATTCAGAGCAAAGAGCTAAATAATGCTGAGAATGGAATGATTTATGCCATAGACTACAAAAGACATAAATTTAGAGTGTAAATTACAAAATAACTCATGCCAAATTGTTGTAATATTTATACTAGTGTTTATTAACATTTACATTTGAATAAAAAGGTGCAAAATGTAAGTGAAGCTGAAAAGGGGTTTTTAAAAAATCTAAAAGAGCTTATATGAAAATCAGGAGAGTTTTCTGGAATAGAAGATATGAATAGTACTCTATGCAGATTTGTCTGCTAAACCATGATATATGCAGTGGAATTGGAAGGAATAAGGTATCTTATTCCTGAATCCCTGCCTGAATTTCCTCCCTCCCTGACCACTGATACTTTCCAGTGACTCAAATCAGTACTGAGTTTCAAAGGAAGTGCACCCTGTCAAAAGCCATGGAGAGGAGGTTGAGGTTTCTGGATGGATGTCGAGACTAGATCCGTATTTGAAAGACTAATCTCATTTAAATGATGTTTTCAATGTTGGAAATTTTTGTCTGTATTCATTAGAGGAGAATGATAAGTCTCTAATTTGTACTTTGCTAATAATAAGGATGAGCTTTTGTGCTTCATTAAGGTTAAATGAATCTCATGTAGTCCCGGCTCAGCCTTTAACAGACGCCATGTGTGACCTGGGGAAAAATCTCTTACTTCTCTGGGACTCAGTTTCCTCGTCCATAAAATGAGGGAGTTGGACCAAATGGGTGTTGAGACAGCCCAGCCCCTCTGTGCTTCCCTCCTGGGTGGGAGCACACCATGCCAGGCAGTTAGGTTCCACAAAGGTGATCAAGACACATAGCTCTTGTTCTCAGGAGCTTGTGGTCTACGTAAATAACTAATTATAATATGACGTATACTTGCAACATGCACAAGTTACTCTGGGAGCACAGAGGCGGAAAGAGTGACTTTCCTCTCGTGGGGATAGGCTCTGAGAAACTTCACGGTGGGGCTGTGACACTTGAAGGCGGCGGAGGAGGGCTCCTCCAGGTGTGCGAGCTGGTTAGAGGGTGGGTGGTTCAGACTGCGTTGCAGGCAGCAGATGTGCGTGATCACCATGGTATATTTAGGGAGCTGCACGTGGTCCTTTTCACCGTCTCTGGACAGTCAGGGCATGGGAGCTGAGTGGCATTCTACACACTGCTGCGTCAGAACTTATGCCGGTGATGAATTACTGAGGTTAGAGAATAATGTATAGCATATATAAATTAAAGCAGGTTAAAGTTTTCCCATAATGACACCAGTATTGCCCATTTACATCCCATCTGGCTTTCTTGAGTGTGAGAGAAGGGGTGGTGATTTAGCCAATTCCCTGGGAGTTGTGAGCCTGCATCTGTCTTATCTGTCCCACAGCCATCGGCCTGGGTATGCCCTGGGGAGCATGTGTATTGCACGTGAATGACACCCCCTCACGGGGGTCACGTGTGCACCAGTGGAATGAAAACTGCTCTCACTGGTGTTCTTTCCTTGCAGTCTGTTTAACCCACCAGGTACATGTTTCATCCACACCATTTGTGACCCCTTGGCTCTTTGTGACCTTGTAGGAACTGATGTTTTAGCTGAAGACTGACAGCAAATTTAGATGTTGATGATATAATTCTCATTTAGTTTTTAAGATGCAGATAAGTTTTAATTCAGATTATGAATGTGAGGCATGTTCATACATGCACATACACGGGTTCAGGATACATGTTCCATGTCTGATTTCTTCACTCAAAAATAATAAAAAACTTTAACCATTTTCAGTGGTTGAACCATAATCCATTGTATGGAATGTATTATTTTCGGTTTGATTCTCTGTAGACAAACAAATAGGCAATCTGTGGTGTTTGCCCATTATACACAATGCTGTAATGAACATCTTTGTAGACTTTAGGTACTTGAAGACCTTTAGGTATTTCATTAAATGAAATTCCTAGCAGTGGTATTGTTAGGGTAAGGACGTATATTTAACATTGCCATACATACTGTCAAACTATCTTGTAGAAGTTTTATGCCTATTTACAACCCCATGAGCAGGGCAGGAACCGGCTCACATCTGGGTGGTGCTGTCTGTATTCTTGCCAGTGCTATCTTCCATCTTTAAGTTACTGGATGAGAAAATAGGAGGAGATAAGAATACTTTGGGGGTGATTGAAAGTCGGTAGAAGCAGGGTGAGCCTGATGTCAAAAAGTACCTTGCATATGCACATATGTTCACCAAAAGATACGGACAAAGTATCACAATTCCTAATTGCTCAACACTGTAAACAATCCAAATATCCATCCACGTTAGGATGGAGAAATAAATTATGATAAAATCATGTGGTGGAATACTATCCAGCAGTGAGAATGAATGACCTACTGCATGCTACAGCATGGATGACTCCCATAATCACTATGGAGCAAAGAAGGCAGACAGAACAAATTCAGTCCATTTATGTAAAGCTCAGAAACAGGCAGAACAAATGTGAAGCGTTGTAAGTCATGCTAGCGGTTCCCCTCGGCAGGTGTTGGCCACTGCTTATTCGTTTATGCTTTTCGCTAATATGCATGTTTCCTGGTGCCAGACCTAGTGCTTGGCATATGGTAGCTTCTCAAATATTTATTGAAAAAGATGAATTAATGTTTTTTCACCTTTTAACAGATTTTGACCTAGGATTTAATATGAAGACATAGTGTTAATTAGTTGTGAGTTAAAATTTGGAGAATTCATACAAATGTGCTTATTATGATTTAAATATGGAACTTTACTCATAGGCCCTTCCTCTGTTTATCCTGTTGTGTGCCTTT
The DNA here is from genome assembly GCF_937001465.1 of Orcinus orca. Taxonomy (NCBI): domain Eukaryota; kingdom Metazoa; phylum Chordata; class Mammalia; order Artiodactyla; family Delphinidae; genus Orcinus; species Orcinus orca. The sequence continues at coordinate 76,334,904 of NC_064572.1, read as the reverse complement.
GTTGCTTTTGTTGTTATTTATAAACCAGCCAGGCAGCGTAGTAGGGGGTAAGATGATGGTTTTGGGAATCAGACTGACTTGAGTTCAATCCTGAGCTTATTCCCCTGTGACCTTGGACGAGTTACTTAACCTTCCAGAAGCTCAGTTTACCTATCTATAAAGTGAGGATAATATTACAACTTGCTTGATAGCATTGTTGTGAAAATAATAATATTAACATGAATAATAACTGGCAACTTTCGTATGTTTACTATGTCCCGGGCACCGATCTAAACCTTTAAAACATGGGACATCATTTGTTTAATCTTTGCAGTACAAATCTATTCGTGGTTTAGGGAACTGTAAGCCACAGAGTTAATAAGTGTGCAGCCAGAATTTAAACCCAGGCAGCCGCCTTCCAGAGCTCAAGCTCTTAACCACTGTCTCTGAGTAGAGGGAATATTGTACCAGGAGTGTTTAGCATAGTCAGTGTATGTTAGCTATGATGAGTATCACTGTCATTTTCAACATTATTATTAATTTTATTTTTCTCGCTTCTCTCTCCCTCTCTCCGCCTCTGTTTTTCCTTCCTCCTGGCAGATGTTTTCCAGCAAGGTAAGCCCACTGTCTCCTGCCTGCTTTTCCTTTGGTTGTGCTCTTTTGGGAGAGTATCATCTGCGTGCAGAGGGTTGTGGGGCTTTACATTCTTCTGTGGACGTATCATGGGAGCTTTAGGAGGTACCGTGAGGATGATGGCCTGAGGCGGCCTGAAGTGTCATCAGCATTCCCGGGCCTCCACTGTCCAGTCTCTGCTTCTTCCTCTGGACCTTGCTTGGGGGAAGAGTCGGGGCTGGACAGTTGGGACAGAGCCACTGGGGAGGGGCTCATGGCCGGGTGCCTCTCCAAGGGCAGGGCTGCTGTGGGCTTGTGAGAGTGGTGGGAGCTCATGTCTCTGGAGGGGATTGGGTGGAGGCCCCTGTCCCTCAGGGCTCCTGCATCAAGGCCAGCTGCAGCTTGGTCAGGGCCCACATAGGCCACCTCCACCTGGGGCTTTCTTTGTCAAGCAAAAGTGTCGCTGACCTGGAGGTGTGGCCCAGACCATGGCTGGCTGGTCGCTTTCTGCTCTTCAACCCAGGGACGCCTCACAACCCCTCCAGCTGGTCCAGTGACTGAGAAGAGCCTGGCGAGGGTGTGCACTGTCTTACGTGTTTTGCCAGCCACGTTCACATGTGTGGGGGAGCTGGAGAGGGAAAGTGTAACCTAGACTGTCTAGAAAGTGTAAACTGACTAGTCTTCCAGTGCGTGTTTTAGTCCCCACTCAGGATACACAGCCACTGTGCTCTGGAAGACTCACAGGCATGGTCTTATTGAACCTGCTAGATACACATTCAGGGGCAACTGCCTCTTTCCCTTTCTTTATGGCAGCCTGAAACCACCAGGAGAAAGTGGCAGGACCTGCCTGTTTATATTCAAGTTGGGAAATACGTTTGTCGCCCACGTCCGCCACATCTTTCTTGAATCCCAGGCTGGCTTAGAATAAAAGAGACCGGTTTAAAAATACATCCAGGCATCCCATAGATAGCTTCCAAAGAAATCTTAACAGGCTGGCTATTTTCACAACGATTGTTTCATCCTAAACATGCAGCGTGTTATGGAGAAAGTCGGTCTGCTCTCTCTGATAGAAGCGCAGTTGCGGGTAACAATGAGGGGACTTGTGTTGTCTTTTAAGAGTCTGGAGTCATAGACCTACTTTTATAAATAATTCATAAATCCCAACAAGCCGTAAGTAATAAGTTCCATTTGGCTAGAGACGAAGCCATGAGCAAAATTGAGAAGGTGCCGTGACTGTGGGTGTAACGCACGTGCTGCTGTCAGGGCACTGGCTGCGGTGCGTTTTCTCCCCTGACAGATTGGGAGTTCAGTGGGATGCTCTGGGAGGACAATTTTTTTCAATGAACTAGAGAGCAAGCGCCCCTACCCCCAACACTGAATTGCATTTCTCCTTTTGATACATAAAATGCTTGAGTTAGGAAAGTCTTGCTGGAGCACGTGTGCCGAGGCCCCTGGAGGATGGGGAGAGAAAAGGTTGGTATCAAATCTGGCTTTTCTACCCACAACCGTGAGCGTTCACGGCTGTTGTAGTCGGTATGAAAAACGGCTTATCAGACTGCTTATGTCAAGTTTGCCTCCTTTTTAATCAGTCATGCTATTCGATTGATGGGATTTGCCTGTCAGGAAAAATGATATGCAGAGCAAAAGTTATAATCATCTGCAAATCACAGGCTATCGAGACTTAATAGCATCTTCCAGAGACGGAAGCTGCTAGCTACCCGTGGCCCTGTGAGATGGCGGGCGGCAGCTCCCTCATAAGATATTACTAGGGTTTCAGATGGGGAGAACTGAACTTGCTTTTGTGAATTATTTACATGGCTCTGGCCTTGCAGGACCATTTTGTACGGAGAGAGACGTTCTCTAAAATGATGGCAAAGAACCGCCAGCTGGTACCCCCTCCTTACCTTTGCTTCTGACCATTCTGCCTGTGAAATGAATGCTCAGTAAAATGTGACAGTAAAAATGTGCCAGTGCAGATGTAGAGAATGGACTTGAGGACACGGGGAGGGGGAAGGGTAAGCTGGGACGAAGTTAGAGAGTAACACTGACATATATACACTACCAAATGTAAAATAGATAGCTAGTGGGAAGCAGCCGCGTAGCACAGCGAGATCAGCTCGGTGCTTTGCGACCTAGACGGGTGGGATAAGGAGGGTGGGTGGGAGACGCAAGAGGGAGGGGATATGGGGATATACATACGCGTATAGCTGATGAACTTTGTTATACAGCAGAAACTAACACAACACTGTAAAGCAATTATACTCCAATAAAGATGTTAAAAAAAATGTGCCAGTGACAGTAACATCAGACCAAAACAAAGGTGTTGCGTCTTACAGACAGAATCTGAAACATGACTGCACAGCATCTTCTGGGGTTAAACTCTTGTTCCAGAATTGTGCCGTTAACTTGAAACAGAGGGGCCATGAATTGTGCTAGAAATAAACAGTAGAAAGCTGTGCGGCTTCAGATGAACAGAAGCCACAGGGTCGGTTCTGCAGCCCATCCACACAGGACAGCTCTGAGGGGCTCTGGACTGACCACGCTGTGGGCACCGAGGCCCTGCTGCGCAGGGACTCACGGGCAGCCTGGGGATGCTGCTTTGTAAATGTGTACTTCTGGCGGTGAGTGACTGAGGCCACTTTGCCCAGAGGAGTCCCTGCGTGTTTGGGCTGCCGTGCACCGGGGTGGGCAGAAGAGGGAAGCAGGCTTGCAAGTTGACAACATCAGACGTTCTCAGAGGAAACCGAAGTTCTTTCCTCTGGATCGCATTATCTTTAACTTCCCTACAAATGAATCTTGTTACAGCAGGTGACAGCGCAGCAGCTACTGCCGGGCCTTTCTCTGCTGTATCTGTGGTGTGTGCACGTGGGAGTGGATTTCTACCCTGTGCCATTTTCGAGCTCATCTAGGTTCTTTCATCTGTAAATTGCCCCTTGCTGTGGCTGTTAGACCACAGGGCATGAGGACGGTCAGGGACCCGTGGGCCCACAGCTGGGCCTTCTGTATGTATGAGATCTAGGGGCCACGTTTCCAAGGAGCCTTAATTGACCCACATTCTCTGTTGTCCACAGAGCTCATGAGCCATTGGATGGCTCTCAGGAATTCTGAAGAGCCACAGAATTGCTCTTCACCACGTCAAATGCAATTGGAAATGCTGTACGTGCACACGTGTCTAGAATCTCGAGTTTTAGAGTACTTCTATACCGATTATTTAATAAGTCAAGACCACAAACACAGACACACACACACACAGCTCATTTGAAGTTACTGAAGCACCTTTGAATGCTCACGCACAGGCTTAGCCTTGATTCTGAAGTCGAACAGAAACCAAGAGGGTGGCTTGGAATTGAGAACACGACCTCTCAGCTGGGCATTTGAGAGCATCAGTGAGCACCGTGTAAAGGTTTCACCATTGAGTTGATTCTCTGCTCAGTGAACTGAAGTCCCTTATAGACTCTGTGCCCAAGAGGCATAGCCTTCCCTCCTCCTCGGTGCTCACCCGGGGCTGGGATCTTGCTATTAGAGAAATGTTTCTTCCAGCTCAAGTACTTTTTGATACCTTTCAAACATAGTGTGCTCGTTTATTTTGTAACCAGTAACCGTGTGCCAGGCACTTTCTAGGCCTTGAGGATAAAGGAGTGACCGAGACGGCAAAGACCCCTGTGCTCTTGGAATTCACAGTCTAGCTTTGGGAACATTCAGTGCCAAGCATGCAAATTAATAAACAAGGCAAATTCCAAGAGGGGTACAAGCAGTGAAGAAAATATAATGGTTGGTGCGATAGAGGCTGGGAGGGCCGCTTCAGATGGGGTGGCCAGAGAACGACAAGGGAGACGAGCTGTTGGAGAATCTGGGAGACCAGCTGCGGAACTTGCAAGGGAGTGGCCTGGTGGGCAGGAACACCCCAGTGTTCCAGGATCAGAAGGAAGCTGGAGTGAGAGAGGAAGTTGTATGAAATGAATGAGGAGAGGAGGGCAGGCGTGTAGTCTCGGGATCAGAGGAAGGAAGTCAGTGGTGGGTTTTAAGCAGAAGAGTCACCTGGTCTTATTTACATTTAAAGTCGCCACACCGGCTGCTGTGAAAATGCACCAGAATGTGTGAGAAGGACCAAGGCTGAGTGCTGAGCAGGCTCAGGCCGGGCTGAGATGGGACCCTGCCCACAGACCCTAGCTGCTCCCTTAGTGGGTCTCTGTGCCCCTGGGCAGTGGGAACGGATGGCCCCCTTCCCAGCCAGCTCCCCTCTACTGAGCGCCACACTTTCTGCATGTGTCGAGTCTTGTGCCATGACTTAAGGCTGGAAAATTATGTTCATCAAAGGCATCATTAAAATATTCCTCTGTGTGTCTTCAGATTTTAAAAAGCCACTTTTCTCCAGTACATACCGAAGTGTATATCATCTGTATTACATATACTGATACATCATCGATGTATATATATTGCTATACCTAGGAGATCCCAGTTTTGCTCCCAGCAGTGTTGCTGCCTTTATTGAGGAACTTAGGCCAGCTGCTTTGCCCTGTAGCCTCAGTTTTCCCATCTGTAAAATGAGAGACTTGGGGATATCCCTGACCCAACGTGGCTTTCTGCTGATGCTCTATCTTGATCAGTTTTAAGTGGATTTGAGTTAATAGAGTACAAAATGTCCCATGCTGCAGGTTTTGAGTATTATCCAGAGAACTTGGGTAAAAGCAGAGATTTCTGAGTGGCTGAGAATTAAGGTGAAAAGAAATGTGGTTTCAGAAGTGTAACCTACTCTCATGGCCATTTGGAAACATCAGTTCTTTCCCATGTGGATTAATACTGGAATTCACACTGGATAGCATTGCTTTTACTAATCTGAAGAGAACAATAAATCATAGTTTGCTTTCTGGCAGCCCAGCCCAGCCCATTAATTGTTGAGGTGGGCTTGTGGTGACAGCAACCACTGCCATTTATAATGTGCTTGACTTAAGCTCTTTTGCATATTTCAAATGTATTGGTCAGACTGCTGGGGCTGGATCTTAGGTTTCCCCAACCACTTCAGAAAACCCATCTGGGAACTTCCCTGGTGGCTCGGTGGTTGAGAATCCTCCTGCCAATGCAGGGGACACGGGTTCGAGCCCTGGTCTGGGAAGATCCCACATGCTGTGGAACAACTAAGCCCGTGTACCACAACTACTGAGCCTGTGCTCTAAACCCACGAGCCACAACTACTAAGCCCGTGTGCCGCAACTACTGAAGCCCGCGCACCTAGAGCCTTGCTCTGCAACAAGAGAAGCCACCTCAACGAGGAGCCCGCGCACTGCAACAAGGAGTAGCCCCCGCTCACAGCAACTAGAGAAAGCCCGCGCGTGGCAACAAAGACCCAATGCAGACAAAAGTAACTAACTAACTAAATAAATAAATAAATAAAAAGAAAAAGAAAAAAAGAAAACCCATCTGTTATAAAGCTCTGATCCTTTAGCCATGAATTACGGTCCCCCTGGTAACGTTACACATTATGAAATATTGTTTGCTTTATGAGTATGGGATTTGGGTGAATAAATTAAAACTGTTGTTACCACTTCCAGGGAAAAACTCCAAGTTGTCATATGATGCTAACTAGTAAATAAGAAAAATGCATGAACATTTTTTATGGTGGAAAGTGGTTGGTTCCCTGGTCACACTTCCTATATGCTAATCTTTACCATGTATATATATCATCCCCCATTCTGTCCAGAATCAGTAGAATATCCAAGTCATGTAGGAAATGCATCCATCTTTCCAGAACAAACTGAACAACATTACCATTTCATTTCACGTTGACTCACTTTGTGTGTTTGTGGTAGGAAGATGATAGGCATATTTAAATAATCACATTCTGCATGGGCTGTGCAGGGTGGCCTGTTCCCTGCCAGGTGGCCTCGGGTGGGCTTTTCCTTGTAGCAGATTCAGTGTCCTCACCCCAATCCCGTGATATGAGTTTCAGGTGAAGTTTCAGAGCCTCTCCTCCCACGTGCTTGAGTTTCAAAACTTCCAGATCAATAAAGGGGGAGGGCTTCCCTAGTGGCGCAGTGATTGAGGGTCTGCCTGCCGATGCAGGGGACACGGGTTCGTGCCCCGGTCCGGGAAGATCCCACATGCCGCGGAGTGGCTGGGCCCGTGAGCCATGGCCGCTGAGCCTGCGCGTCCGGAGCCTGTACTCCGCAATGGGAGAGGCCGCGGTGGTGAGAGGCCCGGATACCGCAAAAAAAAAATAAAATAAAATAAAGGGGGAAAGTTTTATTGTTGAGATGGTCACTAATAAGAAGAACAGTTTTTCTTTTTTAAATTTTATTTTATAGGGGTGATGAGGATGATAATGATGTTGCCAACATTTGTGCATCTCCTGTATTCCAGACATTGGGACAGGTGCTTTACACACACTGTCTCATTCAATCTGCCCCCATAGTTTATGAAGTAGGTATTATAACCAATAATCCCACCGTACAGATGAGAAAACTGAGGCACAGAGTAGAATCCATCTAGTGATGTTTATATAACTCGTGAGTGGTAGAGCCTGGGTGTTTTTTTAGTTGAAAGAACAGATTTAGATTTTTCGAAAAATTGTGAAGGTAGTAGTACAGAGAGTTCCCATATACCCCACATCCCATTTCCCCTGTTACTAACATCTTACATTAGTGTGGTTCATTTGTTACAACTAATGACCCAGTATTGATCCATTATTATTAGCTAAAGTCCATAGCTTACTCAGATTCCCTTAGTTTTCACCTAATGTCCTTTCCCTCTTCTGGGATCCCATCCAGGACACCACATTACATTTAGTTGCCATGTCTCCTTAGGCTCCTCTTGGCTGTGACAGTTTCTAAGACTTACCTTGTTTTTGATGACCTTGACAGTTCTGAGGAGTCCTGGTATTTTGAGTCTGTACTGTAGATGCCCCTCTCTTGGAATTTGAATGATGTTTTTCCTATGATTAGACTGAGGTTATGGGTTTTGGGGAAGATCACAGAGGTAGAGCTCCATTTGCATGACATCATATCAAAGGCATTTACTGTCAACGTGATCTATGACTATTGATGTTGATCTTTAACACTTGGCTGAAGTCATGTTTGTCAAGTTTCTCCACTGCAAAGTTACTTTCCCCCCTCCTTTCCATACTGTACTCTTTGGAAGGAAATCTGTGCATAGCCTACTCTTAAGGAGTGCGGAGTTATGTTCCATCTCATTGAGGGGAGGGTATCTACGTAAGTTACTTTTCTGCAAAGGAGATTTGGCCCTTATCCTTCATTTATTAATTTATTCAATCATTTATTTAGATCAGTGTGGACTCATGACATTTATTCTATACCTTGGGCTATAAAGCAATTCAAATTTTATTTTCTTGCCTTGTCCATCAGGAGTTCTTTCAGTGGGCTCCTTGTGTCTCTTTGATATATCCTTGTCAATTATTTTTTGAGCCCTTCCTCAATACTTTCTGATACTATTGTGTAAGGTGCTCCAAGTTCGTCTTGTATATTTCCCACCTCTGTCCTAGATTGTCATTTCTTTAAGGAGCACTGGTTCCTTTTATTGGAGAATGATGTTAGAAACCAACATCTGGGTGCTAGGTGTGCTTGTTGTTATTGGGGTGTCATTTCTTTTAGGCCCTCTCAGCTGGCAGAGCAAGGAAAAATATGTGTGTGTATACTAACTCATGTATATATGCATGTCTATTTCTATATGTAACCAGTTGTATCTATATTAAGTGTGAGTTCTTACTGGTGTCTGTAACTCTTATCCATTAACTCATAGATCAGCTTAGCCTCCTCCTCTTGCTTATCTGTACTTTCCCACTCCCAAGGTGTGACACCTGAGCCAGGAGTTTGAACACATGTAGTCTGACTTCAGGTTTTGCAATACAATGTCTTGATTCCCATTGGAGGACTTTCTTCTACTCCCATTGGAGGACTTTCTTCTACTACTGGTGAAACACGGTCACAGATCCTTGACCCACACCAGGCCCCACAGAACCACCCTGGTGCAGAGGAGTGAGTTTATTAGGTACCTATCTTAGTCAGTTCTGGCTGCTATAACAAAATACCATAAACAGGGGGGTGGGGCGGGGTGTCAAACAGCAAACATTTATTTCTTATGGTTCTGGACCCTTCAAAGTCTAAGATCAAGGTGCTGGGAGTTTCCACGTCTGCTAAGGGCTGGTTTCCTGGTCCATAGAAAGCTGTCTTTTCTCTGTGTCCTCATGAGACAGAAGGAGGGAAAGGATAGCTCTGGGGTCCCTTTTATAAGGGTACTCATCCCACATGACGGCTCTACCCTCATGATATAATCATTTCCCGGAGGCCCTCGCCTCCTAATAGCGTCGTGTTGGGGGATGTGATTTCAACATGTGCATGCTGGGAGGACACAGACATTCGGTCCATCGCAGTGCTCCTCTGCCTACACGTCACACCTAGGCTTGCTCTCGCGCCTGCTCAGCCAGTTCTAGCTCCAGATGCTTCTAAGTGGGTTTGCCTTATCTCAAGCAGATTGCATAGTGCCTTGTTTCTGAGCGAAGGCATTTGTACTTCCTCCATAGCCTGGGCAGGCTAGGGAGAAGGCAACTGGCCTATTTATAATATCCCAGCTGTTGAGTGCTTAAGCTCCCTGCACCATCCTTAGATTGAGTGCTGCTCACTGGAGTCCAGGACAGACCATCGTTTAAGTCACCGAGTTTGTCCTGGAGACAGATTATGAGGCTGTGAGTGTTTCCAGCTTAGGCAGGTGGGAGCATGAGAGGCTGAGCGTGTTTGTCTCTTTGGACTGTCACCCACCTGCCAGTTTTCCCCAGCTTTCTCTCTCTGACGCCCCTTCCCAGATGCCCAGGCTGGTACCCTCTCCCCTCCAGGCAGAGGGGATATTCTGACTTGGAGACCTGCCTGTGACAGCTGCGTTCATCAGGCCCGCTGATGGGAGCACCTGTGGAGACAGGTGGTGCCCATTTGCCCATGTCCTCTGCTATCTGTGGTGCACTTGGTCCCCTCCAGCCCAGCAGTCAGGGATGGGGGCTCTTGAACCCCATGATGTTAGGGAACTCCATTTCCATCCTCTCTGGAGCTTGGCTTGCTGGAAGCCAGAGAACATTACAAACAATCCTAGCTGATTCATTCAAATTTTTTGATCTTAGCTGAAGCAATCTTTTGGGAAGCATTTTGCCAGTTGATAGAAATGTGTTCTTTATACTTGACAATAGGTTTGGCAACGCGTTCTCGCAGTGATGGCTGGATGTGGACGCTCATTGACATGCTGCTTTCTTCTAGGAGACACTAGGCCAGGCCTCCTCAAGCCATGCCCACCTTAATTTCTGGCATCCCTCCCCCATCTCGTCCTGTTTATCCCCAGAAGGCTCCACCCGATTGATCCCGAGTCTTAAAAATGCTCGTCCACACCTCTGTGCCTTTGGATAATTGATTGCTTTATTTGGAATGCCTTCTCCTCTTTTCAGCAGCCCTTGTTCTGTTCTGCACCCTGGCCTCAGGGGGGTCCCCAGGTTCTGCCACCATGGTGGGTGCTGTAGGTCTTCAGCCTGATGCTAATGCTTCCAGTGTGTGTGTGAGAAGCAGACTCTCGTTTTCACGCGGTCCTCTGCTGTCTTGTTAGGACAGTGTGTACAGCCACTGTGATGACAGTTTACCTGGAAATGGTGGAGATTTCAGCTCCCCTCGCAGCCCCCCTCCTAGAGATGCCCCTTCTGCTCACTCTGTAAAACTCAGCCGGAGTCTCCTGTGCTGGGTGATCCTGACTCACTCCCACCCCAGCAGGTGGGGGATTCGTCCCTCCACTCTGGAGTTACCCATCGCCTCCTCCCGCCTCTGGCAGAGCTTCCCTCACATTGCCGTAATGATCCGTCTAAGCCTCCCCATCCCACTCCGGGACAGAAGGAATTGTGTCTTCTAATTTGAGCTCCTAGCACCAGATGCAGTGCTTAGCACAGAGTAGGTGCTCGATAGATGTTTGACGAATGACAGTGGAACAAAACGACAATGCTCAGAGGAACCGGTATGTTGTGTGTCGCTGGTGTGCGTGCGTGCACGTGTACACACATGTACGCATGTGCACGTGTGAGCATGTACACACACTTCTTTTATGTTTGACGGTTTAGGTTCTTTTTTTTTTAATTATCTAATTTATTTATTTTTGGCAGTGTTGGGTCTCCGTTGCTGCACGCAGGCCTTCTCTAGTTGCGGTGAGCGGGGGCTTCTGTTCGCTGTGGCGCTCGGGCTTCTCATTGCGGCGGCTTCTCTTGTTTCAGAGCATGGGCTCTAGGTACCCGGGCTTCAGGAATTGTGGCTCACAGGCTCCGGAGTGCAGGCTCATCAGTTGTGGTGCACGGGCCTAGCTGCTCCGCGGCACGTGGGATCTTCCCGGACCAGGGCTCGAACCCATGCCCCCTGCATTGGCAGGCGGATTCCCAACCACTGCGCCACAGGGAAGCCCTAGGTTCTTTAATAAAGTTGAGAGGGATGTTGGCAGTGTAGCAGCTGGTCATGTTGACAGCCAAGCCAAATCACTTTCCTGTCCGTGAGTCCAAAAGTCTTTTTCCATTCTTTTCCTTCACCACTATTTATTTATTTGTTTTTTGAGGGGGCAGTATTTGGACTTAGAATGAATCAGCAGACATTTACCAGCTTCTGTCTGTGCGGGTATGAGCAGGAACATGGGATATTTAGCAGACACTGTTCCTACCTCCAAATGCTGATGGCTTCACTAGAAACTCACAGCCAGTCAGTCTGTGGGCTGGTGGGCTCTGTCCTTTCCCAGTGCTGGAGAAAGTCGTAGAGGACGGGGGTCCCTGGGAAAGGGGCAGAACTGCTGAAAGAGTGGGGCTGGAGATGGTTTTGAAGGAGGTAGAAGGCCTGAGTGGGCAGGACCAGGGTAGGCCTGTGGGTGGGTGGCTTGGAGAGAGGACAGTCCGAATGGAGGTGGAGACAAAGACAAGCATGGTGTTGCGTTTATGGAATTTCGAGAGGGCAGTGAACCCTCCAGGCTCAAGGTTGGGATCGGATGGGACCAGCTATGGAGCCTTCACAGCCTGTCCATAGCCAAAAACTTCTTTGTCTTCTTGTGCCCCCAACACTCCCAGTGTGACTGAAAAGATTTGGTCTGTCACATGCATAGTATTGTTATTGAATTATCCCATTTTTTATTATTCATTCTATTACTCCTTTTGCTATTTAAGGATGACCAATCAGTGTTGTTGATCTTTACAGTGAATTAGTTATGCCCCTGAGTTGATGGAATTCCAATCCATAAAAAAAACCAGCTTGATATTTTAGATAGCTTGAACAATGGTTTTCTTGGTTATTTTAAAATCTAGGCAGCAAAATTTAGACTTGTTCTAGGAAGCACAGGGAAGCCATTGTAGCTTTTTGAGCAGAGAAATAGCATGCACTGTGCACACGATAAAAGTGCTGTGTGTTGGGTGGCAGAGGATAAAGATGGGCTCTGCTTACTTAAGTACAGTGTGCCAGGCACATACTTTAACTCCCTTCTTGCCCCAAATAACCCTATGAGTTTCACATACTGATTTGTCTCCATTTTTATCCCCATTTTTCAGATGCTGAAATAGATTCATAAAACTTACCTAATTTTACTTTGCAGAGGGTCTCCCATCTAGTAAAGGATAGAGTCTGAATTCAGACAATTGGACTTAGTCCGAATTCTTTTTTTTTTTTTTTTTTTTTTTGCGGTACGTGGTCCTCTCACTATTGTGGCCTCTCCCGTTGCGGAGCACAGGCTCCGGACACGCAGGCTCAGCAGCCATGGCTCACAGGCCCAGCCGCTCCGTGGCATGTGGGATCCTCCCAGACCGGGGCATGAACCCGTGTCCCCTTCATCGGCAGGCGGACTCTCAACCACTGCGCCACCAGGGAAGCCCCTCTCCTGAATATCTTAAAGAATTAAAATGTAAATCTCGGAAATTAAATCCATGGGCATAGTGTAAACAGAGGGGGCTTTTGCAGAACAGACAAAGCTGTTCTTTTTCCTTGTGAAACAGCCATGGTGGGAAACCACGTCTGTATGCACAGAATTTATTTGAGATGGATTAAGGCTAGTGATGAGCGAATCTCTGAAGGATTGGAGGTGCAGTTCTTATAAGCCTGCGAAAGTTCAGCTCCTTATCTGAGGCTTATCCAAACCTGACGAAACCTTTTAGGCCAGCATGGAGGTTAGGGGCCTCCAGCAGCTGAAAGTTAATATCCTGCATCAGGAAACCACCTGCATCGCAAGGGGAGGTGGGGAGAGAGGCCTGTAAATTAATGTGCTCGCGGAAGGGAGGCTGGCTGTGGTCTGGGGCTTCCTGAGCTCGGACCACCCACTCTCTTGGTGAGGGGATTACAAGTTCAGTCCTTCGAGCTCTCTGGGGGAGGGAGGTAATGCATCGTAGTTCTTGAGATCTTTTACAACCTTCAGTTCTCACTCAGCTCAGTCGCCTCCTCAGGCCTCCATTTGGACACTTGGACCCTGGAACGTTCCTCCTGTAGCGGGCTACTCTTAGAGTTAGGCAATCACCTCCTCAGAGGTGCCTTCCCTGGCCATCTTTGCTGAAGATTTACCTCTAGACACTTTGCCCATTGCCTCATTTATTTCCTTACAGCACTTGTGCAAAATGGGGAATGGGTTGAATAGAATGCTTCTGAAATTCATGACCCCTGGAACCTCAGGATGAGACCTCATTTGGAAATAGTGTTAGTGAAGGATCTTGAGATGAAATGTTCCTTGATTTAGAGTGGGCCCTAAATTCAATGACTGGTCATTCTTTTAAGAAGAGGAGAGGACCCAGAGAGATGCAGAGAGAAGGCCATGTGAAGATGCAGGCAGCGATGGAGGGATGCTGCCACAAGCCAGGAATAGCTGGAGCCACCAGAGCCTGCAAGAGACAGGGAAGGATTCTTTGCTAGAAACTTAGAGGGAACACAGACCTACTGACACCTTAATTTTAACCGTCTGACCTCCAGAACTGTGAGAAAATACATGTCTGTTACTCTAAGCCACTCAATTTGTGGTCATTGGTTGCAGCAGTCCTAAGAAACTAATACAGCACTCAATACTGTCTGAAATTATTTGTTCATTTTTTTGTTTACTTCTTGTTTGCCTGTCTCTCCAGCTGGAATGTAAACTACCCAGGTACCAGGGCCTTGCTGTGTTATTCATCCCTACATCCCAGTGTCTAGAACAGTGCTGGGCACAGTGTAAGTGCTCAATAAGTATTTGTCAAGTTAATGAACCCTGTGAGATAAACATTGCTGTCTTGCTCTCTGGGTGACAAAACTGTCACCCAGAGAGGTTTATTGACTCACTCAAAGTCACACGTTTGGAAGAGTCAGGATTCACACTCGGACCTTCTGGTCCTCAACTTCAGGATTGTTCTCCTGCATCACCACAGCTTTATTGAAATTAAAAAAAAAAATTATCCTTAATAAATTTACAACTTATTTTGAAATACATCCTCCCAAAATAGTATAGTTTTATACCTTACAAGTCAGAGCTGGAACTTTCTGAGAGGTTTGGGATCTTAGCCTGCCCTGGAGGGGAAGGAAGTTCTCGTAGGCATAGAGACATGCAGCTTGCATGCACACACCAGCAGAGCCAAGACCGGATTGTCCTGTGGCCTGACCTTCCATGAGGGCACTGGCTGCTGATTACACGTTGGCCGGATGTGTGTGCGTTCACAGACAGACTGGGAAGGGCACAATGCTCAGGTGGATTGTAACTCTGATGGTCACTCCTCCTCTCCTCTCCCTGCAAAAGGAAAAAAGAAGCCTTGCATTTGACTTTTCTTTTTCCTGTTCACTCAAGCTCATCTATATCACCCATTAGGTTTTATCTGGGGCCTCCTTTTTGTCTTGGGGTTGATCATCTTGTGGAATTGACTCCTTATGGATCCCTTGATGCCTGCCCTGAACTCTCGCCTCTAGTTCTCAACTTCAACAAGCTCACATCACTCATCCTTTTTAGCTCCTGTGGAACTCCTTGTACCTGCTTCTTTACTAGTCCACCCTAGTGCTGTCCACCTGCTTTTTTTCTCTCCCTCTCAGACACACACAAGATTTTAACTTTTTTTTGGTAAAATATGTACATACTTTCACTTTTTTATTAAAGGAAATATGCTTTGATGCGCCAGCAGAACTGCTCTAGTTTCCGCGTACCGTAGGACTATGTGGCTTCATATTTAGTACAAACGTACATTTTTTACACTTTTTTTTTTTTTTTTTTTTTGTGGTACGCGGGCCTCTCACTGTTGTGGCCTCTCCCGTTGCGGAGCACAGGCTCCGGACGCGCAGGCTCAGCGGCCATGGCTCACGGGCCCAGCCGCTCTGCGGCATGTGGGATCTTCCTGGACCGGTGCACGAACCCACGTCCCCTGCATCGGCAGGCGGACTCTCAACCACTGCGCCACCAGGGAAGCCCACATTTTTTACACTTTTGAAGCAAAGGGAGTTACATTGTAGGACTTTGGTGTAAAGCTTGTCTTGCCCCTTACTCCAACTTTTTCTCTTTTTTTTTGTAAATAAATAAAACTTGGTTCTTAAGAAAAAGAATAGTATATAGAGTATAGGTTTTCTAATATCCTTTCCTAGTGCATGTGCTGGTTATATGAGGATGACTCTGGCTTTTAGAAATAAGTTCAAGGTCATTCAAAGTTCATTTTGCTAAATAAAGTGAGCAAATCATCAGGTGTGGTATTGCCAGTCTGGGTCTGAAATAGGATGTAGTGTTAGGGTTAGCAGAATGGTTTTCCTGTTGGCCCCCACTAGACTACAGGCTTCTTGTTGGTGGGACTTATCTTAGTCATCTTTTTATCTCCAGGCCTCACACACAGTCGGTATTTAATGGATGTTTGAATGAGTGGATGGGTGAATGGATGACTAATAGCCTTACGGTGGGCCTTATTCTGAAAAATAATTTTCTATAGCATTTAGAAAAATGTTTACATGTGTGGCCTCTCTGAAGATACATGTCAGCATTCTGTTCTGTTCAAGGAGGCCCCTGGCTGTATGGTCATGGCTTATGTATTTGAGTGGATCAATGGTATATTAAATTCTTGTCTTATGTTTTCTTATGGCCACCAAAGTGTGGTTGCTCTATAATCTAGAAAAAGTATAGATACAAAGTAGAAAATTCACGTATAGTAGACTGGCATTGAGGGGACTTGGGGACTTTTTGGGGCACCATACCTAACTACTGTGTGATATCACGAAAGTTAGTTTTGCTGCTTGAATTTTCTCATCTATAAGATGAGGGGATTAGACATCATCTTGAAGACTCATCCTGTATAGTCTATTATTCTGAGAAATGATGACGTCACGCGCTTCTGCTTTGATACTCTAAACTGTTTACCTTGTCTATCTCCCCCCCGCCCCGCCCCCCAATTTGGATCTTTCCTTCTTAACTAGCTTTTAGGCCTCTCCTCCATCATGGCATCCCCAGGGGCATGGTGAGCTGAGGCTGGCATGTGTATTTCATCTCACTCTGGACTAAGTGTTAATCACCCTGAGACTGCCGTGGTTTTCGGAGCAGCTTAGGACTGTGTCATTTCTGTGAACTTGCTTCTTGTTTGAAATAGTGGTATGAAGCTTTCTGAAAAGTCAATCCGAATTTTCAGGGAGATTTCGAAGCCTTATTCAAAAGGTTTCTAAGCTAAGCGTGCTGGTCCTTGCCCTTCTTTGTGTCTGGTGAGGATTCCCAGTGGGGAACAGCTCAGCTGGCAGCACAGCTCTCCTTCAGAAACTAATGCCTGTCTCTTTGTCTCTACTTTCCTCATTCTCTTAGACTTTAAAGATAGTATGGTAGACAGAACAGTGGCCCACCAAAGATCTGTGCATCCAAATCCTTGAAACTTGCGAATATGTTATGATGCACATGGTAAAAAGGACTTTGTAGACATTTGCACCCATCTACGCGGGGGTGAGGGTGCTAAAACATCATCAAATACGGCTTCTTAAAAAGAGCATGGGCTGTATATAGAAAAAGTTGTTTGATAAGTAGTTTGTGATAAGAAGTGGAACCCTAAAGGAGCCCCTTCCTTGGTGAGGCTTAGGTTTCACTGCCTAGTGTTGGCAAGTTTGAGTCTAAGCAGAATTGCTTGGAACTAGGTAGGGGAATATGAGTGCCCCACTGATGGTCCTTGTTACCCTTCCCTAAGACAGCACTTAGTTTGCCTTCTGCAAGAATACTGAGCAACTATTTAAAGGCTATCAGTTTGAAAGACACAGAATCAGCACTCTGCCTGGCGTGCCATGTGTCTCAGTTTGACCATATGGAAGTATGACAAAAAAGATAGAACCAAATCAGTAGGTCAATTTAAAGTAGAGAAAAAGTTCTCCTAGAAGGCACTAAGGAAGACTCAATGGGGGATGTTTTTTCTAAACTTGGCTGTGAAAGTGTAACCAAAAAAAGATAGAACTAAATCAGTAAATCGATTTAAAATAGAGAAGGAGTTCTCTCAGAAGGCACTAAAGAAGGCTCAGTGGGAGATGAGCTTTCTAAACTTGGCCAAGAAGGAAACAAAAACATTATTTTAGTGCAGGGGTTAACAAACCGTGGCTGCTGGCTGGCTGCCTATTTTTGTAAATAAAGTTATATTGGAACCCAGCCGAGCCCCTTCATTTAAATGTTGTTTATGGCTACTTTTGCACCATAGTGGCAGTTGAATGGTTTCCACAAAGACTATATGGTCTGCAGACTGAAAACATTTATTATCTGGCCCTTTACAGAAAGAGTTTGTTGACCCCTGCTCTCCTTTGCCTCCACAGCAGGTATTTGGTCAGCAGACATAATGAGTCAGAAGTTTCAGAGATGGTTCTCAATCTGTTGAGGGAATGAAGATGAAGATATCAATAGAGTGATGAAGTGAGCTTACCAGTGTCTCAGAAGGGCTCCTAAGTGTTGGAGTATCTTCTTAATTCATTCATATGGCCAAAAATTATTGATGCTCTGCTGTATGTCAACCAGTAGGTTAAAGGTTGGTCATAAAAAAAAGAGTTTCTCAGTGGTTTTGTTTCTGTTCTAATTGTTGAGCATTGGTAATCCATGGATATAGGGTAATTCTCTGTTAACCAGAATACTTAATTATTCAGGAAACTGGTCCTTGATCCAGCTAAATATTGTGTACTTAGTTAGATATCGACAAGAGCTATACTAGAAATTTTAATTAACCTTTTAAACTCCCTTTCGATTTCTTCAAGATAAATTAGAAAGCATGAAGTGTCTGCTGGGTTCATCCGAAGTGAGGGGTAGTTTAAAGTTGACCCAGAAAGGTGAGCTGGGTCAGGAATGATTCATTGGAGATGGCTTTGTTTTCTTGACCTTCTGGTGGGAAGGAATTCATGTGGTTAGTTTTAGATTTTCTATTCTCATTTATCAATCAACTTTGGCAACATCGATTTACCTAACAGACCTAACTTGTAAATAGTAAAATAAATTCATGGGAATATTTAGAAACTAATTTCTGCATATACAGCAGGTTGAGAGACAGAAAATTATTAGTAACTCATTCGTCATCCTAAGGCTTCTCATTTAAAAGTTTATGATGAGCTTCCTTTACAGAGATTGTTGACTCTGGTTGGCTTTGGGACAGGGCCGGCACAGGTAAATGGACGTGGGGGAGGGCTACCTGGAAGCAGGTCCAAATGCAAGAGGACCCCCACTAGGCTTGGCTTAGAGACTGTCTGCATCCCTCTGCCTGTCTTCTCAGGTAGCAGAGCACAGAATTTTCCCAACAAAGACAGGATTTGTGTCTCTTAGGAGACCGGTCCTTCTCTGCTGCCTACATCGGAAAACACAAAACAGATGTAATTGATGGTGAGGGATTGGTGACATTTCCATGAACTTGGAACTTAACGAAGCCCTTTATCTTTTATCCCCAAAGTATAGTTTTTTTCCACCTCCTCTCCCCAAAGTGTATTTGGTTTTAATTTCCTTTGGATGGTAAAGAATATGTTAATAGGTTTTTAGGAATCAACTCAAAAAACCCCAAAGTCTTAAAAATCCTTTCTGTTTCCTGCCCCTCCCCAAATTTTAATAGCCCCTGGAGTGGGTGTGGAGGTAGCAGGAGTCTTTTGTACTTTCTAAACCTGCTGTTTGCACAAGTGGCTGTTATGACTGCAGCAACATAATTGCTCTTAAAATGCCTTGGTAATAAAAAAAAAAATCTATTTTTATTTCGTAATCTTGATGCTCCTTGGCTTCCACTTTTCTAGGCCACTTTAGTAACTTCTGAAAATTAGCCTATTGAATATGGTTTCCCAGCTTGATGGAAGAACGGCTCTTTGTCATGGGGGTTGGCTGTGTGTGTGGAGGGGAGTTGTGCAGAGATGGAGGGGGCGGAGTTGTAAAAAGGGTGTAGGATTTGATTCCTAGGCGGCAGCTGTTTCTGCCTTCACTTGACCACTTAAAAGAAAACATAAAGATAGAAAGCGTACTTTCTAACACTCCCCTGGGACTGCCTCTGTTTCTCCAGGCTTGGCTGGGAATGAAAGGAAGCATCTCTTATTCCTTGACTGTTCTTGGTGCCCAGAACTGGTTGCTGGGACAGCCACTTTGGATCTTCAGCACTGTGGAGGACCCAGCCACATTCATATGGAGTTTTCTGTGTTTTTATAAGCCATGCTTCTAAGAGGATGCGCGCAGCCTGAGGCTGGGTGGACAAGAGCTTGTCAGCTTCGAGAGAGGGGTCTTCCCCTGGGGTGAAGGTGCACTAGGCAGCTCCTTCGGATTCTCAGATGCTGCAATTTGACTCTTTGTAGATTCAGCCTCCAAACAAAGCCAGCTCTGTATTTGCTTTGGACAATTCACTTACCCTTCACTAGACCATTGCGTTGGTCGGACTTGGGATGCCCTGGAAGTAGGGACTCCCAGGGAGGACCATCCTAGCGGAGTTTTCAGGAGCTGGTGGTGGTGCCGAGGGCAGGTAATTGAATGGTGGTTCCTGGGCAGACCTACTGCTAACATCTGGGGCCCCTGGGCCGGGGTGCACGCAGAGGCCTACCTCAGCTCCTTTTCTAGATGAGAGGCCTCAAGACACCCAACCTGCAAACCCCAACTCCCAGTCTCTGGTAGGAGTGAGAATTTATTTGTTTGCATTAAGATAGATGTTCCTGGCCCATGGGGGAGAGGAATTGGTCCGGGGCAGGGCATTCAAAACAAGGTTATTTTTTTATCAGTGCAGGCAAAAAGCCCCAAACCACTAAGGAATGAAATTACTCCTTAACTCATGGTGAGGAACAAAAGAAAGGATTCATTTGAATTCTGCACTGCTATCCAGACAACTCCTAACCCCCTGGTGACTGCAGACTACCTTGGATTTGTTCACATTGTCCTGATCACTGAAATACCAGGCCTTTATTTTTCTTTTAAATGCTTCAGCTCATTTGAACGTGTTTTCAAGTACAGTCCCCCCTCCGTATTCGTAGAGGATCCGTTCCAGGACCTCCCCTTGGATACCAGAACTCGAGGGTGCTCAGGCCCCTTATATAAAATGACAGTATTTGCATATAACCTACGCACATCCTTCCATATACTTTAGATTATCTCTAGGTTATTTATAATACCTAATACAATGTAAATAGTTGTAAATGCTATGTTTTACTTTTGGGAACTTTTCTGGAATTTTATTTTTTCTGAGTACTTTTGACCCGCAGTTGGTTGAATCCACAGTGTGGAACCTGTGGATACAGGGGCCAACTGTTTTTGGAGGAGACAGTCTAGTAAAAACCTTGTCATGTTTCCCTGGCAGTGTGTGAGTTAGCCCTTCTTACAAGGTGGAAACAATTAAAATTAAGTCAGGCTGTAGGATGCTGTATGGTTTAGAATACATGTGGCTGCTGAAAAGTTTATCGCCTTGTGCCGAAAAAAGTCATTCTGATTTCATTTTTGAAAGTTGAATTTAAAACTCAGAATATACTTTCTTTATAATTATGCTTCTTATTTGGCAACACATGGTGAAAATTTATACAGCCTATGAATATAAAAGAACAGAGCTGAGGCTCTAGGCTTTTATGGTGATTACATCTACCTGTATGGGGGCTTTATGTGCTTACAATTTGAATCATTTATAGATGCACACTCAACAGAGTTCTAGCATAACTAGTACTGTGGGGGTTTTTTGCTGACTAAATGATAGGCAAAGCAATTTTCAACAAATGTCTCCCTGTAGGCAGTCATCATAGAAGCCTTCAAATATTGTTTTTTAACCTTAGCACTGACAGCTATCCAGAAATTATTGCATTGATACCAAACTGCCTTGCACCAGGCAGTTGCCCTTTTCTCCATGGGAGCCCGGCGAGCTCTCAGGTAGGTACCTGCTCCCCTTCTCGAGTTCCCTTGTGTTTTATTTCAGGGAAATCTTTTACCTGTTCTTATTCAGCTGTAGGTAGCCAGGCACATGGAAGTTTAAAAATACAGCAGAACAGTTCTCTGGACTGTGTTATTATACCTTTAATGCATTCAATTAACATTCAGAGCTTTGTCACCAAATAAATGACGCACATTGGTGGCCCAAAGGGAAGGAAGGGAAAGGCTTTGTGTGTTTTTTTTTCCCTTAGGCAGAGTCAGATCCAGCTTCCTTCCTTCTTTCTTCCTTCCGTCCCAGCTCCTTGCCTTTTTTTCTCTTTCAGAACCTCTTGTAAATGGCTTTTGGGAATTGGTAGATCCTGATTCTGTGTTTGGGGGAAGAATTTTTGAGACTTCTGGGGAAGGATTGAATGAAACACAGATTCTGCCATATTCCCACATAGGAAGTGGAGCACAGGGTGGGATCCAGGCAGCACTCTGCAGGAAGAGAGCCCACAGTGGGGAGAAATGGCTTCCTCCCACTTCCTGTCTGGGAGTATTGGCCCCGGGTGGACCTGGCCTCCTGGGAGCCCATTGCTCTTCTTGAACTTCCACAAGAGGGGTGTACTGCTCACCTCTTTTGTCTAGGTTGAGAGAAGAGCAGTCTGGTGACGATTAAGTTCTAGAAGTTTGATTTCAGACACCCATCAAGTTTTGGGTACCCCCGCTGTGTGTCGTGGTGGGCACTGGGTACTTCACAGAGAATGAACAATTCTTCTCTTACTGGATGGGAACCTGCTGTTGTGTTCATTTCTCTGTCAGCTCTGGGCCTGACTCCTGACTGCTTCCCCCAGCTGCATCCCAGTTGACACATGGGAGCCCTCCGGAGCTCTGGTTTCTCTTTGTGCCTCGCCTGGGGCTCTCATTATGTTTGAAATGCCTCCCTGGGGGGGCATTTGTCTTCTCCTAGAGAGCTATGCCCATCTTCACCTTCATCAGGAAAAAAGTTCTTAAAAAAAAACCTCTGGACTAATGCTTTTGTCTTGACCTTCTAAAA
The DNA here is from genome assembly GCF_937001465.1 of Orcinus orca. Taxonomy (NCBI): domain Eukaryota; kingdom Metazoa; phylum Chordata; class Mammalia; order Artiodactyla; family Delphinidae; genus Orcinus; species Orcinus orca. The sequence goes on along the minus strand of NC_064572.1, from coordinate 76,312,988 downwards.
TGATGAGTGCTATAAATGGAGAAATGGATAACTTTTATATATCTCTAGTTCATAGAAAATTCTGTCTTTGACTTAGAAAAAAAGCATTGTACTGGATAAAATTGGAACTGTAAGCTGTAATAGAAAATGAAACTCAAAGCGTTGAATAAAATTGGGGAAGTCAGTGGTTTTCAACCTACTTTCCTTATTTCTCTTGCCTAAGAGATGTTTCACTCAAGAAGTATCAATGAATGGCTGTATGAATGAATTTCAGAACCTGCGTCACAGAACCTGTGAGTCAGTGAAGAGGCAGAACCAAGTCTCTGACTGCAGGTGGATTCATTAACTGGTCCAGGAAGTGTGCTTAGGTGCATTGCAAATGCCCGATGGCTCGCCCACCTGTCTTTTTCTTGTAACTGTGGTAATATATGCCTAACATAAAATTTACCATTTTAACCATTTTTGTGTGTACAGCTCAGGGGCATTCAATACATTCACATTGTTGTGCAGCCGTCACCACTGTCCACCTCTACCACTTTTTCATCTTCCTAAACTGAAACTCTGTACCCCTCATACAATAACTCCTCATTCCCCCCTACCCCAGCCCCTGAGAGCCAGCATTCTACTTTCTGTCTCCATGAATTTGACAATTCTATGTACCTCGTACACGTGGAATCACACCGTATTTGTCATTTTTGTGCCTGGCTTATTTCACTGTTGCCTACCTTTTTGGATCCTTGTTTATCATAGGCAGGAGCCTTTGTAGCAGGGATGCTGGTATTTGTTCTTCTGGACCTCAGCTCCCGTGGGCGTCTCTTCATATGTCTGGACCCCTCAGTCTGCAGATTTTGGCTTAAATGGTGTTGCCTCAAAAGCCTCCCCCACCCCAACCATCCTGTTGTAAGAGGTTCCCTTTCCCCTTCTTGGTCCCCATGTTCTGCTTGTTGCCCTGATTTTTCCAGTCTGCTTGTAATTATATATAGGTTTATGGTTTCCTTCTCATTGGCTGACTGGTCCACCAGCTTATAAGATCTGAGAGGGCTGGGACGTCTACCATCTAGATATCTATCTGGAGCGTAACCCAGTGCTTACTTATCACATGGTAAGTGCTCAGTAAACACTTGTAATGTGGTCAGAGGGTGAAGGAAGGCATCTCTGTCTCTAGCCTTGGCTGTGAACCCTTATGATGTCATACGTGTGGCTGTGTTTTGAGTGCCTCAGAGATAAACGCTAACTCAATGCTGCCATTCTCCTTAGAGTCTGCACAGCCTTCACGTAGAGTTTATAGGACAAATGCTGAGATTTCAAATTGCCCCCTCTCCTAGCCCGACAAGGTTGTGGACTGCTTTGCTCTAGCCCCTCCACGGGTGTGTGCTCACAGAAGGTAAACATATTTTAGTACCAACCTAAATAAAACACAAAAGCTAAAACTGCTACAGGAAAGTCAATCCCTGTGTTCTTGTGCCCGATAAAACGATAAAACGCCTCTGGATGAGCTCTTTCATTGGATTCTTCAAGCCACTGACTCCTAGGTTATTATGTTAATTGACTTTATTAATATTGAAAGTAAGATAGCAGTTTTCAGGCCTGGGGAATTAGAATATAACTCCTTGAAGAAGGCTGAAGTCTTGGAGGGGCCTCACTGAGCACCTAGTCTGGCTCACTCATTGTATGGAGGAGAAAATCGCAGGCAGGTGACATCAGGGGACTCCCTGAGTTCTCCAGAAATGCTGGCCAGGCAAACACTGGACCAGGGCTCTGGCCTCATGACCCCAAATGGGCATTTTTGAATGAAAAATATAATGTGCAAATACTAAATATTCACAGAATATTTGTATTCAGGAAGAGTTAAGTCTTTTTCTAGAATACTTGGTGCTTTTTTTAAACTAATATAAGTATTGCCCTCATTGTTTTTTATACCCTTGCTGCCTTGAAACCTCATCTTCCATTGAAATGCAATGCTTTGATCATTTAAATAGCAGTTATCTGAATGCACCTTCTCACGTTAAAGCTCCCAGGAACATTACTGGTTCTTGAGAAAAGAATGGAGATGTGACCCTGTATGAACAGGTCATCTCTAGTTTTTGAAGGGACATTAGATTGAGCCTGGCTGGTGAGCGGAAGAAGCACTTGAAGTTTGCTTATAGCTCACAAGGGCTTGAGACATGAACTGCTGTTAAAATTGTTCTGTTTCGGGCTTCCCTGGTGGCGCAGTGGTTGGGAGTACGCCTGCCGATGCAGTGGACGCAGGTTCGTGCCCCGGTCCAGGAGGATCCCACATGCCACGGAGCGGCTGGGCCCGTGAGCCATGGCCGCTGAGCCTGCGCGTCCGGAGCCTGTGCTCCGCAGCGGGAGAGGACACAACAGTGAGAGGCCTGCGCAAAAAAAAAAAAAAAAAAATTGTTCTGTTTCTTTGTGGGGGAAGACATACTCCTTATAAATACCATACTTTCATTTGCTGGGAAAATCTGATTTCTTTTATGTTCTGTTCACCCGAAATGCAAATTGGAGTTTACTTGCGATTAATTAAGCAGATGATACATGGCGCTTAAAATGAACATTCAGCATTTTCTCCTGTCTGTATACAGAGTACAGAGTTAATTGGATGGGAAACGATATGGCATTTAAGTGTGGATTTTTTTTTAAAGAGCCTTTCCCCTTTGACTTATATAGATAAAGAATCTGGCCTTTCAGAATGATGTGGTGTCACCGACTCATGTGTAAACCGATCAGTTGTGCCACGTGCCCTCATTTTGTTAGTGCCCCGCTCATTTGGCTGTTGGCAAGACCTTGCTTAGTGGGGCATCGGTAATTAGGAACCGCCACCACCTCTGTGTGAAGTAACGTGGCTTTCTTCTCTTGTCACTTAGCTCCTCGGGGGGTTGTGGAGAGTCACATTTCATCACTGGTAAAATGCAAACCGATTTGGAAAATGACAAGGTGGTCCCGGACTGTTTTAACTGCATTTGAACCCTCAGCAGTGTCTCTCTTTCCTGGGGACTGTCACTGGGACAGGAGTGCCTGCTGCCACTCCAGTTAGCGCCAGCGGTTTTCATGCCTGTGGTGTCATTTTGGGGTCCTGTGTCGAGGGCATGGTCAAACCCCAGAATAGCTGCTGCTGGCTGACCCAGTGTTCTAAGGCCCTGAGAAATTCCCCCATGGTACTTCCTCCACCACCACCCCCTCCACTGCCAAAAAAAAAAAAAAAAAAAGAAGAATAAAGTAAAATAAATTTCAAAGGCTCAAAACTGCAGCTTTCCTGGAGGTACACAGACCATGCCTGGATATCAGCTAAGGCAATGCAGTCCTGTAAGACACTGTGAAAGGCACAATAATAGTTACAATAATAATGGTGCCCAGCCTTTACTGTCCTGCTAGCGTTCAGCAGACTCTGAGATGAGAATGCGTGTGCAAATGATTCCTTCAGGAAGAGCTCCCTGAGGAAATTAGGAAGGGAGCAGGGGAGGCAGGACAGAGAAGTAGAAGCAGCCAATGAAGATTCAGATGAAGGCCTCTTGGGGGCATGTGGGCTTCCGGTGAAAGGGGTGTCCCACCAAGGATGCTCTCCGCATTGGTCCTGGCTCCAGGGCCAAGAAGCTCCCAGTTCAACGGCCAGGGCTCTGGTTAAACAGCCGAGACCCTGGGGTAACTGATGTGGCCAGTTTTCCCTGAGCCTCCTGTTTTGAGAACTCAAGCCAGCCTCACACCAGGGCAGGGAGGATGCACTGATAGGGCCTCATGTCTCTGCTGTGACCTCTGAGGCGACATTTCAATTAGTCCTGGGGCAGCCAGCCAGGGAGCCCAGCTGTAGTGCCACCTCCCCTTGGAGATCAGGGCCTGTGAGAGAGGCAGCCTTCTCTGGTGGCCAAAAGCCACCCCTGGCCTGTTGGGAGATTGATTTGGCGTTGTATCCAGGAGCTGCAGGTCCCTGCCAAGCCCAGTAAGGGAACACATTGCTCCTCTGGGGAATGCTGTCTTTCATTGTCAGCTTGGTGAGTGAGGGCATTTCTGAAAACTGGTGAAGCTGATGGATGCTGGCAAGTGGGCCTAGAGAGAAGGCTGCCATCCAGACAGAAGGCTGCCATCCAAGCTGTGTGGACCTCTCTGCTAACAGCCTGCAAGGAGGTCCTGGCAGCCCACGATTTTCTGGGGCTCCCCAAGCCATCTGGGGGCTTTGGTGGGCAGCTCTTCGTATGCCTAGAAATTCCACAAACTGGTTAATAGAAGGTCAGGAAATCTGCCCCCCCACCCCCGCGCCGGGCCTATCTTTACAGCATAAGGAGAATCAAAGGGTCTGTTAACAGTGTGCATTTCATGAGTAGTTGGGCTTAGGCAAAAGCAAGTGACTTTCTTAGAAGGCTTCCAGGTGTGGTGGGCACCACACCTTGTGGAAATGATCCATGCAACCTCAGGAAACACTTTTAGCAGCCAGCGCCCTGGAATGCTCCCAAGCACTGGCCCAGGCAGTAACCTCTACTCCAGTAAATTTCCCAAGGGAGGCAGTGGTATGATGTGAAGAACATTCATCTGGTGATCTGGAGATCTGTCCCAGGTCCTGATAGTGAAACTGGAGCATGTCCCTGGGGATGCTGAGATGGAGGAAACACTCTCCCAGCCTTCAGGGATCTCGAGCAGAAATTGGACTGATAGGTGGGCAGTGATGCTCAGATCATGCCTGTCTGAGTAAGAGACCCCAGTGAACATAGAGAAAGAATAGGTGAATGAGCAAAGGAAGAGAGGGGGACAAGGTGAAAGAAGGAGGAGGACCAAAGAAGGAGGAGGACCAAGTTTTTGGAGGACCAAAAACTAGATATCTCCTCCCAGCCTGCAGGAGCCCTCGGCCTTTCCCAAAGAGGAGAGGGGTGGGAGGAGGAAAAGCCTGGTCATGCTTTTCTCTACCTGCTCCTCATGCCTTTATCAGTTGATGGCATATGAGCACCTTGTCCTACATCCACTGGGCTCAGCCCACTTGGTGTGAAAGTGGGGTGAAGTAGCCTGACTTCAGACCCAACAGTGTTCACATCCAGCCTCTTGATCTTGAGCAACTTAACGTCTCTGAGCCTGAGCTCCTCCATTGAATGGGTATAATAAAGGGCAGCTCATGGGCTATTGAGACACTTCCATAACATAATACATTTAAAGTCCTTAGTGGACATTGACACATGACACGCACTGCAAGCAGTGAGTATGAGCTATTAGAATTAGGTTGGATCAATTGGTGTGCTCCTTGAATGGGGGGTAACCTCCCAGTGTGAGCTGCTGTTCTCGCCCACCAGGCTTTATCTCACCTGAGGGGATCAATCAGCATTGAACCCCAGTCCCAGTGAGCAAAGCCTCTTCCTCATCTTTCTGGAATGTACTGATGAGATGATATTGAAATGGTGAAAGAAAAGGAAATTGATCAACAAATGCCATGCTTGTTCTTTCAGAGGAAAAGAATGCATTTTTCCCTTCAATACTAAAGACTTGGAAAGAGTCAAGAAGTAAAGAAAAATGAAGGGGGCGAAATGTTTGGGAAAGCCCTTGGGTGACCTGGATTCCAACAGATAAATTGCCCGGTGTTGGGTCATCACAAACTACTGGGCTACTTTAGGCTGGAAGCATGGGGAAACAGGATCTCAAGATTCCTGTGAAGTGTCTTCCTGGCGGGTTCACCCCTTGGTGAGACTTGAAGGTGGAGGTCATTACTCGAGTGACTGCAGCCTTCAGACCTAGACTTGGCTTGCTTGCTGCGGCCCTCCAAGCTTGGGCCTGGGGAAGCTCTCACAACTGGCAAAGTGATAGCAATGAGTCCTTTGCATTTCTTTACTTTTGTGGTACTTGGGAACAGGATGAGTAGGATTCCTAGTGCTCCCAGAAGTTGGACATGAGGTAATTGGTAGTTTGTTGGCTCCCGAGTCACTGAGCTTCTTCTGGGTCATCTCCAATTCAGAAGGTGGGGTACAACTTGATCTGTTTTGGAACCGGCCTTAGCATCTAGGGTGTTCCTGAATGCAGTATAGTAACTGCTACTGGCCACAGAATCAAGAGCTCTCCAGATCTGCTTACGCGGCAACTTTCTGAGGTTCTTGTTTAGTGAAGCTTTGACTTTTGGGGGTTTGAGGCAGGGGAGTGAGCACAGACAGAGCAATGTTCAGTCCAGACTCTGCCACTTAAAACACGTTTACTTTTTAACTAAATATTTAAGACATGTTTTCTTTCTATGGTTCTTAAATAAAATACAGAGCCAGCAAGAGAGTTATTGTGTTATTATTAATATCATCATTCGGTCAGTCATCCTCCATGATTTATAGAAGACACTTGTCATTGCATTGTCAAAGGGGCAGCCCCTCTCTTTGGTTTATCTAGGTTTCTCCCCTTTATTTCCCATCTCTGCCCTGCTGTCCGCTCCTGACCCCCACTCACGTGTGTTTAGTCTGTGTTCTTGAGTATGTGTGTGTTCTTGAATATATGTGTATCCTTGAAAATATGTGTATCCTTGAAAAGATATTTTTATGTGCCCTTTTTTTTTTTTAATACAAATGATATTGCACTTCAGAGCTTGCTCAGTTTCTTATATCTCCACACAAAACTTTTAAAGATCAACCCATGTTTTTGGAGGTAGAGCTAGTTCATAACTTCTGCTGCAGAAGTTAGAATAAATAAATTCTTAGGAATTTATGAAAAAGTGTGCTATTATGGCCATTTTACAGATAACGAAACTAAGACTTCTAGCACAAGGACATATATGAAGGCATACGGCAGAGCTAGGCCTTACTCCTACTCCCAGCCGGTGCCCTTTCCACCACTGGGCCAGTGACCTCAGTTTTTTCAAGCCCCTTGGTGACTTGAGCCTGTAAAAGCTTTTGGCCTTGGTCATCTCGATGGTTACATCCTTATCAAGCCCTTGCGCAGAGGCTGGGCACCCAGGCCTTTGGCCTCTCTCCCAGCCCTATTCTCTTATTCTCAAAATGGCTGTGCTCACAGACCATTTCTACCCATGTTTTCTGCTCTTAGCTACTCAACAAGAGAGCAGTGCCTCCCCCATACTAGTACAAAGGTAGTATCCTGAGCATGTGATGATTCTTATGGGCATAAGAATAATAGTGTCTTTGTTCCTAGATTCTCACAAATGGAGTCCAATGGGCTTATTTCAGTTCATTATTATCATCCACCTCAAGAGCTTCATCAAAATCGACTCTCTACCAGGAAACACATTATTTATGGATGACAGTAGTTGCATGTGATGATTTAGAAGGAGGGAAAAGATTGGGCTTCTGAACCCAAGGCCTTTCCCTGTTAAAATTGTGGATCCATAAAAGGCTTATAAACACTGTTCAGAAATGGAATAAAGATCTCGGAAAAGGGATGCTTTCTCAAAAGAGACTGCAGATACAAATTATAGAAAGGTCTAGAAAGAATATTATTTGGAGGGGGTGGTGGTGGGGCTATGGAAGCCCAGAAGGGATGGAGCTTTTCAATTGGAACAAAAAGAGAAGCTTCAACTCCAGAATTCAAAACCAAAACAGAGCACTTAGAACCCTTAAAAGAAGACAGAAGGAGCAGAAAAACAGGTAAAAAGAGGCCAGTGGTTGTCCATTGTTGGGTATAGAAGCTAGAAAGTAAGGATGAGGGACAGGCAGACCTCAGAGATACTGCAGGTTGGGTTCCAGACCACTGCAATAAAGTGAGTCACACAAATTTTTTGGTTTCCCAGTGCATGTAAAGGTTATGTTTACTCTGTACTGCAGTCTGTTAGGTGTGCAATAGCATTATGTCTAAAAATATGTACATACCTTAATTAAAATACTTTATTGCTAAAAACCATCATCTGACTATCATCTGAACCTTCACTGAGTCTTAGTGGTAACATCAAAGATCACTGATCACAGATCCACCATAACAAATATAGTAATAGGGCTTCCCTGGTGGCGCAGTGGTTGAGAGTCCGCCTGCCGATGCAGGGGACACGGGTTCATGCCCCGGTCCGGGAAGATCCCACATGCCGCGGAGCGGCTGGGCCCGTGAGCCATGGCCGCTGAGCCTGCGCGTCCGGAGCCTGTGCTCCGCAACGGGAGAGGCCACAGCAGTGAGAGGCCCGCGTACCGCAAAAAAAAAAACAAAAAAAACAAAAAAAAAACAAATATAGTAATAATGAAAAGGTGTGAAATATGGCGAGAATTACCAAAATGTGACACAGAGACAAAGTGAGCATCGGAAAAATGACACCAATAGACTTGTTCAACACAGGGTTGCCACAAACCTTGAAATCTGTAAAAAATGCAACATCTGTGAAGCACAATAAAGTGAAGTGCAATCAAACGAGGTCTGCCTGTAATTAGTTTTGTTGGGAGAAAAAGTTAAGAAGGTGACAAAATTTGTAGTGACTGAATATTGAATGAAAGTTGATACATAACTTTAATTATATCTTTCTGTCATTTGTTACTCTATTATTACCACCCTTATTATTTAGTAACTGAATAATGAGAGAGTTGATATTGATGAAGACCTTTATGCCAAAATATTTATCACGGCACCCTACTTTCTTGCAATATGTGTCAGGGAGCATAGATTCACAAAAGAAACTTTCCTATTTGTGAGGACAGTATAAGTATTTGGCTTTATTCATGTTCTCACATGCTACACAAATAGGTTTTCTGTCCAGTGTGCTGGAATTTATGCTACAGATTCTCATTACAATATTGTAAATTGAGCTATGTATGAATTTTCCTTTGGAAATACCATTATTTTTCCTGAATGTTCACCTCAGCCAGGCACTTTAAAACCTATGAGTCAAAAAGGTGTTGTCTGATTTAATTATGTATTTGTTTGGGAAGAAATATTTGCTGACTGTCATGGATAGGAATAACGATTATTGGGGAATCTCATTCATTTGGCAAATTGCAGATTACCAGAGTTACAGGAGTCACAGCACAGGAAACAACCTTTGCAAGGTCGGCTTGGTGGGTGACCTAGAGTCTGTGTTTCATTTCTAGGGGACAGTGCACAGGGCCATTCTCTCTGGGCCAGCGACCCCTGGAACTCTAGAATCTGCACCCTGCTCTTCTGTTGCCACGGAACATGCATCTCTCTAGAGTGTCTGCTCACTTCCAAACCCTAGTGGCTCTCCAGAGCCTTCAGGACTGGGATTAGTTGTCTCCAGCTGCCACGTACAGGCAGCCTTTGCTCCGTGGGGAGCACAGGACACATCCTGCCTTCTTTCCCATGACTCTCTCCACGCTCCCAACTCTCCAGCCAAGTCAGTTTACTCAGGGTCCCTCAGTGCTTTCCCGACTCCTTCCGACCCCTCTACTGCACAGAGTGGCCTGTTCCCAGCCCTCTCTTTCTGTCTAAATCCTGCTTGTTATTCCAGACCCACGCCATGCCTCTCCATCTCAGACCATTCTCTCAGACCACTGGCCCCAAAGGGTTGGCTGTGTCTACTGTCTCCAGGGTCCAGCTCTGGTGTCTCCATGAGTAAAGGCAATGTATTGTGATGGTGAAGAGTGTGGGTTCAAATCCCTGCTCTACCATTTACCAGCCATGTGACCACCAGCTAGTCACATAGCCTCCATGCCTCAGTTTTCTCATTGGTAAGATGGTGATGACAGTAGTTACCTCATAAGGTTTTGATGAAGAGTTAATTAGTTACTATTTATAAAGTGCTTATATCAGTGCCTGACATATTACCGTAGGCATAATGTGTTAAATTAAGTCCTGAGAGTATAGCTATTTGATACTGAGGGCCTAGCTGATTAGGCTGGGGTTGCATTTGGTCTTCTCATCTTGACTGTAAGCTTCTTGGGGGCCAGCCAACCCCATGCTTCTGAGTAATTCCCTCTGCATCTATCACGGTCCGGTGCACATCGGTATGGTTAAGCGGGGGAGTAGACGGGAGCAGGGCCCTGGCTGGGGAGAGCCCTGACTCCTGCAAACAGGGGTGCTTCACCTACATACAGACTGCTCCAGTGCACACGGAAGCTTCAAAGGATGGACCCAAGATTCCTTTCAGTGACCCCGAGAGGATGACTCCATCAAGGGAAGGGCCCGGGCTTCCCTGGTGGCTCAGTGGTTGGGAGTCCGCCTGCCGATGCAGGGGACACGGGTTCGTGCCCCGGTCCGGGAAGATCCCACATGCTGTGGAGCGGCTGGGCCCGTGAGCCATGGCTGCTGAGCCTGCGTGTCCGGAGCCTGTGCTCCACAACGGGAGAGGCCACAACAGTGAGAGGCCCGCGTACCGCAAAAAAAAAAAAAAAAAAAAGGGAAGGGCCCTAGAAGAGCACAGGAGAGAAAGCCCTCAGTCTGTGGAAAGCACAGGGTGATGCTGTTCTGTTTGCGCACCTCTCTTCCTTCTGGGACGGTCTTTCTTTGGTCCCACTCAGGGCGCCCTTGGTTTGAGTGTATTTACTGACTTTAGCAAAGACACGTACCATGGGGGACGCCCATCAGATCAGAGGTGGGAATTAATCCCTGCCTTCTTCTGGGCGTCCACTGCCCACCATTTCTACCTCTTCTAGAACTTGGTACAGTTACTCATCGGATATGAATCTGTCTCCTCCACCCAATTTTGAAACCTTGGATTGCTTCCCCAAACAAGTGAATTAGATTCGTGAAGTGTTGAAGTCGTTGAGTACACTCTGGCTTGGTAACCCATAGAATAGTGTAAATCTGCCCATTCTTAAGAAGCCTGACATATGGGTAAATGACAATTAAATAATAACAAATCAAGAAGTAGTTAATTAACAATATATTCTGTAAGAGTCTTGGGGGAGAGAAAGCCCCCCCCAGCCCACCCCACACACACCTTGTGGGCTGGAGTGTTCCAGGGAAGGGCTCCTGGCACAGCAAACATCCCTGTGTTTATACCTCAGCTTTATTTGAAAACTTCACGATTTACCAGTTGGGAAGAAGCCAAGGCCAGACAAAATCTGTATGCAGTTCCACCTCAGTTACACTGCAGGCAGAACTGTCCCTGCTTCTGAAAGTGTGCATTTTATAAGTCCAATGTGCCTACTTATAAAGACGTACCAAAGTACAGATTTTGAAAATGCAATCGTGGCAGTAGTTGGACCCTGTTGTTAGTGGATATGGCAGAACGGGCTCAGACTGGGGTCTCTAGGGCCTCCTGCCTCTGGCTGCCATGATCCTGGGCTCCTTGGTGGACGCTGTTTCGTGGTAGCTCAGGAGTTGGGACATTTGGCTTTGTCCTCGATGCTCCCAGATGTACAGGTGTATGACTTATTTGTCAGGAGGAAGAAGTAGCAGGGGCTGGGTAGAGGTGTTTAGTATTTATAGTGACAGCACTCAGATATTCAGCGAGCAATTGTATTGTTTGCTGTCCATGTGATTCATTTTCCAGCCTAAATCCTCCTCTCCTTGATGGTACCTCACGTTCCTACGGAGACCGGGAGTGGATGCTTGGTGCCGTCTGCCACCCTGGTTTCAGTTACCCACCTGGATTCCGACACCTGCCAACACCTGCCAATCCTTATTTCTGATGCTTTTCCCTTGGCCTCCTCGGCCTCACTGTTGCCCCCAAGCCCAGGCCTGCCGTCTTCCTGTTTCCTGTCACAGATGGCAGCACCTCCTCTGCCCTGAGCCTGGACTCAGCCTGTGTACCTCCCCGCCGCCACCCCCCCCCCCCACCAACTCCACTCATCTCACGGCTGCTCGTTAGAATCCGGGATTCCACCTTCTGGGTCAATCTCAAGTCCTTCCCCTCTTTCCCATTCCCGTGTCTCCTCTCCTAGCCCAGGCGCTAGGTATTTTCCCTGAACCATCGCACAAGCCTCTTGATGGGCCACGGTCTCTCTGTCCTCCACACTGTCACTACGGTCACCGCCATCACACATAGATATGTCCCTGTAATTGTCTAATTCAAGAAACCTGGGTGACTCCTTGTTGCCGGAGGAGGAAACTTACATCTCTTATAAGCCTTTGATGTTCTTCACAGTCAGTCCTCCACTTTCCTTTCCACCTCATTTTCTCTAGCATCCTCTATTTTCTATGACTTTTATCATTTCCCAGACAAGCCAGATTTGGTACAGCCTCCGTGCTTTCGATCATGCTGTCTTTTCGCCTCTGTCTACCTTGTTTCCCTCATGAATGACAGCTCAACCTTCAAGCCTGGGCTCAAAAGTCTCTTCTCTGTGAAGCTCTGCACCCAGACCACACCTCCACATCACCTGCCGCACTGCCTGGCAGTCTCCTGCTTGGCTATTGGTGCGTTAGTGGCAGGTAACTTCTTGAGGGATGACACTGAATCTTTTTTTTTAACATCTTTATTGAAGTATAATTGCTTTACAATGGTGTGTTAGCTTCTGCAGTATAACAAAATGAATCAGCTATACAAATACATATATCCCCATATCTCCTCCCTGTTGCGTCTCCCTCCCACCCTCCCTATCCCATCCCTCTAGGTGGTCACAGAGCACCGAGCTGATCTCCCTGTGCTATGTGGCTGCTTCCCACTAGCTACTTATTTTCCATTTGGTAGTGTATATATGTCCATGCCACTCTCTCACTTCATCCCAGCTTACCCTTCCCCCTCCCCGTGTCCTAAAGTCCATTCTCTATGTCTGCGTCTTTATTCCTATCCTGCCGCTAGGTTCTTCAGAACCATTTTCTTTTTTTTTAATTTAGATTCCATATATATCTGTTAGTGTACGGTATTTGTTTTTCTCTTTCTGACTTACTTCACTCTGTAGGACAGACTCTAGGTCCATCCACCTCACTACAAATAACTCAATTTCATTTCTTTTTACAGCTGAGTAATATTCCATTGTATATATGTGCCACATCTTCTTTACCCATTCATCTGTTGATGGACACTTACGTTGCTTTCATGTCCTGGCTATTGTAAATAGAGCTGCAATGAACATTGTGGTACATGACTCTTTTTTAAAATTTTATTTATTTATTTTTGGCTGTGTCGGGTCTTCGTTTCTGTGCGAGGGCTTTCTCCAGTTGCGGCGAGCGGGGGCCACTCTTCGTCGCGGTGCGTGGGCTTCTCACTGTCACGACCTCTCCCGTTGTGGAGCACAGGCTCCAGACGCGCAGGCTCAGTAGTTGTGGCTCACGGGCTTAGTTGCTCTGCGGCATGTGGGATCTTCCCAGACCAGGGCTCGAACCTGTGTCCCCTGCATTGGCAGGCAGATTCTTAACCACTGCACCACCAGGGAAGCCCCATGACTCTTTTTGAATTACGGTTTTCTCAGGGTATATGCCCAGTAGTGAGATAGCTGGGTCGTATGGTAGTTCTATTTTTAGTTTTTTAAGGAACCTCCATACTGTTCTCCACAGTGGCTGTATCAATTTACATTCCCACCAACAGTGCAAGAGGGTTCCCTTTTCTCCACACCCTCTCCAGGATTTATTGTTTGTAGATTTTTTGATGATGGCCATTCTGACTGGTGTGAGGTGATACCTCATTGTAGTTTTGAGTTGCATTTCTCTAATGATTAGTGATGTTGAGCATCCTTTCATGTGTTTGTTGACAGTCTGTATATCTTCTTTGGAGAAATGTCTGTTTAGGTTTTCTGCCCATTTCTGGATTGGGTTGTTTGTTTTTGATATTGAGCTGTATGAGCTGCGTGTGTGTTTTGGAGATGAATGCTTTGTCAGTTGCTTCATTTGCAAATATTTTCTCCCATTCTGAGGGTTGTCTTTTTGTCTTGTTTATGTTTTCTTTTGCTGTGCAAAAGCTTTGAAGTTTCATTAGGTCCCATTTGTTATTTTTATTTCCATTTCTCTAGGAGGTGGCTGACACTGAATCTTATCTTTGTATCTCCAGTGCCTGGTCCATTGTAGCCTTGATTTTATTGCTGCAGGGATAGTTAGAAAGATGGAAGGAGGGATGGCTGCTAGACGGAAGGAAGGAAGGAAGGAAGGAGGGAGGGAAGACAGGAAGGAAGGAAGAAAAGAAGGGAAAAGGGGGAAAGATGGAAGAAAGCAATGAATGAATTCCATTTAGAATCCTATTCTCCATGCAGGCCTTCTGTCCCATCTCCCTGATGCCTAAGGATGTCAGGTACTTTTGTTTCCTGCTCCATATAAAACCAGGAGCCCTGGCACACAGTAGGCTTTTAGTATGTATTTACCGACTGACATGTCTGTGGAAAATGTGCTTTAAAACTCTTGGGCTGTAAACAAACAAACAAACAAACAAAAAACAAACAGGCAACTGGTTGGTATTTTTTCTGCTTATAAATTAAATATTTTGTTTGTCATATTTTAAAAAAATGGTGCATTTGCCGGGTTATTTGTGGTGGAAACTGTCCGCCTGCATCAGACATTAGTAGCCCCTATATTTTTTAAAGCATCCACTTAGGACAAAGCTAAAGGAAGGGCATTTGGTAACCAGCAGGAAACTCCATCTCCCATGCGGGCCTGCCTTTTTTTTTCTTTTTTGCGGTACACGGGCCTCTCACTGTTGTGGCCTCTCCCGTTGCAGAGCACAGGCTCCGGACGCGCAGGCTCAGCGGCCATGGCTCACGGGCCCAGCCACTCCGCGGCACGTGGGATCTTCCCGGACCGGGGCACGAACCCATGTCCCCTGCATTGGCAGGCGGGCTCTCAACCACTGCGCCACCAGGGAAGCCCTGGGCCTGCTTTTTTGACTTAATGCTTAGGCCCTGCAAAGTTGGAACGGCCAGGTCCCTTTGGAAAATAAAGCAATGAACTTAATAAAAAGAGGAAAATCAAGAAAATGTCCATTTCCTCCTGAATGTGGACAGCGATGCAACTGAATTCTTTCCTTTTATTACTGTATTGATGTTTACGTTTTGTACCTAGGATAGAATAGAGCAGCCCTATGGTGAGGCATGTGGGGTAAGTGGTTCCCCGTGGTAGGACAATGGCGAAACATAGGGACCCTGAGGATTGGCGAAGTCTGGGCGGTTACCTTTACTGATTTTTCTGAAGTTCCTAATTTAGCTCACAAAGTAAAGCTAAGCAAGGAAATTCTAAGATGAGGTTCCCGGCCAAGAATTGTAATGAGCATAAAATCAACCAGCATTCATCTGGCCCTTTAATGATCTATGCATGGTAATCTAACGCTGCATTTTTTTCCTTCTCTGTCCTTGGCGGAAGGCAGCCTGCTGGGCTCCCGCTTGCTCAGGCTTTTCTGATAAATGTCGAGCCTATCTTTTGGAGCTGGCATGTAGTTAGACAGCTAAGAAGTCACACGTTTCCTCCAAGTCACCCTTTCTCCCAAGGATGAGGCTCCATGTTGAGGATAAAACCCAGTGCACATTCTGCACTCGGCACAGAACAAATGCTATTAACCTGGAGGAAAGCTGACATTTCTGCAGGCTGCCGCAGTGCTGGTATTTTATTTGCTTCCCTTGGGGCCTGGCGGTATCCTGCCTCTTCGCTGTGATGTGCTCAGGTGAAGCTTGAATGCTGTGTGCAGGTTTTCTAACAGGTTGTGGAAGAACGAGATTTCATTTTAGAGTCCTAGGACAGAGGGAGCGAGGTGCACCTGCCACCTGAGATTGATTAGGACAGTACATTTGCAGGCAGGACCCGCAGTTGGGGCTTTCTCATCAGTTATGGGAAGTGGTTGTGCAGATCTTTTGGAAAAGAATACAATAAATCCATACCTCTCTCAGAGCCATTTACATATTATATTTTGCTTTCAACATCGAGAGAGAAAAATCATGTTTTAAAGCTTATTAAAATGTTACCCTTATAGATAGTTTTAAAAGATAATTTATATTATCACTGGTGCATAGCCTTTTAAATTGATAATTCAGTACTGTGACTACAGTTTTCAGTAATCTCTAGTAGTATATTTTCTGACCGTTCCACTGAGAGATTAGCACTTATGGACTAAGGAATAAACTTGAAAAATCTAACCCATTTGGTAGTCTGTTCTCAGTTAAGAGAGCCTTCTTAAATGAAGGTCTATTAGTGTGAGAATTCTGATTTCTAGAATCAAATCTGTTTTAGGTCATTATGGAGTTTTATAAAGAAAGGCCTCCTCTGCTCAAGCCTAACAACATGTTGAAGTCTTAAAAGTAGGCAGACTATTGATTTTTAGCAAGAGTTTTACTGCCCCAGACACTGAAGAATGATTCTCATGACTAAAATTTATAGGTTATTAAGGAGAAAAATGCAGGAAAAGACTAGTTGGAAGATTCACAAAATTAGCTCATTTTGTTTTTTAGAATTCACTTAGCACTCTTTCCAGAGATATAGATATATCTGAGTCTGGAAAGGGCTTCTTGGTTACGTGGTAAATTTATATGGATCAGAAATACACTGGAATCATATTTTAGCCCACAAGGACACAATCATTCTTTGGAGGTTTGCAAAGAAAAAGCAAAGTGACTTTTTAAAGAAGCTTAATTCGAAAAGATCAGGGTTGGCAGATATGGCCACTGGCGGACTTTTTTCACCTGCAAAAATACCTGTTCGGCCCAAACTAAACAGGCGCATTACAGAACGCTTTTTCTAGTTTAGGGTGGTATTTAATGCAATGTTTTGTTTTAAAACTATCAAATTCTATGCCTCAGTTTAGAATGGGGGAATCTTTCTGAATCTTTTGGGGGTACTAGTCTATCTTGTGCCCTTCAAAGGGAGTGTGTAGAGTTATTGAAAAGGCAGTTCTGTGAAAGCCATAGGTGTACTCTTCGTCGTACATGGGTTGGAATATAAAATGTGCCTTGTACCAGAGGCAGTGTAGTACAGGAGAAATCATTGCACAGGGAAGGTTTGAAAGGGGCATCTTGTCTCAGCTCCATCACTGAGCCATGGTGACACTGGACACTCTGAACCTCAGTTGCTTTATCTGTAAGATGGGAGCCATGACACCCATCATGCCTCCATCAGATACATCCTCAGAACTGTAATCCAGCCTCTCCTATAAAGGAATCAAAGACAGCATGGCTCAGCAATCAGCAAAAGCACCAGCCCCTTAGCACCCACCCCAGGAACTGAGGTGTGCTTGGTACCCAGGGCTGTGTGGGTGAGGATGAGACCGAGTCATCTATATGGAAGTGCTTTTCAAAGTGTATTGATGTAAGAAACTGAGCATGTAACAACTTCCAGTTTTAAAAGAGTAATGTATCCAATACCAGACACAGAATATATTCCACAAATAGGTATATATATATATATTAGTGTTAGTGAATGAATTTATATATCAAAATTGATATTGGCTCCTTCAAAGTAGACCCCTGAAAGGTGCAGCTCCCAGTCCACTGAGGATGTTTTCATATCAGTATTTTGTCCTTACAGTCCTGGATGTCGGCAGCAGCTAACCAAGGGGCTCTTGGCTTCTGAGTATGCCTTTTCTTAATACTGTCTTCTCACAGCTGCTAGAGATGTCCTCCTCCAGCACCGAGCTGAGCAAGTGGGTCTGTTCTGTGAGCAAGGGGGTGGGGGGTTGAAACCCTCAGGTGGTGGCTGCCCAGCCCTGTTGGAATAGGGTCCCCGCACCTCGGCCTGAGACACACGGCCCTGTACTTTCTGACTCCGGCCAAGTCTCCAGCCTCCTCATATGCAGTCTTCCCTCCAGGCCAGCTGGAACTACTCGAATATCCCCAAAGTGCCAGTCCCTCTGTGGCCTCCTGCTTTCACACCTGCTCCCCTTTCTTTCTGGCACGCCCTCTCTGAATCTGTTCCCCTTCAAGAAGGGACTCACGTGCCACTTTCCCTTGAAAACCTTTGCATCCTCTCTTCCAGCTAAGTCTGGGCTTCCTCCTGTTTCCCACTGACTTACCTCACCGTGTTGTACTTTCATTTTTAGGATCCGTGTCTACCTTCCTTACTAGACTCTGAACTTACCGAGAGGAGGATTCCTGGGCCTTTATTTCTCCTCCATACCACCTCAGCAGGAAACGCATCATAGGTTCTAAGTAAATATTTGTTGGGTGGGTGGGTGGGTGGATGGATGGATGGAGGTATGAAAGCTCCCATGTCTTAGCTGGTAACTTCTAGTGTATCAATTGTTAGGAGGGAACGGCCCCACAGAGAGATTAGGGACTGCATATTCTATTAAGTTTGTGAGTCATCCCAGATTCTTTCTGCTCTCGCTCCAGTAAAACCCCAAAGGCTTTGTAAAGATGGCAGCGTCTGGCTCAGAAACAGTTGACCTGGTCTCATCTTCCAAGGGGAGCTCAGGGCTGAGGATAGCCGAGGCTAAAGTCCCGAAGTGTAACCTCAGGACAAGGAAGGCATTCAGAGTGGAACTGCTGGAGATTCAGGGGAACGGAAGAGGCGAAACCACCAAACCGGGGCGTGGAACATTTGCGTTTGGGCTAATCTGAGTGTTTTTTCCCTGGCGCATCTCTCTCTCCTTTCCACACCAACACGTACAGAGTGACCCTTCCTGAGGACTCTTCTTTCATTGTGAGCAGGAGGGAGTCAGTAGGCAGGGGCCTTCAGAACCCTAGAGGCCGTGGGAGAGGGCATGTGAAACCGATGCACACTTGGTCTGAGCAGCAGGGAAGTTCAAGGGAAGCTACTGCCAAGATGTGCTTGTGGTTCAGCACCTGCCAACAATCAACATCGTTCCAGCTGTGTGTATGCGGCTTCAGGAAGCCTAATAAATCTGGTGATTTAATTACACTGAATGACTTAATCAGAGAAGTTTTTTAATGCTACCAATTATTACTTTAATAAAGAGAGAATAAAGAATTCAAATTTCTTGAATATCTTTGCCAAATCAGTCTAGGCATCCATTTTCAATTTAATAACTAATAGCAGAGGAGATTGAAATAGATGTTATTACAGATTTTTTACAAGGCAAACTATATTTAAGCAGGATCAGAAGGTTAATTAAAATTATAGTTGGGTCTTGTCATTACCCAGCCACTCTTTTTCTTCTGCACAGTTGCTCCGAGTTTAGCGTCTGTTTGATAAAAATGCTCAAAATGGAATCCTCATTCAAAAGAAAATTATACTCAGTATTATTTCTGAGCCTGATCTTGCGTACCTATGTTGGAAATAAATGCATAATTAACCCTTTTTTGTGATAAATTAACATTCATTTTTCTAGGATTAGTAGGAAATAGCATAATACAGGGCAGGGTTTGCCTGCATCCCAACAGTCTCCTGGGACCTCTAACACTCTTAAAGGATTAGTGAAGCCTGTGATTCATTGTGTGTCTATGTGCATGAAAATAGGAGGCAGTTCCTGACTGTCAAGAGAGAGAGGTTTTCCTAACTGACAGCTTTTACAACTAAGCATAGAAAGATTAGCCTGCAAATATTGTGCGGATGACTTTAGAGCCCTGGCCAGGGTGTGTTAGCAAGAGGAGGTGTCCTGTGAGTATTTAACTTGAAAATGAATTCTTCCAGGACTCTTAGACATCAGGTTAACAGGAGCTATGGAAATCAAGGTCCCTGGAGAACAGATAAGCTTTCGGGAGAAGCTCTTTGTCTGGTGCCTTCTCGTCTGAACTCTTGGGGGTTTTCGTGCTTATCTGAGCCCAGCTTTATTAACTGATAGGTTTAAATTTACATAAAGTGTAGTTTGTTTCATTTGATGTATTACGATCAGGTTGGAAAAAGCAGGGGCCTAGTGGAGAATAGAATCCTGAGCCTCCCTGAGTCTTTACCTCAAACTTCCCAAAGCCTTGAACAACAGGAATAAGTTGTCATCAAATATTTATTGAGCACCCCGGAGGCACTGGGTTGGAGCCTGCATTTTAAATGTTTAAGGACCGGGGTGGGGGAGGAGAGAGTGGGAGAGACTTCTGCTATTGCAGTTGATAACAAAGAGGGTATAGGTTTCCTTTGATTTGGCCCCAAAGCCAGGAGTTTAGCCGGGTGAGTGGAGCAGCATCTGTTGAGTAGTTATGATGTCCAGGTCATATTCCAGGCATTCAGTGTGAATTATGTCAGTTGAGAAGTTGAAAGTAAAGAGTGAGACACGTGTGAGCCGTGTAGCCCGGAGAGAGGAGGTTGACCTCCCCCTTCCTTTGCAACGCCACACACCTAGTAGATGCTAAGAAATAGTTAAGGATTCTTCTTGATGTGTCTTCTTTACTTAATAGACTCGACCAGCTTGGTGTCACACTGTGGATAACCTTGGTCGTTTACCTCTTGATCCTAACCTTAAAGTGAGTTCATTGGAGGCCTTTGATTAGTGGGTGGCTGGGATCAGCTTTGGGGGAAGGAGCTTTTTATTTCACTTTTTAAAGTTTAGGGTCCAGGTGAGCCTTTGGAAAGCAAAGAATGAACTATAACAGTCAAGTCGAGGAGAATCTTAATGATCGCAGGGGTGCTGGGTGAGTACGATAGTGGACCTGGAGTTAGTCCTGTGTCCTGAATTTGGAGGCAGGACTCCTTGGTGGCGAGGGAAAACCAGTGCAGGGAATGGGCGCGAGGTGAGTAAAGGAAGGAGGAGAACAGGGAATGGGACCCAGCCCTCGGCCTGTAGCGAGAAACGGCTGCTCATTTCCCAGGGGCAGGACACACTTGACTGTCCCTTCTGGAACCCACCTCTAAATACCACTTAGGGTTTTGTTTTCGAAGGGAAGCTATTGAAGTGCTCAGAAGTACTAAGAGATTGTTTACGTAGCAGAGTCATGGTGGGTTTTATTTTTGAAAGAAATTCTGGTACGCATGTAATCTGCATGCCGGATGCGGATGGCGTCAAGAAACAGTTGGATCAAATAAAAGTAATGATGAATAAAACAGCTCTAGCAGCAGCCGGTACACATGAAAGATTCCGCACCAGCCCCACCGCCTCTGCCTGCCAGACAGTGGAAGGGAGGCTCTGGGGACCTTAGGAAACCCCTTGCCCAGACCCCTCAGGCTTGCCCTGACCACCCTCCGCCCCCCATGGCCGTAGTCACCTGAAGGGGGACTGAGCATTTACTTCCATGGGCCAGCACCCCTGCCCTTCCTTCAAAGGCCTGCTGAGCAGGTGGGACCAGACCAGGACCAAGGGTGACGCAACAGCAGCTAGACATTTGGGGAAGGAAGTAGCTGGTCCACAAGGACGTTGGGCCAGGGCTGCCCAGCGTGGAAACTGGTTACACAGGCTGTGGACACACTTGTGGTTTGACCCTACTGGAAACCTCGGGAGCCAGTTTTCCCCCGCCTTGTTCTCTTTTGAGACCTGGTAACAAACACGGTGGGGTGTCCACCGGCACCCAGGCTCCTCCAGAACTCAGGCCTCGGGAGGACAGGTGTTTTTTGCTTTGTCTGTTTAACTCATTGCCATAGTCCAAGTACCTAGAATAGTTCTTTGGACCTAGTAAGCTCTCAATGAGTAATTGCTGATGGACAATCACACTTGCCTGCCTGACCTGAAAGGCTTTTGACCATGGACTCTTACTAAGAATTAAGAATTTCATGAATCAGAACTGAATTTTGCACTTGATCCAGAGGTTAACTCTCATGGGTATTTTGTAGGAACGGTTATATTGAAATTATGAATATAAAGCCAGCTTCCTCAAAGTGTGGTCTGGTCTCATGGAGTGCTTGACAAAGATGCAGATTCTTGGAATCCCCCCTAGACCCACCGCTTCAGCTGCTGTGAGGGTGGAGCCTGGGGAATCTCCGTTTTAAGCCCCAGGTTCTCTGGATTGTCTGCACAGAACTTTGGTCTTCCAGGGATGCCAAATGAGAGTCTAACAAAGAAACTGGAAAGGAAAAAAAACGACTTTGGTCACAACTCATTTTGAAAATGAACTCCTTCAGCATTCAGCAGGGGTTATGTACTAGGCATTGGGCCAAATGCACAGAAATTTCTAGAAGATTGAGGCAGTCTCCACCAGCACCAAGTTTAGGATCTGGCCAGGGAGGGACGATGCGAATAGAGATGACCTTGAGGTAGAGAGTAAGAGGGCTGTGTCAGATAAAGTGTTACAGTTGTTGGGACTTCCCTGCTGGCACAGTGGTTGGGAATCTGCTTGCCAATGTAGGGACATGGGTTCAAACCCTGCTCCGGGAGGATCCCACACGCTGCGGAGCAGTTGGGCCCGTGCACAGCAACGAAGACCCAACACAGCCAAAAATAAATCAATCAATTAAATAAAATATTAAAAAAAACAAGTGTTACAGTTGTTCAAGGGAGAGAAAGATGGAGAGGGGCAAAGGCAAGGCCTCGTGGGGCTGGACCTGTGATAAAAGGTGGGAATCAGACGGGGTGACGGCAGGGAGGACAAAGTTCAAGTTTGAGGAATTTTTTAGCCTAAGTATTGATGTAAGAAAGGCTTGCAGAGCAGATGGCAAATTAAGAAGACCTTGAGAGTCTGGTGTCAGGGAAGTCCATAAAGGGAACAGTTGACAGTCTCCTATTTAAAGGTTAAAGAAAATATGTCTGAGAACACGCTGTTGGATTTGAGATTAAAGAGATTGTTGGAATCTTTCAAGGGAGGAAGTTCCATGGCATGTTTTGGCTGAAATCAGAGTTCAAGGAATGGGTGGAACTGGCGGATAAGAAAAGGAGATTAAAGTGTCAACTCCACTCTTCCCTACTCCAGGGTGGGAGCTGGATAGTCAGCAGTAGGATGGCAATTTGAGGAGCTGAGGGGAGGTGTTTTTAGGAGAAGGAGGTCTGAATATGTTTATGCACAGAAAAGGACTTCATGGAGAGAGAGCGATTTATTTAAGATGCAAGCGAGAAGGGAAGTGGTCCCACAAAACAAGGATAGATCTGGGAGCGTTACTGCAGTGGGTTTAAGTAGCATGAGGTCCTGTTCCTGTCTCTGTCGTCTCTGTCTCTCTCATGTGTATATGAGGGTGTGTGTGTGTGTGTGTGTGTGTGTGTGTGTGTGTGTGTGTGTGTAAGAGAGAGATAAAGAGATCGATGAGATAGAGACAGATAGACAAACCGAGACCAATGCAGGAACTGGAAACTTCACAGGTGCACAGTGACTTCCAGAATTGTTTCGTGGGCTGGGAGGGTAACAATAATCCCCCAGACTTATCCTGGTTAGAAGTGATTTCAGGGACCAAAGAAAATGCTGTTAGTGGCTGTGGCTGGAGAGTTGATCTGAATTACCACTGAGAGAGCAGAAAGTATAATTTCTTGTGAGTTACAGCCTGGTACTCTTGCGATTTCCTCAGTGTTATAAGGAGAGGAGTGGACCAACCATTTCAGGGATATTTAAAGTAATTTCTTATTCATGATAGGAGACCCAGACTCGAGTGATAAAAACAAAATATCGCAATGCAGAGTCTTTATATGTCTGCTCCTTTGAGCATTCCTAAGATGTTCTTGAGCACTACGAGGTGTTGAAGGCATGCCAAGGTGCTTAAGATAGAACTGCCAAAAAAACTTAGACTAGTTTATTCAAAACTCACCTCAGACTCAGAGATTTGAGGACTAAAAGCTCTGAGAAGCTTGGTGTTTCCAGAGAATAGAGTCTGAAGGACAGTTATAAAATTCAATAACCCATTATTAAGAACTGTCTGTCCCTTGCAAGGTACAATGAGAAAACACAATATTGAAAACAGTGCTGGTAACATACTTAAAAAGAACAGTAGTTTTTATAAGAAATCTTACAAAAATTTTGTATAAATGATTTCATGAGTGAGGAGCAAAATGCCTGCAGTCCTTTTAAAAGACCTTTCTGACAGTGGTCATTGGGAAGAAAACGAGGGGTGGTTTTTGGAGGGAGGACAGGTCTGGTCGGGCTTTACACTTGCTAAGGGCAGCACTGGGTTGCTCCTGTTTGAAAGTGAAGCAAAGATCTTATTTTTTCAAGTGCAAATCGTATTTGACTTTAATCGTATGAATTCTGTCAAGTAGTCCATAGAATAAATTTGCTCACAGTTTAACAGAACACGAGTACATTAAACAGGATTTGGCGTTGAAAGACCCAACACCAAATGGGAATCTGAAAATAAATGCCCGCATTCTCCCCAGAAGACCATTCACCCTGAGGCCTTGGGCATTAATTTAACTGAATGAGGAAGCCACTGGGGCAGCTGTCAGGAACTTATTTGATTTGTGAATACACAATGCCTTCATTTTAAATGCTGTTCACTCTGGCCCAAACCCAAGCAGGGCCAAGAGCACAAAAGAGACTAATTGGTGATACAAAACCTACCGAAGAACAAAACAATCTGAGATTTTTTGGGGGGGTCAGCGTTAGATTTTTATTTAAAGGGAAATGCAGAATTGGAGAGGTGCTGTAAATTTTGAAGCCCGGTGAGTGGTACCCAGCCCCAGGTTGTGTCTTGTTGTTCACGGATACGGTGCATTCAGACATCCCGTGATGAGCTGGGGTGTGACAGGCCGTCCAGGAGAGTCTGATCTTCGGGCTTTGTCAGTCTGAATTAGCCGGCGTTCTGTCGGTGGCATACAGAACCCGTGTGACAAGAGGGGCCGAGAAGAGCGGCTGTCCTCTGTCGATACCCTCAGGGGATCTAGTGCTGTGCAGACCTCTTCAGGGGTAGGAATGGTGTCAGCTGAAAAAGCACCAGTGGGTTCAGTGGGAGCATCTATGGAACATCCACAGCCAGGACTGTTGACGTTGCATAGGGTCCAGGGGCTTTGGACGTCTGCCATCTCCCTGGTGCTGGAGAGACAGATTAAACTTGATGACACAGACCCTTGAAGGTTCACTTGAGTTCCAGTTCCTAAACGAGTAGGGCCACGTGAAGGAGGTCTGCGGCCAGCGTTGGAGGAGGGTGTGAGGTTGTGGCTCACCTAAGTCCCCCTGCCTCCACGACCCTCACAGTTACCATGTGCCTTCCAGGCTGAAAACAGAAGGTGGGGGACCCAGAACCCCCAAGTGGAGGCCATGTGCTTTGTGTTCTGTGGACCTGCCTCAGGCCATCTGTTACAGGGGGCGGGAGGGAGGGAGGCAACCCAGCCCAGCGGGGAGGGAGGCCTCGTGGGAAAGGCCAAGGCCTGTTCCCAAGGAGCAAATTGTATTTATTCATGAATTCACATGAATTTTAGGATGCTACTGGGCGTTTGCACGTAGCAACTGACAACCCAAAATGAAATGGGCCTTGAAGGTACCATAGTGATGCTGGACATCTTGGTCTGTGGATAGGTTGTTTTCGAACAACATCTGTCTTCAGTGAGTTGAGAACGAAGAGCTCGTCTGTGGTGTTGGCCTGTGCTTTGGCCTCTGGTGTTTCTGCAGCAAGTGTCTGGCATGGAGGTACTTAGCAAATGCTGGATCCAAACAAGGGCCGTGGGCTGTACAGAGGAGGAAAAATGTTAGCTGAAGTGCCCACGAGTCCTTTTCCTCCCCTAATCACGTGTGTTAATAGAGCGTGGAGTTATGCCCTCTTCATAGACTTTTATGATATTCTCTTTCCTAAAGAGCCAGCAAATAACCAGAGGTGTTTAGTGACCTTCTTTATGAGCGTGTTCCTCTTACGGGTCATTACATTGATTTCCCCATCCAGGCCTGGGTCGATTAAGAGTGGGGCACTTGGCCTTTCCCACCCTGTGACCAGGGGTCGCCTGCCAGCAGCAGCGTGTGACTTTAGAGTGGTCAGCGGCCTTGTGACCATTATGATGAGGACGTGGCTATCTTCCTATCCTGTTCCACATGCAGGTATATCTGGCCTTTTGTAAGACAGGAGATCCGTATCCAGATGTTGTGAATCTAGTCACATTGTCCATCCACCGAAGGCATGCACAGCTCTGGCAAATAACATCTTTTCTAAGTCAGTGTCTTTTTTTAAACAATTGGGATATAATTTACATACCATAGACATCATCGCCCTTCAGAGCGCTTTCTAGTGTGTTCCAGAGCTGTGCAACCATCACAGCACAGGGTCCTTTGAACAGTGGAATAATTGTCTTTTTAAAAATCTTTTCTGTTGGTTGAAAGCCTTTTGTTGTTGTTTTTTTTAGGTTTTATGCTGATTTCTGCCCTCATTTTTTTTTTAACATCTTTATTGGAGTATAATTGCTTTACAGTGTTGTCTTAGTTTCTGCTGTAGAACAAAGTGAATCAGCTATATGCATACGTATATCCCCATATCCCCTCCCTCTTGCGTCTCCCACCCACCCTCCTTATCCCACCCCTCTAGGTGGTTGCAGAGCACTGAGCTGATCTCCCTGTGCCATGCAGCTGCTTCCCACTAGCTACCTATTTTACATTTGGTAGTGTATATATATCACTGTTACTCTCTTACTCCGTCCCAGCTTACCCTTCCCCCTCCCTGTGTCCTCAAGTCCATTCTCTATGTCTGTGTCTTTATTCCTGTCCTGCCCCTATGTTCATCAGAACCATTTTTTTTTTTTAGATTCCATATATGTGTGTTAGCGCACGGTATTTGTTTTTCTCTTTCTGACTTACTTCACTCTGTATGACAGACTCTAGCTCCATCCACCTCACTACAAATAACTCAATTTTGTTTCTTTTTACAGCTGAGTAATATTCCATTGCATATATGTGCCACGTCTTCTTTATCCATTCATCTGTCGATGGACACTTAGGTTGCTTCCATGTCCTGGCTATTGTAAATAGTGCTGCAGTGAACATTGTGGTACATGACTCTTTGTGAATTATGATTTTCTCAGGGTATATGTCCAGTAGTGGGATTTCTGGGTCATATGGTAATTCTATTTTTAGCTTTTTAAGGAACCTCCATACTGTTTTCCATAGTGGCTGTATCAATTTACATTCCCACCAACAGTGCAAGAGGGTTCCCTTTTCTCCACACCCTCTCCAACATTTATTGTTTGTAGATTTTTTGATGATGGCCATTCTGACCGGCGTGAGGTGATACCTCATTGTAGTTTTGAGTTGCATTTCTCTAATGATTAGTGATGTTGAGCATCCTTTCATGTGTTTGTTGACAGTCTGTATATCTTCTTTGGAGAAATGTCTATTTAGGTCTTCTGCCCATTTTTGGATTGTGTTGTTTGTTTTTTTGCTATTGAGCTGCATGAGCTGCTTGTAAATTTTCGAGATGAATGCTTTGTCAGTTACTTCATTTGCAAATATTTTCTCCCATTCTGAGGGTTGTCTTTTTGTCTTCTTTATGTTTTCTTTTGCTGTGCAAAAGCTTTTAAGTTTCATTAGGTCCCATTTGTTTATTTTTGTTTTTATTTCCATTTCTCTAGGAGGTGGGTCAAAAAGGATCTTGATGTGATTTATGTCATAGAGTGTTCTGCCTATGTTTTCCTCTAAGAGTTTTATAGTGTCTGGCCTTACATTTAGGTCTTTAATCCATCTTGACTTAATTTTTGTGTATGGTGTTAGGAAGTGTTGTAATTTCATTCTTTTACATGCAGCTGTCCAGTTTTCCCAGCACCACTTACTGAAGAGGCTATCTTTTTTCCATTGTATACTCTTTCCTACTTTAGCAAAGATAAGGTGACCATATGTGCATGGGTTTATCTCTGGGCTATTTATCCTGTTCCATTGATCCATATTTCTGTTTTTGTGCCAGTACCATACTGTCTTGATTACTGTAGCTTTGTAGTATAGTCTGAAGTCAGGAAGCCTGATTCCTCCAGCTCCATTTTTCTTTCTCAAGATTGTTTTGGCTATTCGGGGTCTTTTGTGTTTCCATACAAATTGTGCAATTTTTTGTTCTAGTTCTGTGAAAAATGCCATTGGTAGTTTGGTAGGGATTGCACTGAATCTGTAGATTGCTTTGGGTAGTATAGTCATTTTCACAATACTGATTCTTCCAATCCAAGAACATAGTATATCTCTCCATCTGTTTGTGTCATCTTTAATTTCTTTCATCAGTGTCTTATAATTTTCTGCACACAGGTCTTTTTTCTCCTTAGGTAGGTTTATTCCTATGTATTTTTATTCTTTTTGTTGCGGTGGTAAGTGGGAGTGTTTCCTTAATTTATCTTTCAGGTTTTTCATCATTAGTGTATCGGAATGCAAGAGATTTCTGTGCATTAATTTCGTATCCTGCAACTTTACCAAATTCATTGATTAGCTCTAGTAATCTTCTGGTGGCATCTTTAGGACTCTCTATATGTAGTATCACGTCATCTGCAAACAGTGACAGCTTTACTTCTTCTTTTCCGATTTGGATTCCTTTTATTTCTTTATCTTCTCTGACTGCTGTGGCTAAAACTTCCAAAACTGTGTTGAATAATAGTGGTGAGAGTGGGCAACCTTGTCTTGTTCCTGATCTTAGAGGAAATGGTTTCAGTTTTTCACCATTGAGAACGATGTTGGCTGTGGGTTTGTCATATATGGCCTTTATTATGTTGAGGTAGGTTCCCTCTATGCCCACTTTCTGGAGAGTTTTTATCAGAAATGGGTGTTGAATTATGTCAAAAGCTTTTTCTGCATCTGTTGAGATGATCATATGCTTTTTATCCTTCAGTTTCTTAATATGGTGTATCACATTGATTGATTTGTGTATATTGAAGACTCCTTGCATTCCTGGGATAAACCCCACTTGATCATGGTGTATGGTCCTTTTAATGTGCTGTTGGATTCTGTTTGCTAGGTTTTTTTTTGTGTGTGTGGTATGTGGGCCTCTCACTGTTGTGGCCTCTCCCATTGCGGAGCACAGGCTCCGGATGCGCAGGCTTAGCGGCCATGGCTCATGGGCCCAGCTGCTCCACGGCATGTGGGATCTTCCCGGACCAGGGCATGAACCCGTGTCCCCTGCATCGGCAGGCGAACTCTCAACCACTGTGCCACCAAGGAAGCCCCAGCTTCCTTCTTGACATAGGAAGTTTCCAGGCTGTATTACAGAAATGCCACTACTTCCACATTTATTCTTGTAAAAGATGGTGGGATTCATCATAAATGAGAATCTGCATGTTTGGGAGTTAGAAGCTGAGAGTCTTGGATTCAGAACCAACAGGAAATACAGCACATCAGATGCTGTGAGTCGGGGCAGAAGCATCAGGTTAGAAAATTGATCTTCCAGTGACCTCACTGAAGAAAACTTAGAGTTTCAGAAGCCCATGGACAGTGTGTTTTCTAGTAGAAAGTTTCCCAGACTGTGCTGAGAGATGCACCCCCCACCCCCACCCCCTGCCCAATCTGGATAGTCTTATGGATGAACACGGGGCACTGGGGGTCACCTCTCTTCTCCCAGTTGGCATCACAGCTCTCATGCCTATTCTGAGTTCTCCCTCCCAGGTCCATCCTACAGGCTGAAAACCAGCCTGTCTCTCTGCTTACCTGCTGAGGAGACACTGCCCCGGGTATGTCCCGGTTTCTACTCTTGCATGGATTTCCTATGAGGAAGTGAGCAGTAAATTAAGATTCTGCAACCGTAGAATTAATCGTTCATTGTTGTTATTGACAGGTGTCCTCCTTTCCAAGTAGTTCAGGAACCCACAGTGGCTTGCATAGCATTGAATGTGGCATGTGAGTGGAGATTCAGATCTGTTCATGGCTGTGTGCCTGGTGGTCCCTGCCACTTGGGGGTTGTCTAAAGGCATGATTTGTTAAAGGCAATACATCCTTTTGTGAAACTTATATTGCCCATTAATTGATCATTGATCTCCAGACCATTTAGGACAGTTACTCTTACAGATAATTGCATGCCTTTGTCATGTTGTATAACACTAAGTCTTAGTTTATTGCTTGTGGATTATGGTTTCATCCCAGGCACTTGAATGATGTCTAATGATTTCTTACTGACATTCATCCAGCAAATGTTCCTTGAGCATCTACTGTGAGTGAAATGAAACACCAAGCATGTGCTACACAGAGATGGATAAGTTATGTTTGCTGCCGTCCAGGCATTTTCTGACTGGTTGTGAAAATAAGACATATACCCAAATAACTATCATGGGAAAGTGCTAAGCACCCTTCTTTAGTGTAGGCAGGAATGTAAAATGGTTACAGCAGTTTGGGGAGAATAATTTGACAGACTTTTAAAATTAAAAATATCCTTTCCTTTGACTCTGCAATCCCGTCTCTAGGAATTTAGGGTACAAACGTGGTACATAAAGACATAAATTCCAGCATACTTACTGCAGTATTATTTGTAGCAACAAATAATAAAAGCCAAAAGAAAAAGAAACGGAAAGTCTTTTATGTTCAGCCCCAGGGGACTGGGGAATAAGTGACAGTTCTTACAGGTGTGTAAAGTGAAGTTGATGGCATAGATGAGGAGGTTCCTTGTGTCGACCAGGAAAGGTGTCCTTGATATACTGGCTGGTGAAAAAAAAAATTCACCCCATTCTGTTTGGTAAAGAAAACAATTCTGCATTGAAATCTTTAGGGTTCAGTTATCAGTGGGAGGTGGGATTAATTACTAACATATGATTTGGAAATTGCAAAATTATTGGTGCTTTTCACTTTTTGCTTTCTGACTCTGTCTAAGAGCAGCTCTGGGGGTGGTGGGGTTGGGGGAGGACGTGCTACCCTCTGGCCCTCTCTATGTGGTCACCTGTGGCCCGCGTGCTGCAGGGGGGCACCTGGTGGTCAGCAGAGCGGGCTTGGAGCCCCAGCCTCCCCGGCAGCCACGCTCTCTCACCTCATTTGTCCATGGAGAAGGTGAACCACACAAAAGCAGTGCAGGCTCAAGTGAGCTTTCCGAGCTCTCGCTTCCCGCCAGCCAGACCGAGGGCCCAGGCAATGTGGAGCTTTAGACCCTGAAAGGAGCACGGTCCTGTGGGGAAGTTTCCTGTCCTTCACCAGGAATCAGCATTGTATATGGTTCTGGGAATACAAAGCTTATTAAGGTAGTTTTGTAGTAAAGAACTCCCAATGTAGCAAAAACAAACAAACAAACAAACAAAAACAATCGTGCTCCACTTCTTTTAAGCAGGATGGTCCGAGTTTATTGGACTGAGGAAAGCTTCTTCATGTGCCCCTTCCTCCAGTTCTGAGGAGCACATTTGGGAAGTGCTGCGTTGGAAGATCCGTGGGGCTAGGAGCCAGGTGGAGTGGGGTTCCAGGTTACTCTGCCCTCTGCAGAGAGGCTGGGTCAGAAGGTAACCTGGGGCCCTGATTTTAGTGACTTTGAGGTCGTGATGGAGACAGGTTTATTTTTCCGGCACCATTTTTTTTTTTTTTTTTTTACGGTACGCGGGCCTCTCACTGTTGTGGCCTCTCCCGTTGCGGAGCACAGGCTCCGGACGCGCAGGCTCAGCAGCCATGGCTCACGGGCCCAGCCGCTCCACGGCATGTGGGATCTTCCCGGACCGGGGCACGAACCCGTGTCCCCTGCATCGGCAGGCGGACTCCCAACCACTGCGCAACCAGGGAAGCCCCTGGCACCATTTTGACCTACACTTACCGATGTGGGTCCACGGCTACATCGTCCCTAGTTGAATACAGTCAGGATACATGTTGGCGTTGGTTTTGAACTAGCTGTATCATACTCCGCATCTCAGGGTATGTATGCAGTGCACTGTTTCCTTCAAGTGCAACGTTCTGGTGTGGAGGACGGGCAGCCGCTGTGTTTGGTGGCATCAAGGTGTCCAACAGTGAGAGGCCTGCGTACCGCAAAAAAAAAACAAACCCAAAACAAAAAACTTCGGAATGTTCCACCTCCAGATTTCCCTGTCCACTCACAAATGGCGCCCAGAGAGCTAACACCAGGGGAAATGTTTGGATTAATCTTCGCCTTAAATTTGTAATCTTTGAAAGCACCTTTTCATTGAGTTCCCGCCTTATTCATTCTACCTGAGAGAGCAACGCGGGTTGCAATGGAGTCTGTTGTTGTCTGATGGTTTGAAGACAGTCCTGCTGCTAAACTCTGCCAAGGAGTCATTTGGCGGTTGAGAGTTGCTGGTTATAATTAGCCGGCATTGGCAACATTAAATTTATAAATGAGGGCAGCCCAGTGCAACATGTCGGAGGAGGAGATAATGAACCCTCCCCTAGTTTGGTAACACAATTGGTACAACTCAAATTAAAGAACAAAAGGGAAACAGTGTAAAGCCTGCAATGAAATATCATCCCTAATTGGGGTTTCCTTCCACAATAGCACAGATTAAATGCACGGTATCAACGTAACCTTTCCATTTGCCGCCTTTGTCAGCCAAAGACAGATGGTTAACATGATTTATATTTTTGTTCTTACTGTAGTTCTTAGCCATTTAATTGGGAGCAGATTATCAAACCGTTTTGTAAACAACCTGAAATTGAGGTGTTTGTTTTATCACTGAATAAAATAAATAAAGAATAGGTTGGGATGGAATGCATGATCGATTGAACCAGAAAAACACTGCATGGGAGGTGGGTGGGAGCAAGACAGATGTTTGAGACAATTTTGGTTGTATTTCAGCATTCAGGCCTCCACACAGTTCTTTGCACATGAAAGGTTTGTAAAGCCATGTAAATATTATTTGTCTTCTGAATGAAACCTGCAAGATAAAATTTTTGGTAAATTCTTCAGAAAACTGAAGGGAATCATTTAAACCCGTAACTTAATTTGAAATTACTCCTAATGACCTGTAATTTCCTCCT
This sequence comes from Orcinus orca, assembly GCF_937001465.1. NCBI lineage: Eukaryota > Metazoa > Chordata > Mammalia > Artiodactyla > Delphinidae > Orcinus > Orcinus orca. The sequence continues at coordinate 76,280,739 of NC_064572.1, read as the reverse complement.
TTTGAAATGGTCCCATTACATTAATCCGATTGATGTAGTGGTGATAGATTATTCTCATTAAAAGGAATATTCTTTTGTGGCCCTTTCCCATCTACCATCTAAATCCTCGAACCAGGAACAGTTCAGAAAGCTATGTTTCCACCCCACACTTTGGTTTGTTGTGGAGCCCTCCACTGCTTCCTTGGATGACTAAAGAGACCCATTTGTAGATGGAAATAGTGTCATTCAGTACCTGCTTCACGAGAAACCGATTTGCCTGGGCCACCCAGGCCTGCGTGGAATGGTGGCCTTCTTGGTTTTCTAGCATTTTCTTTCCTGTTCACAGAGGGCTTCTCCCTTTCTACCCGGCCAGATTCATAACCCAGAGCAGAGTTGGTCTTTACAACCATCTATTTTTTACGAAGTCCATAAAGCTCTATGGCGCTGGCACTGCCCGCGACTCCAGCATGCATCTAGCGTGATGACTTGGTGGCACAGAAGCAGGGCTGTTTACACCCTGATAGCCAAACCTTAAATTTTTCATTAGGTGCTAGAGGACTAATTGTGCCTTCCCGCATTTTCCCCAGCACATTGCCTTCAGAGCTTGCCTTTGTTAACCGTGTTTCCTTGAATCTGACTGTTGATAAAAATTTCCCAGCAAATCAGTGAATCTGGGGGTGAAATATAATCATATTTTATCATTTTGTATTCCATTAATGTTTCATCAATTTCTGGGCTCTGGAAGAAAGCCCATCGGGGCCTTCTCTAGATGTTTGCAGGTGACTCGGAGCAAATCACTCTCATCTTGGGGCTGCCTGTCTGCACTCCGTGAGTGACAGGCAGGTGACAGGTGGCCTCTGTTGTTTACCTCTTCCCTCCCTCCACTAGAGGGTGGAGGATTTAGAGGGAGAGTGTGTCACTGTGTTGGGAACAGCATCACCAGTTCTTAAAGGGTGCATTTAATTCGTTTTGCTCTTCCAGTCCCCAGCTTTGTGACCTGGGGCAAGTTACTTAACCTGCTTTAAGTCTATTTCCGTATTTTAAATATGGGAATAGTAAGATATAGCTCATAGGATTACTGTGAGGATTAAATGACATCAAGTTCTTGACATGTAAGAGTTCTGAGAAGCTCTTACAATAGTATAACTTTAAGAGGAGGCTGAAAATAACAAGTATTTTCAGCATTACTATATCTGGTATATAAATTCCCACCCAGAACACAGGTCAGGTCCTGCACTGTTGATTGTGTTACTCAAGGTGATTCCATTTTCTGAAGAACTGGTAGAGTGACTTTCTATAGGGTCTCCCCTGATCAGTGTCTATTTATAATCTATGGATTTAATAGTCTCTACCGATTAGTCAGCAGCAGCCAGGGGGAGAGGGAGGGACCCAGGGACTTCAAAGCTGGAGGGCCACTTGGGTGGGAACCTGGTCTTATGCATGGGCAGATCCCCTCTCCCCTCTGCCTCAGGCCAGGACCTCGTATATTGTAGGTGCTTAATAAGTGTTTGTGATGCAGGTGTCAGGAGTGGTATTTTTGAAGTTAACTTTTTATTGAAGTTAGCGGAGGAGTGAACGAACCATAACTCTACAGCCAGATGCAGCTTTACAGAGTGAACACAGCCGTGGAAGCACCACCCGATGGAGAAATACGGCGTTGCCAGGATCCAGGAACACCCTCCTTTCCCCTCCTAGTCACTCTCCCCCCCAGAGGCAGCCACCCCATTCTGCATCCCGTCAGCATGGATTAGGTTTGCCCATTCGCACGTTTCATAAATGGAAGTGATATGCACTTTTGGAGGCTGCTTTCTTTTGCACAAGTTTATTATGTTCATGAGATTTATCCATGTTGCTGCATGGAGTGACAGTCTGTACATTTCATTGCTGTATAGTATTCCATCCTGTGACTGTATCACAGTTTATCTGCTCTATAGTTGTTAGACATTTGGTCATATCCAGTTTGGGGCTACAGATAATTCTCCAATGAAAATTCTTGTACGTTTCTTTTGGTGAACATGTATGTACATTTCTGCTGAGTAAAATTGTTAGGTCCTAAGAGAATGCTTACATTCAGCTTAACACTACCCGTTTCTTTTTCCAAAGTGGTTGTACCAGTTGACACTCCCACCAGCAGACTATAAGAGTACTAGAGGGTTTCCCTGGTGGCGCAGTGGTTGAGAGTCCGCCTGCCAATGCAGGGGACGCGGGTTCGTGTCCCGGTCCGGGAAGATCCCACATGCCGCGGAGCGGCTGGGCCCGTGAGCCATGGCCGCTGAGCCTGCGCGTCCGGAGCCTGTGCTCCGCAACGGGAGAGGCCACAACAGTGAGAGGCCTGCGTACCCCAAAAAAAAAAAAAAAAAAATAGTACTAGAAGCTCCATATTCTCCCTCATGTACTTTTCTTAAATTTTGTCCCTTCATTTTAGTCATCTTGGTGGGTGTGCAGTGTGATCTCATTACGGTTTTATTTTGCATTTCCCTGATGACTAATGATGTTGAGCACTTGCCATATTTATTCTCTTTTGTGAATGCATGTTTGAGTGCTTTGCCCGTTTTTCTACTAGGTTGTCATTTTGTGATTCATTTGTAGAGTACTTATAAAATCCTGATACCAGCCCTTTGTCAGATAAATATATTGCAGTCCACACTGTAGATTGCCTCCCATTTTTGAAATGGTATCGATTGATGAATAGAAGTTTGTTTATTTCGTGTAGTCCAACATAGTTTTCTCTATGGTAAGTGCTCTTTGTGTTTTGTTTAAGAAATCTTTGCCCGTCTCAAGTCATTAATATATTTTCCTATTCTCTAGAAGTTGTTTTACTTTCACAGGTAGTAGAGTGGCTACTTTTTAAAGAACTCTCAAATAATAGGAAGCTATCCAAAGTGATGTCTTAAGGTGATGGCTGTTGAATTTCCAAAGCAGCAGATAACACCCAACTTGGCAGGACCTCTAGCGTTGTTTAGTTGGGATGGATTTGACAAAGCCCTGTTGCTCCACGAAGGGCCTGACCCTGACCAGGTAGTCATAGGACATTGCTCACTTTTCACAAATATCCTAGTCCTCCTATGTAGTAACCTGCTTCTGTTCTAGAAGTTCCAGAAAGATGTATAAAGGGAGGTGGCATGGTGAAATGGTAGCCCTGGGGGCTCTGAGAAAGGCTTCATCCTCTTTTCAGAACTCCCCTTCCTCACCCTGTCTCTGCATCCTTTGAAAATCCTTGTGTCCACCTTCTAACCAGCTCTCCTGGCTCAGGAACCCCATAGATTGCTGGCTTTGTAGTGTTAAACAAATCACTTAACTGTCCTGAGTCTGTTTCTTGATTTGTAAAATTGGGACCACTTAGAGTATTTATTTGTTGGTTGGATGGATGGATGGATGGATGGATGGTTGGTTGATCTATTGTGCTGTCCATTAAATAAGACTAGGTTTATAAAGTACTCAGTCCAGTGTGGACACACAGTTCAGCACTCAATAAAAGGATTTGTCTTCTACTCCCTGCCTAACTTCAGCAATAATTATTTGCTAAATAGTAAAATGTCATCAGCTAATCTAGTGCAGCAGACGCTAAAACAAGTTTAAATTATGTTAAGAAGTCCGCAGTGCAGCTTTGCCATACGATCATTGTAGCAAATGTGTGTGATTTTGAAATAATATCCGAATAAATAAATACATAAAAGACACTGCCTTAAAGTGTTTAAATTGGAGTGTACCTGACTGCTACTGAGTAGGTGAATATGCTATTAGAGAGGTCCTTTGGGTGATTTTTAAATGGTGGTCATGAAGAAGATGTTGTGATATTACACAGCGTGGGGTACTGAATTATCGCAATAGCCTCCAAACTGGTATTCCTGCTTCCTCTCTGGTCCACCTGACACCACCATGCCCATCCACTGTGAACTGGGTCTTGTCACTTCCCTGCTGAGAACCCTTCAGTGATTTCTCACTGCACTTAGGACAATATCCACAGGTTTCTCCGTGCTTATGAATCGGTGCATACCTGACCCTTGCCAGCTTTTCTATCTTATTTCCTACCACTTCTCCCTCTCACATTGTGTTCTAGACACAATAGTCTCCTTCCTGGTGTCTCCAAATCACCAGGCTTGGCTCAATCCTCAACTTCTGGGAAAGCTCTTCCTTGACTTCTCCCCCTAAAAGTAGGTGGTAGAATTGACTCTTCATCTTACCCATGATATTATTCCCTCCATAATACATATCTTGTTTATTTGTTTATTTTTCTTGCTTCTCTCCCTCACTGGAATCGAAGCTGTGGTTCACTTCTGGAACACAGTAGATGCTCAATAATCAAATAAATAAGTGAATGACCATTTGTTACCAGCCTCTCCACATCCTGGATTTTAAGACCACCACACCAGCCTGCCAGGTCTTCATCATATATTTATTTTCCTGCATGCTCCCCTCACCCACCACCAGGCCTGCTCTTTTCCCCCTTCAGTGTCATTAACAGATTCCAGATGGGCCCTTTTCCTTCCATCTTGCCATAGGAGCTTGCAACCTCTCACCTGCCCAGCAGATTCATCGCTTCCATTCAGGTATATTCTTAAATCCCATTTTATGCAGTGACAAGTTACTGCTCCAATCCCGTTAATGATCATCGGCTACCTCCCCCTGAAGAGTTAGCGGTTTTGACGTAATGGGTGCCCGCCCCCTCCCCCCCGCCCCCCTCCCAACTCCGCGTTTGGCCTTGTGGCAGGTGTGGGAGTTCATAGCATCCCTGCCTGGGGAGGCACTTCCTCATCAGTAGCATAAACTGTCAAGGCTCCCCTTTGGAATGTTTCTCAGTCAGTGGTCTCTTGATTGGGGATAACAGAAACCAACTCAACCTGCTGAATTCACAGAGGGAAATAAGAACTCAGATGTGTCTTATGGAAACCTAGGCGCCGAAAGCATATTCGGGGCTTATAAGGAGCCTTACCTTGATATTCTTTCTTGGTTTAAGGGGTCAGCAGAGAGCACCAGCACCAGATTTCTGGGAGACACTCTTTGATTGATCCAGGTGGTGACCTCCAGTTCAATCAGATGTGGTCAGGGTGGGGAACTTCCAGGGGGGTGCTTTTTGAATGTAAGAACAGTTCTTATGGAGATGTGGACTGTGCAGACACCCAGGGGGGACCCCTATGCTGGAACCCCTCAGAGACATTTCCCTGTCCCTTGCCTAGGAGATCACATGTCAGGAAAGACTGATCAGCCCTGATCTGGGAAGCTTCCTGGAGGAAATGCAGTATGGCCAGGGTTTTTCTTTTTCTTTTTCTTTTTTTTTTTGCTGTACGTGGGCCTCTCACTGTTGTGGCCTCTCCCGTTGCGGAGCACAGGCTCCGGACGCACAGGCTCAGCGGCCATGGCTCACGGGCCCAGCTGCTCCGTGGCATGTGGGATCTTCCCGGACCGGGGCACGAACCCGTGTCCCCTGCATCGGCAGGCGGACTCTCAACCACGGCACCACCAGGGAAGCCCCCAGGGTTTTTCTTTAATGAAGAGCAGTGGGATAGCTAAGAAGGTTAGAGTAATCTTGCTCACCAGGGTGGAGGGAGGAGGAGGACTTGGAACGTGGTGGCCTGGGCCAGGGAGAGCGAGTCAGGGAGACGGGAGGAACAGCAGGCCTTCAAGAATGCAGTGGACCCAGAGGTCAGGCATCTGCCTGAATTCAAAGCCCAGCCCCACCACTTAGCCTTTCTGGGCTTCCATTTCCTCAGCTCTAAAATGGGGAGAACAGAGTAAGATAATGTGGGTAAGGCACTTAGTTGGCGCCATGCTAGACATATACTAAACCCTCAATAAATATTAAATATTCCAGTAGGGCTTCCCTGGCGCAGTGGTTGAGAGTCCGCCTGCCGATGCAGGGGACACGTGTTCGTGCCCCGGTCCGGGAAGATCCCACATGCCGCGGAGCGGCTGGGCCCGTGAGCCATGGCCGCTGAGCCTGCGCGTCCGGAGCCTGTGCTCCGCAACGGGAGAGGCCACAAGAGTGAGAGGCCCGCGTACCGAAAAACAAACAAACAAATAAACAAACAAAAAATATATAGATATAACCAGTAATCTTTAGAAGGCTGTGACTGCCTCTGCCCCCAGTGGGGTCATTCCTGGAGTACTTGGCACATGTTAAAAAGGAGGATTTCTGTGTGAATCTCTCTTGGACCCTGGGACTCTGGTTTCAAGCTTTAAAATGGTAGTGGCTTTATTTTTAATGATAATGAAGAATGGTTTGATAAATAGTAAACCACACTCATATCTGACCCACCCTGAGGAACTAAGGGACTGATTCTTATATTTACATAACTGGAAATGTACATAAGAGGAAAAGTCCTAAATCAGTTCCTTCTTTGATGTCCTCAATGAAGGTGCTGGAAGGTGCAGCATGAGGATGGACTGAGTCCTTCAAGTGGATTGGCAGGTGAATCTATTGGAACGATACGAAATGCTTGGAAATCGTTAAGCAGTAATCATGTACCAGAGAAAGAATACATCTTCTACGTCTCAAATTATAGGTGCCTTCCTGCAGGGGGGAAACGTGTCTTCTTCCCCCAATTTGTAGTAGGCAGTTTGCGTGCACACAGCTTAATACCCCTTCAGCTATGTGTTCCCTTTGATCCCGAGCTTAGTAAAAAGTGCAAATCTAAATTGTATCTTATTAATGTGATCTTTGTGTTAAAGCTGTGTGGGGTTAAAATTCCCAGTTTCTCTAGCGTATTTGGATTTTTAATGTGCAACAGGAGCCTGATTATCCGCAGGCCACATTTTCTAATCAACCGTTACGGAAGATTATTTCTCGCTTTCTTGGAATTCAAGGAGATAAAGAGTAATGACTTCATTGTTATACCCCAAGTATTCTCAAGCATGTTGAGATCCTTATTAATGTGCTATAACTTCTCCAACGTGACAGTGACTGTTTTCCAGGAACATCCTGGAAGCATATTTTAAAGATACACATAACGTTGGAGATAGTTAATCCATATAATTTACTGGTGACCCCCCAGGCTTGTGGGGAGCTTGCGTGGTGACAGTGCCCGGCCAGTCCCTTGTCCAGATGTGTGTAGCCACCTTAGACCCGGTGTGCTCTTGTTATTAGAGCAGTTTCTTTCCTTTAAAAAAATACTGTGTTTGAGTTTTAATTGGAATCAAGCTAAAAATTGACCCCATGAGAATATTCAGATGCATTTTTCTCACGTGTCTCATTTCTAGTTCACCCACCTCCTCGTTCTCTCATCCTCTTTTCTCCATGTCCTGAATAAGCTGCCTCCTCGTGGTTAATATTCTTTTCTTAAGATCAAAGCCAATTATTTTACAGAAGTCACCGTATGGAAGTGCTCATTTTCTGTTTATTAGGCTGTCAGTAGGACCCCCCAGTAAAGCTCTTTCTGGAACAAGTCCTGTGATAGTGGAATCATGGCGGTATGGAAGAAGTAAGTGAACTGGTTAATCATAAAACTAAAACAACCAACACTGTTGGCCCGTCTATGTGTGAGGCATATATTATCTCATTTAATCGTCATAACAACTCTATGAGATTCCTACTATGATACCATATCCCCATTTAACAGATGAAGAAGAATAGAGGTTAAGTAACATGTCCAAAGTCCCATGACTGTAGGGGTCTGGTTTGAGGGTCTATGCCCATAGCCGCTCATGTACTTGCTGTGGGAAGATTGAGTGCTCATAGCTTAGCTGTGTGGCTTTTTCTCACCTTTAAACTAGAATATTGGACTAGATCATCTCTCAGTTCACATTTAGCCCTAAGGTTTTATAATTCTTGGTAATTGTAATAAAGTGTTTGAAGTTTACGCCAGCAGACAAAAGGCAAAATTCTCAAAACATCCTCCGTCCCTCCTCCCACCAAATAATTTTCATTGTTATCACACTCGATGAGAGCACAGTGGAAAGAATTCCAGCAGTCACATCCAATAATATCCATCGTTTCATGAAGAATTGGTTACCACTCATATTCCAAAAAAGGCTCTGTGTGGCTTTTTGACACCTCCACGGTGGTCCCCAGGAAACGGGTATCTGGGGGGAGGAACGTTCGTCAGGGGGAGAGTGGAGGGTCTGTTTTTAACTTGAGACCCTTTGTAGAGTTGCTTCCTCCTCTGTTGTCTCCAGTGGTAGGAAATGAGATTTCACCTCGCTCTCATTCACCAACGTGGCATCGTGGTTCATAAAGGAAATTTTCTCTTGGTTGCTGTTGACATGTTTTACAAAAGGAGGTTCGATGTGCTCTGTGAGAGGATGACATGTGGCAGCTTCTTGTGTCACTCTTTGACATGTGCCAGCCGATGTGAAGTGACATGTGTGACAGAGTCACGCTGGGGGCCAGCGCTTGCTTTTGTGCTGATAAAACAGGTGGCCTTTCAGTGGAGAGTCAGGAGCGGGGGCATGGGCTGGCCTCTTCGGGAAGAAAGAATGTGTCACCGCATGCGTTTTTAGAGGCAAAGGTGTGGTGTGAACCACCACCTCCAGCCAGTTGTGCACGTGAGCTTGACCTTTGGTGACTGACAGCTGTCACAAAATCTGTCGGGCTGTCCCTGCCCCTGCAGCCAAGCAGCTCTCTCACAACCATATCTACAGAACCCTCCACCGCTGTTTCCCGGGAGACTTGAGGATGCGGGCGCGCTCAGCGGGTTCTGTGTTCCCTGTTTCTATCTCTTAATGGAACATTTCGAATATACAAACAAATGTAAACAGTAACATAGATGTACATACAAGCACCCACCAACCCAACTTGATCAAATCTTAACATTTTGCCGTATTTGCATCTGATCTCTGTCTCTATCTCTGTCTCTCTCTCTCACACACACACACACACACACACACACACACGCAGATAAATAAATCATTGCAGATCCCCTCGTCATTCCCAGTTCCCCAGGGATGGATTTACTGTGAAGCTAATGAAACTTAAGATGTTGGTCCCTTCCTTCCACAATCCCTAGCAAAGTGTTTCCATGATTATGTGTTTTAGTAAAAATTTGTAAAATTAGCAAAGAGATTTTAGCTGCAATTGGTGAAATCACCATCTCTTTCCACTCTGACCTTTCTTCCATCATACGTTCCCACTTGTGTCCAGAGGATTGGACTGTTCTCAGATACTCGAGCATCTGGATAAGGGGAGGCTGACATTGGGCATGCATTTAGGTTGGGTTTAGCAGGATGTATTTACATGGCTCCCAGTTACTTCACTGTATATTTAAGTTACCGCTAGACGTCCCGGTGGAGGCACAGCTTCCAGGAACACCCTCCCCGCCCACTGTTCCCGCTCACCAGCAACATGACGCACAGGCACAGGACCGGAGGTCATGGAGTAACATGGATGTGTCCTGTGGTGCCCACACGTGATGTCAGTGGGTGGTAGAGGAGAAACAGTTTGAAAGGTATAGAGCCAGAAACTAGTCTATGGAAAAAATGTCACGTCATTCAACAAGTAAAATTATAAGCAATTTATTCTACTCTTATCAACCCCAACTCAAATTGGAAGTGCTCTCCTATTAGGAATATACTTGATAATGTAGCATGTGCAGTGATAAACACATAGTATTTTCTGTTCAAAACTCTGTGTTTATGTTTCACAGAGTGCCTCCTATTGTATCTGCTGTGACCCCACAAACCTGGGGCCTGCTTAGATATTGGATTCTGTTCCCCTCTTGATTTGGTGTTTCTCATTCTCTTGCATGTTGTTTTTACCATATGTGTGTGTGTACACTTGTTTTCTAGCTATTTCTTTATATAACTGTTATTAATTCAGTACATATACTTCTACAACTTGCCTTATTTTCAGAAGTTGTTTTGAGATTTATCCATTTTGATACATATAGCTCTTGTTTATTCATTTTCATTGCCATTTATAGTATTTCATGGTGTGACTATACCATAATTTATTTGTCCTATCCTCTGTCAGTGGACGCTGGGTTATAATAATGACTAAATGGAAGTAAACAGCATAGAGTGAAAATCTTATTCATCTGAGTGAGAGATTCTTTATAGCTGTGGTCTGCAAACTCTTTTTGCTCAGGTATTCCCTAAAAGAATTTTGAAAAACTGTGTACATCTTCATACATTCTTTAATTGGCATCTAAACTATTTCAACCCAAGTTTATGTAGTTGGAAAGGATTTAATTTGCATACATTGTAATATAGATATTTAAAGATAAAACTGAAGATTGAAAAAGAATTCAGTGAAATGAAAATAGTATAGTGATTTGACTCTCACTGGCATCCATTTAAATAATATACTACTAAGATATTCCTTAATAGATAGTTTATATTACTCCCTTTGCCCTTTGAACTTGAAATTATGTTCTTTTCCATTCTCAGAATTTTATCTTAATGCAATATATTTTTATGCTTGACAGTCTTTTATTGATAATCTCATCAAATTTCTCTCTTACTGATTCAGAGGAGTTCTAAGTGATTTCTGGATATCATGCTCCTGTTTTGTGAGTTTAAGTATCTTTTACTAGTTGTGGCTTATCTTTGTTCTGTGTTTTTGGATGTTTTTTGTTGTACTAGGTTTTTAATTTTAATGCAATTTATTAATATTTCCTTTATGGCTTGGGGGTTTGTGTGTCTTCTTTAAAATTTTCTTTCTTATCTTAAAGTCATAAAGATAATCTCCTACGTTTTCTTCCAAAGGTTATAAAGTTTTGTTTTCATATTTAATTCTTTCATTTGTTTAGAATTTATTTTTGTGTATGGATGTCTTAGAGAAATCTAATTTTATTTTTTTTCCAAGGGAATACCCAGTTGTCATAGGACTGTTTTCAGGTAGTTCATCCTTTGCCAGCTGATGGTTTCTGCCGGATTCCTGTATATATCTAGCTCTATTTTATTCCTTGCGTGTACTTGTTCCTTGAGATTTTGAACAAGCAGGGGCTTTTTTTGCTTAGCTTACATTATTATGTATACCTCACTGGTAACCAGCACTACAGTTATACCCACGCAATTTGTTTAGTTAATATTTCACAAACTTGACCTGAATGTGAGTGGATAGGTTTGTCTTGGCAAAATTTATATGGCTTAGCCTCATAGTAAACACTATAAATCTTAATGTTAAAATATGAATGAATGAATGAATGAATTGATGAATGAGTTGTGTGGTAGAATTATTGAAGGATGCTTGTTATAGCTTAGATTATTACTGGCTTATCTTGTACTGTAGGATGGCAGGAAATTGATCTCATTAATGGATTTAGCTTTCTAGGAAGCCATTTTCTTTTAGCAGAGCAGTATTTCTCAAAATGTGGTCTAGCAGAATCACATGGGAAGTGTATTAAAATGCAGATTCCTGGATCTTACCCCAGATCCACTGAATCAGACACTGTGGGAGTGAGATCTGAGCTCTCCAGGAGATTCTTATGCTCATCAAAATTTAAGAGTCACCGGTTTAATGAAATGTCATTCAGAGCCGCTATTCAGATGTTGTACCCAGCAGAGCAGTGTCATTTAGGCTGCCTCACCTCTTCTAGCAAAGCCATCACACTTGCAGGTCAAAACACATTAGAGGGGAGAGAACATTGGCCTGGGATTGGATCCTGGAGTCCCATATTCCAGGCTTCTTTGGAGGTCATGTGACCTCCTCGTGCATGTTTTTACTTCCTTGTGTATTAATTTCCCCATCTGTGGCTCTTCCTGCTTGTTGGAGAGGTACAATTAAATTGGCCATGTTCGTTGGTAGGGGAGAGAGAGAGAATTAAACCCAGACCAGAAGGCCTGCCAGCAGCTCTCTTGTTCTCTCCCCATAAATCTGAATAGCATTCAGGTAGCAGTTGCAATGTACAGATATTGTGTCATCAGCTCAGAGCAAAGTGACCCTTTCTGAAATTTGGCTTTGGGGTCCCAGCCTGGAAACTGCCGTCACTGCCATTTGTAGGTTGTCGGCCACTCAAACAACTGTTTACACAGACTGCCTGAGGGTTGGTGGACCCGTCATGCTATGCTAAAGACAACTGAAGAATTTTATTCAAACCAGCCTTTTTAGTAGAGTCATTAGGACTTCTAGGTATTAAAAGAATAAATAAAAGAGAACTGACAGTTCCTGTTTGTTTGAGAAGTGCTTTGCCCAGTGTCCTAAAATCCAGCCTCAGGAACTGGTTCCTCACCAGTCTCCAAAGTTCTCCAGCTTTTTCTCTTTGCAGTAATTCAGTTTGAATGAACATACACTCGGAGTATATGAACCGTACAACTGGTTTTAAGCAGAGATAAAGCTGGGATCATCCCCACCTCCAGCCTGAATGGTACAATCATTTATTATGTCATTCTGCTCGGCAGTGGTGGCAATTAAAGCTCCCAAAGTATGAAATGTTTTCATCAAGTCAGGCATTAAAAATATCGGCCTGTCAGAGGGGGCAGCGGACCCGTGCTTTACTGCAGCTATTCTTCAGCTGCACCAGGGCATGAAGTGGTGAAAAGCATTCATTTCATGCAGTGGGAAAATAAGGCCAACTTCCGCTTTAATCTTTATTATGAGGAGGCTAGTCCCTGTTGGAATGTAATGAGTGGCTGCACCCCATTTAGCTTAAAGTAACAGATCTATATAGACTTGTTAATTTGTAGATACATACGGGTTTTCTACCATTGACGTTTCTTGATCCACACAAAGTGGTTATATTAATACTGAAACATTATTAATCAATATTTTGCTGTTTAAAAATACATCAATAGGACTACCCAATTACCTTTAAGTATCTATCAAAGGGCACAAAGCAATCTGACGTATACTAAAAGTCCATTAGAAGTTGCCAGACATATCAATTAAAATTTCTAGTTACAATGAACTTCACAGTGTGCATAAAGAGTTCTGCTTTGGGTGACAAATGGTTACAGGCTAACGGAAAAGCTGAAGCTTGCAAATCTATTTGGGGACATGGGAGCGTCTCGGGGTTTTTTGAAAATAAAGTCTGGGATGACTTTATTTTACTTGAATCCAACATATAAAGGGCTATTGCTCAGGACTGTGAATGGAAAGATACAGGCTTCTCTCCTGTGTGTGTGTGTTGAGGGGAAGGGAGGAATTCTCATAATTTGAAATTAAACGTTACCAAAGTGGTAGTGGTGCAAGAAAAACTTCACTGGAGGTTAAAGACAAAACAAAACACTAAGACGTGTCTAATACAGCCCTTTCTGATCCTGCTGTGTGGCTGGGCATCGTTGAACTTGATCAATCTGGTTGTGGTAGAAGCCCACAATGAATGATCCCCACTGCATGGTCTCTGCCCCTTCAATAGCTATTTGTACTAATGGAAGGCTCTGAATTTGTGCCGAGAGGTAAATAATCTTTTGTTCTGTCATCCAGCAATACCAATAAGCTTTCCTTTCAAACTTCAGTTCTCACTGCCAACAGCCCAGCCACATCTCTCGTCTGAGAAGACTCATTTAACCAAACTATTTACCAGACCGACCCCAGAATCACAGACGGTCCAGGAGCTTAAAGAAAAAGAGAAGGCCAAATGTGAATGCTGTCCCCCCGCCCTCAGTCCCCCACACTTGGGTTCTGTGCATCTGGTTACCTATTTCAAGGAGAGAGACGGAGCATAAGCCCTTATGGTCCAGGAATGGGATTTACAGTAATGTGCTCACCAACCAAAACTCAACAACTAAGACCTGGATGCCCTGAGGAACTTGCTATAATGGTACTGGATGCTACAGCCTCGTACATTTCTAATGACTTTGTCAGAAAGTGGCAGCCTCATCAGATCTAAAGGAGGCGGCATTTAGATATGAGATCCACACTTAAGCATCACGTACCTGCATTGCTTGTTTGGGGATATGCTCTCCCCCCGCCCCTTGGTGCTTGTACCTGGGCCATTATCCAGCACAAGTCATCCACCAGACTAGTGTTAGGTGTAACTGATTGTCATTCAACGCAAGTGAAATCTTCAGTTGAACATTAGTCACTGCTTTAGACATGTTAGCTTCAAGTGGAAGCAGTCAATTATAGACCAGAGGTTTTATGGCTACATTATTACCATCATACGATTAGGTTTTCAGCAGTAGCGTTCTGTGTGATCGATCTGTGCCAGGACATTGATGGATAGCTTTGTTCTTCAAATGTCAAATATGTGAGACTTCTGTACTTTATGTATTTACTGACACACACGTCTCTTGTGGATACCTTTTCCCCTCTGTGATGTTCAGTTTTAGCAGACGATTGTGATCACTTTCCTCAGAAGACTGTGTGGGGTTTGTAGTCACATTTATAATTTCTATTCTCTCTCCAGTGAGAAGCACTCCTGAGTTATTGGTACTTTAAAAAAGTCTTCACCACACTAAGAGGACCTCTCATTGGTGTCCAGAAATAGATGTAGACAGCTGCTTTTCTTTTAACTTCCTAGTATGCAGACACCATACTAGAAATTAATTCCCAATTTCAGGGTATAGGTTAGACTTCCAAAACTTTGATGCTCTGTTATTATGCTATTTGACCTATCTTTCTTAAAGCTACGTTTAATTTTTGCTTTTCTTTTTACAAATGTATTTCTAAGTCAAATCTCTGAATTGCATAAGCCACCACTATAACCCTCAAACATCACTAAATATGTTCCCACTTTTAATATTGAACAGAACTTCTTATGTGAAATCCTTGAAGGGCTCATAGAAGACTCTAGGCGATGGGTCTCCTTTCAGTTAAAACTAATAGCTCTTAAATCTAACATCTGTCCCATGCAATAAATAAAGTAGGAACTGGGAGAAACTTGTTCCCCAACAAACGGCCAGCTTTCTCACTGATTCAAAGCAGTCCCCATTTCTACTCTAGGAACTATAGTTCTACCATATTTTTTGCCTTAGGAACGTTCTCAACTCTCTGGGGCCTTTCATTAGCTAACACCACAGAGAGGAGACCATCCAGTCTTTCCTGGTAAGAGAGGCAGCTCTAGACACATCAAGGGAAATTCTTAGGAGCTGTTCATTATTCATTTTTTAAGCCCAAAGGGTCAAAGGCTAATACCTGTGTTTGACAATATCATGGTACGAAGGCTAAATCACAGAGACATAAGGTCTGGCTTTTTGTGGTTCTTCCTGTGTCTTGAAACAGGATTTTCTGCAACATAGAGCCTCTTGCACGAATGCAGGGGTGTTTGGGGACCCGGGTCTTCTTCCTGTAGGGCAGAAATTCATAGCTGCTTTGTTCCCCTCCATCCCTTCCCCACCCAAGGGCAGCGTGGCTGGCCATTCTGAGACTAGCTTGCTCACTTCTATTGTCCCTGAATGCCCTAGCAAAAGGGTGACTCTGTACCTCTGGCATGTCCAGGGGTGCTGAGAGTAGCATTAGCAGCTGGCCTGCGTCCTGGCACTTGTGCTGAATGTCATTCTGATCTCGCTAGGCATAAAGCTGATGGAATCGTCTTGACCCCCAACACTCATATCCAGCTTCAGCCAATGGTTTAATGTAACCGGTCAAGTGGCCATTTCTCAAAGAAACTAGCTAACGTGCAAGTCCAGATCTCTAACAGAAAAGGCACTCTTTGAAGTTTGAAGAAGTTTTGGGGTAGAACACATACATTTTGCCTAAACTATACCTGTTTTTATTAAGCAAATAGCTAAGTGGAAATATCAGGCTCTAGGAGCTGGCATTGTTCTCATTTAGCCCAGGGTTCTTAATTTATGTGTACTTCAGGGACACACCACGTACATCAGTGACACAACCACTTTGTAGCTGATACGCTCCTGTGAGAAACTGAGGAAAGAAACATTCCAGAAGCAGTCTTAAGAGTGCTGGGTTACCCACTGCCTCAGCCTGCCTCAGCAGCCTTAGAGCATCCGGTGGACAGGAGCCAGGTGGGAGAACGCTTCCAGGGAGGAGATGTGGCTTGGTGCCCACCGAACACCATGCGGAGATAGCTATATTTACTCTGCAAATACTGCCGGAGACAGAGCCGCAGATTAAGTTGCACAGACACAATGGAGGTCCTGGCTAAGGAATTTTAATGTAAAAATTCTGGGGTTTTAAACTTAATCCTTGAGCTAACTGGTGTAGTCCTTCAGATGGGGATCTAACTAGAGTTATACTGGGGCTCAGAAGGGTAAATGTGCGAATGCATTTGGAACCAACGTAAAGCTAGAGATGAGATGAGCAGGGACACTTGCCAACACACCATTAAAATAAAACCCAGAGGTTCACTGAGGTGCACGTCGAGGGGCGCACACACGCCTGTCCTGCCGTCTGCTTCCTCTGCAGCTCACAGGAGGCCACGGCAGGTTGATGGGGGAGGGGCCTTGTCTTAGCCCACCTTAGAAGAGCCTGGGCTGGGACTACCTGGCAAATCTAGTCTGGGCTGAATTATGAAGTTGCACTGGGAACACAGGCGAAGAAAGTCTTCTTCTCAGCAAGATCTTCATGGAGTGAGGCCGGAATGAACCACCCACTAGAAGGCACCTCTTAGGGACTGCACTCCAGAAAATGTGACCAGAAAGCCTAGATTTATCAGGAAGATAAGTGGGTGTGCAGGTAGATAGTAAAAAGAATGACTTAACTGACTGAAGACCAGGGAATTCCAAGTCTTATCATTGGTAGTACATGGGAGCTTTGTAAAAATACAGATTCTCAGAGGGTAGGACAGAAAGAACCCAGGAATCTGTGTTTTTTGGGTTTTTATTTACTTTTTAAAACTTTCTTCTCCAAGGGATTCTGATGCCCCCTGGGTTTGGTCACTGCTGGAAGGAACCAACTTTTCAAACACTTAAAACCTGTTTGCAAGCCATATAGCACAGGGAGATCAGCTCCTTGCTTTGTGACCACCTAGAGGGCTGGGATAGGGAGGGTGGGAGGGAGATGCAAGAGGGAGGAGATATGGGTATATATGTATATGTATAGCTGATTCACTTTGTTATAAAGCAGAAACTAACACACCATTGTAAAGCAATTATACTCCAATAAAGATGTTTAAAAAAAAAACCTGTTTGCAAAAAAAGAGAAATAATATGCGAATCTTCATTAAAACAGGTCACCTAAGAACCTTTAACCAAACAAAATTTTATTAACCCAACTTGATATGAAATACCTTCTTGCATGAAGCAGAAACATCATTTAAAAAATATATACATATATATAAAATCCAGATTCACAAATCTGGCTAATTAAGATGCACATTCCTTCTCCCCCTCATCTTCTGGAACGTGGCTACACTCACTGTAGACATTCTGCCCAGCTGGTGGCTTTCTCTCCCTGAAATCTGCCCCAGCTTCTGGCTACTGTCTTTTGAGAATGCACACCCTGTAAATACAAAGCCCTGCCATTATTATTTATGCAGCTTTTGTTTATCTTCCCAAAAGAAACAATTGAGCTGTAGCAGATGAGTGATGGTTGCAGGGCTGTGGCGAAGGTAAAAGCCACTGCAGGTGGAGTGGCTTAATGGGGTATTAATTGGGAAGCAGGTGAAGGCAAATAGGTAGCACAGCAGGTATGTAAATAGGCTTGTGGGAAGAAAGGCATTGAATTTTATGCTCTTTAACTAAAAATAAAGGCCTGATATTTAGCTTATCTTTACTGAAATCCTGCACTGTGAGGGCCCTGACAACCGTCAACATCATCAATGATTCATTATTATCTCAGCATCAGCCAGGCTACTTAATAGGATCTTCAACCTCTTCATTTTTCATTGTTTCAGCTGATTCTTTGGCTTTAGAATGCATACTTTTTCTTCTCTGTATATATATATCATGGGTCAGAACAATTTTTGTAGACTGTATAGCGGAGGTGACACTGCAGCCTGTATCCTACCTTCTGGTAGCATCCTTGTGCTCTGGCTCATTGGAGAAACACAGCACATGTACAGTATGAGTATGGATAATAAGACTACCAAGAGCACATACATCCAAATGCATATTGTCCTTCAAAGTAGTCACCTTGAGAAACTAAACGCTTATTCCAGAGATATCATTGGCTCAAAACCTTTTTAGGAGAACCACTTCATTGGTTACTTTCAGGGCCAATTTGTAGGTGCCCCATATGAAAAAATCCTTATGTATATTCATCACTTATTTTCTACCCCTAAACACTGCCCAACATCATTGCCTTTTTCATGGCCACACTTAGTGCTAAATGACATTTGACTTTGCAAATCCATCCCTGATACAGAGGTTTGCTGCTGTTCAGAGTATTCCAAAGAACATGCCTTGGGCTTCTAGGGAAGAGTTCCATGAAACGTCTAGAGTGTTGGCAGCCTCTTTGGGATAAGTGTCCAGCTTCTCAGAGCAATGACTTTGCATAGCACACACTTAGAAATTTCTAAATTTAGGTATGCTAGTTTAAAAGTTCAGGCACATTATTTTAAAGCTACCTTTTAATCTTTATGGTAACTTAGAAAACTGTTAAAAACAAACCACTCCATATTTCCCTTCCAGTTGGTGATATGTTGGTGGAAAAGTGACAGGGAACTTAGGTTCTTGGTTACTTGGTTGGCCCACCTTTATTGTTTTCTCTGGGAAGAAGGAGTATCCGTTTTGAAGATGTGTTTAGCACATTACTGTTGAAATGACTAAATATCAGTGAAGCTTGCACAGGCTGAATATTAGTGGATTAGTTTGTACCCCATAAAATGAATGAGGTTTACATTATCATGCAGATCTTTTCCTGTAGTTAAAGTACTCATTTATTTTATTGCTAATGAGATGTTAGTAATTAAATACCTTTAATTAATGAAAATCAGACAAAAGTGAGGGCTGCTCTTTGTGTCTTCATAAAGATAGTTTGTAGATCTATCTCATTGTAACTTTTGTCTGTAGGAGCGCCACAAATCTGAGCTAGTTAGGATCAAGTGTTCTGGTCCAGAGAAAGTCATTAAAAGATTTCGCTTTTGGAAAATTAAAGGAGTAGGCATTTGGGGATGTTATAAAGATGATCTGAGACTGGGAAAAAAATACTCATAAATGAGAGTCAGTCCTACATGTAATGGCACATTTCATGCTTGAAGATGCGACAGCATGGGGTACAATTAATAGTTCTGAAGCAGTGGTTGAGTTCTGGGGTAGGCCCCCGAACACATAATTAGATTATTAAAAATGGCCTGTCTTAGGCTGAATATTACTAAATTGAAATCTAATTATGGCTTTATGATTTTGCTGGAAAATATTTAGCTGTTTTGCTTGAGTCTTCGTAGAAGATCATTTCCTCTTTGCATCAGCATTTGCACTTGTCACAATATATTTTCCAAACAAATCTGACCTCAATTATCTTGAATCAATCTTACATGAGATAAAATATATTTTAATGAGTGTTTTTATGTCTAATATTGTAATTGTGCCTCTCCATACTTGAGGAATTAAAAGATGGCGATAGAAGACTTTGCAAAATATCTTTTTAATGAGAGGCATGCCTATTTTAGAAATAACTAAATTGTGCTATCTTAATACACGGAAAGGCATTATGCTCAATTATGAGCCCGAGTGTGCTGCAAGACAGACTTGGTTCAGTTCTCAGTAACTGGCATTGGAACTGCAATAAAGCAGTTGTTTGCAAAGAGATGAGCTTGGAAATTTCATTCACTCCTGCAGTGTGGATTTAAATGCTAAGTTAAATATTTATGAACCCGGGATTTTTATAATTGATCATTGTATGATTTATACACAGTAATTATAATTAGGTTGAAAGAGATTTTAAAAAGCCAGGCTCTTGGTAGCCAAGGCCATTAAATAACGCTAAGCTCCCAAGACAAAAATTAGGTGGGAACCCAGCCATCGAGTTCCGAGCGCCTGTCCCTTTATCCTGTGTACAATGAGGTACCACACCTCACCAGGCATCTCACCTGGGCACCAGCTTCTGCATCACCTGCTATCATTTTTCATGCCTTTGTTTCAAACCTAGATGAACATAAACAAGTAGGAAACTTCAGAGATCCAATGTATAACAAAAGGAAAAGGTAGAGGAGGTTGGAAAGGTTAATTAAAAATGTAATGATCCCATTTGCTGAGACAGCACTATTAATCATTTTGCAGCAGTAAGCATGTGACTTACCACTTATAGGAGGCATCTCATTTTTTAAGGTATAGATGGTGGGGGGGTGGGGGGGCACAGTGTGTACTTTATGGAAACGGAAGCTCTCATGGGTGAACTTGGGGTGAGTGAGCATGGGGTGAGCCCATGACTTGTGGTGAACACTGAATGCTGTCTTCACCAGACAGAAGAATTTTTTCCAGATTCACAGGTATTCAAAATAATTCAGTCACTGTGAACACCAGAGAAAACTTGGGTACGGCTTGAGGCTTAATGTAGTTGTGGAAGGTATAAAAAAAAACGGTGAGGAGGAAATTCATCATCGTGTAATACAATGTGTCTGAAATGGTGTATGAATGACAAAATGGGCTCCAAAGAGCCAACATGTGCCTTTTAAATGTAATTTTTAGCACCCCGGCTGGAAAAGGCCAAGCTCTTGAAGGATCGATTACAAGGGTCACAACCTGTATGATCAGATTTGCCATCTGATCCACGTGGATAGCAGAAGACCAGACTGTAAATGTGACCTTCCAGAAAAGCTTGCCCTACCTACCCCCTGTGAAGATCTTGGAGCTTTTTATCCATTTTTTATTTGCTGGGATAACACGTTAGAGGGAGCCTATTAGGAGAAGAACAGTAGTTATGTTAACATGGCAATTAATCAAGTCAGAAAGAAAGGGAAAATGGGTTGTGAACTCAATTCTGCAGCCTTAAAAAGAAAGACAGAAAGATACCCGGAAATTGGCAAGCATTTGTAAACAATGGTCTCTCACTGTCTCTTGTGAACTTTCTGCTTAATAAAGCACATCTTCATGTGGGCCATGCAAATTTTAATATAGTTACTGTTCTATTCTACCTCCTAATCTGTAGAAATGGATTTCTAGATCCTTGCATCTGTGTTTCATCCTAAATCATTTTGACTGGTTAGCTGGCCCCGGCATTTGCCAATAACAGTGGCGTTTTCTAAGTGTAAATAGTGAGGGGCTGCCAGCCACAGCGATAGCCTCTTTGATTTGGGACAGTGTGAGGATTGTACTTGGGATAAAGGCAGTTCCTCGCTGCAGAGGAATTTAGAATGTGAAAGCTTCTCCCAGTGCATAACTCATCCTTGACACCTCCACGTCTCCCTGTCATTGGAGGGATGTTTTACATTTGCTCTGCCTGTAGGTCAGGGTTGAGATCGTTGGTCCGTGTATACTCTTTGGAGCAGCAAACAGCTGAGAGGTCAGCGCCATTGAGCGCTGGGTTGTTTTTGTTTTTTACATTCTGTCCCTGATCAAGTTTGATCCTAAATACTTGATTTTATAATCAGAAAAAGCAGTTTACATTGTAATCATCAAATCAAAAACCTTGAGGTGGGCTTCCGTGGTGGCGCCGTGGTTGAGAGTCCGCCTGCCGATGCAGAGGACACGGGTTCGTGCCCCGGTCCGGGAAGATCCCACATGCCGCGGAGCGGCTAGGCCCGTGAGCCATGGCCGCTGAGCCTGCGCGTCCGGAGCCTGTGCTCGGCAACGGGAAAGACCACAACAGTGAGAGGCCCGCGTACCGCAAAAAAAAAAAAAAACATAACAGATGGAGGGAGAGATTACAGGTGGAGGAGGTGGGGGGGGCAGCATTTTAATGCTGAGCTCTAAAATGAGCTGTGGAGAGGATGGCACTCAGAGTTACGGTAAAGCTGTTCAGAAGCCTTCCCACGCAGGCCAGAAGGCTTGCGTGCCCAGACCATAAACCAGGGGCATGCGAGCTCTCCTCCAGGCCGTGTGTGAGTTGATGGGGAGTTGGGTGTGACTCAGTGGCCTAAACTGAATCCTTCTGCCCATTCCTCCCTCTGCCCTCAAGTCACTGACGTAGCAGTTTTGTGCACTGGCGGACGCATTTAATACATACGGGGGATCAATCTTCTTACCAAGTAAAAACTCAACTCTAATTTATCTGTCCTGTGATTTCAGGAGTGTTTATTTTGAACTTCATTAAGCAGGATACCTGAGAGAGAGTTGGAGGTGAATTTGTGAGGACACTAAGAAGGGAGGTGAAATTGGTGCTAAGAGTGGTTTTATATATTCTGTGCATGTGAGACTTTTTTTTTTTTTTTTTTTGCGTTACGCGGGCCTCTCACTGTTGTGGCCTCTCCCGTTGCGGAGCACAGGCTCCGGACGCGCAGGCTCAGCAGCCATGGCTCACGGGCCCAGCCGCTCCGCGGCACGTGGGATCCTCCCGGACCGGGGCACGAACCCGCGTCCCCTGCATCGGCAGGCGGACTCTCAACTACTGCGCCACCAGGGAATCCCCTGATTTTTAAATATTAAACCAACCTTGCATTTTGGGATAAACCTTAATTGGTCGTCGTACATTATCCTTTTAACATATTGCTACATTCTATTTACTAAACTTTTTGAATCTATATTTGTAAGGAATATTAGTCTGTAATTTTCTTCTTTTTTCTTCATCATATTCTGCTATTTGGGTAATGCTGGCCTCGTATATCAAGTTGGGAATGGTTATGACAATGTTGTGTGTGAATGAGAATCGTAAGCAAAAAGGAAGTCACACATTTCCCTGTAATCTGGGAATCAGTTCGTCGTTTCTCGCCTCTCTGAATGTGCCAGGTCGTGCATTCTGGAATTTGTCACAGGCTCTGAAATCATGATAAAGAGATGGTGCTCTGGCAGCGTCATTTATTGATGAAAACAGAATCAGCTCAAAGCGAGGCTGAGGCACACCAGGTGCTAAATGGAGTGAACTCAGAGCAATTGGTTTGGACATTACATCGTTCCCCCCATTCCCACTTCATGCAAAACTTTTTCTTTGATATGTTGCTTTTCTTTTTTGATAATACCGAGAGGAAAACAATTATTTAGTATTTTATGTAGTTTTAACAACTTTGAAAAGGAAGTAAACATTATTTAACAAAGCAGGCGTACACTAGGTCAATTTTTTTTCTTTCAGTTTTCTTGAGGTATAATTGACATACAGCACTGTATAAGTTTAAGGCATACAGCATAATGACTTGACTTATATATATTTTGAAATGATTACCACGATAAGTTTACATCCATCACCTTATATAGATACAGAAAAAGAAGAAAAAAATGTCTTCTTCCTTGTGATGAGAACTTTTAGGGTTTACTCTCTCAGCAATTTTCAAATATATCATACAGCAGTGTTAACTATAGTTATATGTTGTACATTACATCCCCAGTACTTAATTATCTTATAACTGGAAGTTTGTACGTTTTAACTACCTTCATCCAATTCCCCCACCCTCTCCCCTTGCCTCTGATAACCACAAATATGAGGCTTCTTTTCCTATGAGTTTGTTTTTTATTTTTGTTTTTTGGGGTTTCACATATAAGTAAGATCATACAGTATTTGTGTTTCTCTGTCTGACTTACTTTACTTAGCATAATGCCCTCCGAGTCCATCCATGTTGTTGCAAACGCCAGTATTTCCTTCCTTTTATGGCTGAATAGTGTTCCATTGAAAAATATATACCACATTTTCTTTGTTTATTCCTTGGTGAATACTTGGCTATTGTAAATAATGCTTTAATGAACATGGGAGTGCAGATATTTCTTTGATAAAGTGATTTTGTTTCCTTTGGGAACAAAAACCCAGGAGCGGAATTGCTGGATCATATGGTAGCTCTGTTTCTAATTTTTTGAGGAACCTCCATACTGTTTTCTATAGTGACTGTACCAATTTACAATCCCAGCAGCTGTGCACAAGGATTCCCTTTTCTCCACCATCTCACCAGCATTTATTATCTCTTTTGATGACAATTGTTCTAACAGGCCTGAAGTGATACCTCATTGTGGTTTGATTTGCATTTCCCTACCAATCAGCATCTTTTCATGTACCTGTTGGCCTTTCATATACCTTCTTTGGTAAAATGTCTCTTCAGGTCCTTTGCCCATTTTTTTACTTAGGTTATTATCATTACTGTTACTTTTACTATTGAGTTGTATGAGTTCTTTATATATTTTGGAAATTAACCCCTTATCAGAACATGATTTGCAAATATTTTCTCCTATTCCATACGTCACCTTTTCCTTCTGTTGATGGTTTGCTTTGCTGTGCAGAAGCTCTCTAGTTTGACGTCATTCTACTTGTTTATTTTTTGTTGTTATTGCTTGTGTCATATCCAAAAAGTCATTGCCAAGACCCATGTCAAGGAGCTTTGTTCCAGGCCAATTTTTTAAAACTTATGTATTATATGGAGAACTTTCAGAGAGAAATAAATTTTCTGGACCTCGTGTGTTAAGTTTATTCTTATTATAATTTTATTTGAAGTTTATAAACATAAAACTATCAGCTCTTCTTTGCTTTTATACAATTATAAAGGCAACACACACCAATTAGATAGGAGCAAAACTTTTAAAACAATGAAATACAAATTAATAACAGATTTAATATGAGGAATGGTATTGTTTTGCTGAAACTAAATTGGTGCTTACAGTCAGGACGTAGGTCTCTGTTTCAGCCTGAGTTCTTTTGAGTTTGACAGGCCTACATTACTGTGTGCCATGGGATGACTTAATTTTTCTGTCATTTTTCTCCATTTGAACTTACATGAGCTGTTTGTTCATATATCCCTGGCCACATCATTTAAGTATTAAGTCAACCTGTGTGCCTCTATTTTCTTTTTAGCCAGAGATCATAAAATACCACTGAACGCCAATGCAAGTTATTGGAAATTGTGTTCGGATGTCCAACCTTAAGGGCCTAATCCAGATGATCCAGAATCTGGTCATATTAATTTATTTTAGATTATCATCCCCAAATGCATAATTTAGAAATCTCCTAGCTAGCTGTAGACCTTCAGGAATATCAATCACTGTTGCCAGGGGGTCCAACAGCACATCATTAGAAAGTCTCAAAAGAGAAAAAGGCTAGAAGTGTCACCAAAGCCTGGTGGAGGCCCTGGCGATCTGTCAGGACACATGGTGAATATTTCACTCCTTGAGTCCTGAAGTGCCTGAGGGTGAAAACAGAGGAGAGAAGCCACTTTGGGAAAGTCATGTTGGAGAAAATGCACCAGGGGTGCTTGTTAAACCAGCAGGAGGTACGTGCAGCTTCTGGCTTCCTGCACTGCTCACCTAAGAAGGGCTGAATGTCTTGTTTATTGCCTTCCCCATGAAATTGTTGAATTCAGATGTCATAGGCAGAAACACACACCTGGGGCATCATAAAATACTGCTTATGGTACCAGGGTATATCTTTGTGATTCCAGCATGTTGGGTTTTCTTAAAGCAAGACACACCATCACTAGACCAGGGAGAGTTTTTCATTTCCTGAAATGTTGAACTTGTGTCTGTTCTTCTTTTCTTGTACAAAATTTTATTTTATTTTAGTAGAACGTTTAACGTGAGATCTACATTCTTAACAGGTTTCTTTTTTAATTTTATTGAAGTATAGTTGATTTACAATGTTGTGTCTATTTCCTCTGTATGGAAAAGTGACTCAGCCTTACATGTATGTACATTCTTTTCCATATTCTTCTCCACCATGGTTTGTCACAGGATACTGAATATAGTTCCCTGTGCTGTACAGTAGGACCTTGTTGTTTATCCATCCTATATGATAATAGTTTTCATCTGCTGATCCCGAACTCCCATATCTTCTCTCCCCTACCCCCGCTCCCCTTTGGCAACCACAAATCTGTTCTCTATATCTGTGATTCTGATTTTGTTTTGTAGATATGTTGATTTGTATTATATTTTAGATTCCACATATAAGTGATATCATGTGGTATTTGTCTTTCTCTTTCTGACTTAGTTCACTTAGTATGATAATCTCTAGGTCCCAGTGGGCAGAAGACCTAAATAGGCATTTTTCCAAAGAAGACATACAGATGGCCAAGAGGCACATAAAAAGATGCTCAACATGGCTAAGTATTAGAGAAATGCAAATCAGAACTATACAATGAGGTACCACCTCATACCAGACAGAATGGCCATCATTAAAAAGTCTATGAATAACAAATGCTGGAGAGGGTGTGGAGAAAAGGGAAGCCTCTTACACCATTGGTGGGAATGTAAATTGGTGCAGCCACTGTGGAAAACAGTATGGAGGTTCTTCAAAAAACTAAAAATAGACCTGCCATATGGTCCAGCGATCCCACTCCTGGGCATATACCCAGACAGAACTATAATTTGAAAAGATGAATGCGCCCCTATGTTCATAGCAACACTGTTTACAATAGCCAAGACGTGGAAACAACCTAAATGTCCATTGACAGATTAATGGATAAAGAAGATGTGGTTTATATATACAATGGAATATTACTCAGCCATCCAAAAGAGTGAAATAATGCCACTTAACAGATTTTTAAGTGCACAATACAGTATTGTTAAGTGTAGGTGTGATGTTGTAAGGCCTATCTCTAGAACTTATTCATCTTGCATCACTGAAACGTTATACCTCTTGAATAACAGCTCCCCATTTCCCCCTCACCTCAGCCTCTGGCAACTACCATTCAACTCTCTGCTTCTGTGAGTTTGGGAGTTTTAGATACCTCATATACGTGGAACCACTCAGTATTTGTCCTCCTGGGACTGGCTTATCTCACTTAGCATAATGTCCTCAAGGCTCATCCATGTTGTTCCCCATGGCAGGTTTCCTTCTTTTATTTAAGGCTGAATATCCCATGTGCCTTTTAGATACCAAATGCACTGCCCTGTCTTTTGGTCCCACCCAACCCAGCTAGACTCTGTCTCCTCTCTTGCTAATTCTCAAATGCTTTCATGGTCCCCACCAACTGGGTGCAAAGAGAATGAAAGGGGGTTTCAGAACCCATGAAGGGGCTGAGGCCTGAGCAGGGACTTGCTGGGGATTGAATCCCACGATTGTGTGGTGCTTGTCTGCTGCCTTCTTGCTGTCTCTGGAGGGTCCCTGCTACACCTAATCATCAATTTTCCATGGACCATCTCATAACTTGGCTCTAGGAGGTTTTTCCATCACTTCGCCTTGCTTGGTGAAGACCTATATTATGGGAAATGAGCTTAATTTCCCTTGTCCATTCATCTTTTAACTCTTCCCATTAGCCTTGGCGCTGCCAGCCCACCCCAGTGAGCCCTGCCTCTTCCGTGCTTTCTCTCCAGGCCTCTCCGTGGGCAGCCTGGCAGTGGACAGCACTGGTTTCTCTGACAGCATGAGCACAGAGGGCTTGGACAGAAGGCAACATATGTTTTGTGAGATTCCTAAGGCGTGTGGTTTGTAAGCCCATTGAAATTCTATCCAAAATACTAACTGAATTTTTCTAATCTGCAACCTCAGTACTCATAGATCCCAAATTTTCTATGCAGTAAGTTAAATGGTAACTGAGGTTTGCAAATTTTTATGTAATTTATTCTGGTTCTCTTCCAGTGGCCTGTGAGCTAGAACTACAGCTTCAATGTAGTTGCTTCTTCCTGTTTAGAGAGCTAGCATGATATTCTGTCTTCTGGGCTCAAATAACCGTGCAATTACTCTGTAATCACGCAGTAATTAACATGTACTATGCGCATTTATTACATGATTATATTCCTGGAGGATTGCATGACAATTATACTTACATTCAGCGTATCATTTTATATATTATGTAATAAACAAGTATATAATTTGTTGCTTTTTTCTTTTATCCTAATTTCAATTTACCAACCAGGAGCTGGAAACTTGTTCTTCTGTTGCCTTGTTTATATGTAGTCAGGCAGGTGCCTGAGCTCCTTTGGCCTTACTCAACACCTCCTAATCATACATCTGAGACAACGCTAGGAGCTTGTGTGCTGCCGTGGGCTCCCAGCCTCTGTGCCCCTGATACTTCCTCATTGTCATGAACTCATTAAGTTATTAGCTTCAAGACACAGAGTTGATCAGAGCTGCCAGCACTGCCAGGTGAATGGCCATATCTCAAGGAAAGCAGAGCAGCCCCAGCACACAGCCCTGTGATCATGCCCGCCTTTCTCTCCTTTTGCAGTGGAGCACATCCCGAAAGGGAACAACTGCCTGGACGCCGCCAAGGCCTGCAACCTAGACGACACCTGTAAGAAGTACAGGTCCGCGTACATCACGCCGTGCACCACCAGCATGTCCAACGATGTCTGCAACCGGCGCAAATGCCACAAGGCCCTCCGGCAGTTCTTCGACAAGGTCCCGGCCAAGCATAGCTACGGGATGCTCTTCTGCTCCTGCCGGGACATCGCCTGCACCGAGAGGAGACGGCAGACCATCGTGCCGGTGTGCTCCTACGAGGAGAGGGAGAAGCCCAACTGCCTGAATTTGCAGGACTCCTGCAAGACGAATTACATCTGCAGGTAAGCGCGTGCCAGCAGCCTGGTGATGAAGGAGGTGGTGGAGAGAACCTTTATGCTGCTTCAGTGGCCAGGCTTCTATTTTCTGAATTTCTGCAGGGGGGTGGGGGAGGGGAGTCATTGGGATGGATGGGCCAAAACCTGACCTCTGCCTCCAGCACGAGGTTCTTCAGCAGCTGATCAGCCTTTTGTGCTGAGGAAGGTTCCCGTCTTTAACCTGAGGGAAGCTTTGAGAGGTGCTGGAATGAGGTCAATAGGACTTCGTAAGCGCAGAGGGTCACCTGAGCCCAGGTGAGCTTGAAGGCATGTGCCCCCTCTGTTAGACCTGAGAGCTGCCAGGGGTCAAAAGCGTTAAGTACTTGGGGTAGCAGGTGCTGGAAATACGGGGGCTCTTGTCATCAAGGTCAGAAAACTGGAAGAGAGCAGCGAGAGGGAGGGATGGAGCCGTGTCCAGCCCCTAAGAGGAGAACTTCCAGAATGCCTGGGTCTGCTCTGGGCCATTTAGTCAACGATGTGGCTGAGAATAGATGCCTTCCGTGCTTCCGGATCTCAGCCCCTATCGAAACCTGGCAGTGTTGTTGAAAAGAGTCACTTCCTTTTCCTTTTTGGCCATTTATTAATTTATTTTAATGTTTGAAGGACTCCATGAATATATTCTATGTGTGTGTTTTTTTTTTTTTAAAGCAAAAAAGCAATATAGAATTAGTAGAGGGAAAGGGAAGTTTCCTCTTGCTCCCAGCCATCACTGTCAACAATTTGATGTGAGTCCTTCCAGAACTTTGGGTTGAATTCATTGCTGATCAGAAAGCAAGTAGATTTTGATAAGCAGAGACTTGACTCTTTGCCGCCTGAGGCAATGCTGGTGCTAGATTCAGAGCACAGGATAGAGATGCAGACGGGGCATCATCGGACAACACCTGTACTTTGCCCCCAGGATAGAGCCAGGAATCTTCAAATGCCGCCGCTGACAAAATCCTGTGCACTTGATAAATGTTCACAGGTGGACAAGTAGATGAGGGTGTGACTTTGTGTTTGTTTTCTTGTAAGTTTCCCGTTTCTAGAGCAGAGGGCAGGGAAAAAACTGATAGTTTGAGGATTCTGGTAAGCTGAGTTTTGTCAGTTTTAGCTCTAATAGTGACCAAAGAAAAATAAAAGTCCTTGTTATCTGTAGAACTCCCTCATGCTGAAGACTTTCGGGGAGTAATATCCCTCCATTTTTTCCAAGTTGGAAGCTATCTGAGGAAGAACTCAGATGGCCAAGCTTGTCTTGGGAGGAGTCAGGTGCTCAGGCAATGCAACTTCTCCAAAGACTCTTCCTCACCTTCACACCCTTCTTCCATTGAGACCCTCTTAACTGAGCTTATTACTCATGATTACCCCCTCCCTGTCAGATGTGGTAAATGTAATTTAAACTGCTAGGTAGGCTAGCGGTGTTTTCTTTCATCAGGTTTTATTAGTCTTGTCTTTAATTTTATGCCTTTTATTGCATCTCATCTCAATCCATCTCGGCAAAGCCCTTGGAGTTACTACTACGTGGAACAGCAGCTGGGGCTTCGGCAGGGTTTCATGTTAAAGCTGCTCTGACCCAGACCCATTTGGAGGAATGGAAGTACCCGCAATGGGATGACTAAAGGCCTAATTTGAATATCCCCAAAGCGAAGGGATAGCAAGAGGGAAAATCGCTTCCTAAAAAGCATATTCTTTGAAAGCTCACATTTCAAATGCTCCATTGCCATCTCAACATCAGGGACTATCAAAGAGCTGCTGAAGCTCATTGAAACCTCCCTGCGCTTAATGATTTCCAACTCGAAGCACACAGGTTTCCTTCCCCAGGGTCCAGCGGTGCCTCTGTGCAAAACCTCTCTCCTGCGTTTTGCCTTCAAACAGAGGAGATGCAACTTTAGCTTTTCCTTTTGACTTTGTTTTCTTTTCTCCTTTTCCCTTTTAGGGAAGCTGACAGGTTTCTTTCCTCTTAGAGTGGTTGGGGACAGGCGAGAGCTTGACTGTTTAGGCCTCCAAGCTTGCCTGCAGAAAAGCAAACGCGGAGGTGTTATTAGAAGGGTGTGATGAGATTAAGAGCCTCCAGTTCTTCCCCTGAAGCACAGTGTCTCCCATACTCATTGTCCTCCCGTTGCTTTCCTTAGTGCCTGGAAGGATGTCAGGTTGGGGTTTGGTCCTAAAGGAAGCATATTCCTTTATTCCCGATGAAAGTGGTTATATATACAAAATTTAAAGTTGTGCCTCTCCTCCTTTCCCTCAAATTCTGACCTCCAAGCTAAGCTCAGCCCTTGGGCTCTGACTCAGGGTGCTACAAATATGTTCATAGCTCTTTAATTTTTCTCATTAATCACTCAGGCGCCTCTGCTGCTCTTCATTACCCAAAGGGCTAGCATCTTTCTCTTGAGCATGCCCCCTCCTGTTTTCATCTAAGAATTATACAGTTATTTTCCAAAACCTGTTCTGCTTCCAATGCCAGGAAATGAGGGAGCCTGAGGCTACTGGCCAGCCGGCCTGACCTGTGGGTTTAGCTGCTGCCACACGGTGTCGCTGTTGTGGACAGCCCAGAGGTTGCTTTGTGGTTTGGTGACTGTGCCCTTCTTGTTCATTCTGCACCTGCAGCAGAGGTGCTGCATCTTGGGTGCAGAGTAACAACTCTTAGTTCATACTCAGCATGCAGCCACTATTTCCCAAAGCGTGACATATTGCCCTGGGGGCTGGGTCCTAAGGGGTTCCCACCAGAGCCAGCCCTCCAACTTGAGCACACAATATCTCAGACTCTCCCTTTCCTGGCAATGTAGCCTAGATGGATTTGAGTGTTGTATTTGCATTTTCTCTCTTTTCTTATTTTATTGTGGTAAGAACACAACGTGAAATCTACTCTTTTAACAGGTTTCTAAGTGCACGATATGGTATTATCTATAGGCACAATATTGTACAGTAGATCTCTAGAACTTATTCATCTTGTATAACTGAAGTTTTATTCCCACTCATCAGAAACTACCTTACCAGGGGATAAGGAGCGGGGGGAAGAATAAATTGGGAGGTTGGGACTGACATATGCATACTACTATATATAAAATAGATAATTAATAAGAACCTGCCGTATAGCACAGGGAACTCTACTCAGTATTCTGTAATGGCCTATGTGAGAAAAGAATCTAAAAAAGAATGGATATATGTACCTGTATAACTGATTCATTTGCTGTACACCTGAAACTAACACAATATTATAAATCAACTCTACTCCAATAAAAATGAAAAAAAAAAAAGAAACTACCTGCTTACCCCTCCCCCTAGTTCCTGGCAGCTACAATTCTGTTCTTTGCTTCCACGAGTTTGATGATTTTAGATACCTCATGTAAAGTGGAATCATGCAGTATTTGTCCTTCTGTGACTGTTTTATTTCACTTAACATAATGTCCTTCAGGTCAATCCATGTTGTTCCACATTGCCTTTTTAAGGCTTCAACAGTGCTTGGTCAAGGGTACCTCATAGCTTTTGGAAAGATTCTGATAATGCTGAACTTCAGAAGGGAAGGGATCAGGGCCTCTGCCCTCTGTCTCCAAGGCTTTTTGCCTAGCCCCTCCCCCACCAAGATATACTTGCTCTTCCCGGTGCCCAGGCTCTGTATCCTCATTGTTTCCAAGAGCGGTAGCTTTTACCAAGTGACCAAGTACATATGGTTCTACCTTTCCCCAGGGACTAAGGATCCTATAATTGTATCCTGGAGACCTGTTTTTTTTGTTGTTGGTGGTGGTGGTGGGTTTTTTGGTTTTCTTTTTTGTTTGTTTGTTTTTTTGGGGTTTTTTTGTTTGTTTTTAGCACAGCCAAGAAGATCTCCCTTGGTATAGCTCCAGAAGAACAGCATATGTAATTTTCAAAATTCTGCCCTAGCCAGCACCGCATTTTCCACACTGAGGCTGACCCTGTTATACTTAGAGGAAATATGTTGTTAATTTGTTAACTGGGACAACTGAGGAAACATGTCACAAGACCATGCAGCAGATTTCTTCTCCAGTAACTTACTTGGTCTGGCAGTGTTAGTGCACCTTTGAAAGGTGAGGAATGTATTTCCTTTGCTTGGAATCAGTCCTGCTTTGCACAGTAAACTGTGGCTCTTAGAAATCAGGGACATCCTCTGCTGTTTGGGCTACATTCCTGCGTTGAAAACTGGATTCTACACCACTGTATCCGGGCCTGTCTTGACATGTGGCAAAGTGCAGGAGAAAATGGCTCAGAGGATAATTAATGCCTAAAACTAGAAGGGTAGATTAATTTGGCACTCAATTTTATTTTACGCTGATTCATTCACAAATGGAAATCAGCAGTTAGACAATGCAAACTTCTGAACCATGGAAAGAAAGGTTCGGGAATATGAGAAAATACAAGTAGAACATTTTCTAGTTCATTTGAGCAGTTTTCATTTCAAATGATTACATGGGTGTCTTTAGCGATGCAGAGTGCCGAATCATTTGGTTTTTTTCTTTTTTTTTTGTGGTACGTGGGCCTCTCACTGTTGTGGCCTCTCCCGTTGCAGAGCACAGGCTCCAGACGCGCAGGCTCAGTGGCCATGGCTCATGGGCCCAGCCGCTCCACGGCATGTGGGATCTTCCCGGACCGGGGCACGAACCCGCGTCCCCTGCATCGGCAGGCGAACTCTCAACCACTGCGCCACCAGGGAAGCCCAGAATAGCTTGTTTTTTAATGCGCCCCACCTGCGCGAGCTGCCTGCCCCCCCCCCTCCGGCCCCCCCATCTCTTGGCTGGAGGCCCCCTGGACTCCTGGTGATGTAGGGGGCTCCTGTGTGTGTACGGTGATTCATTAAGCAAAAAGCACGGACGTCCTCCAGCACCTGCTGGATGCGGGGAGGAACACGCCTCCTGGTGGATCTTCCAAACCTCCACCCCCAGCCTGTGCATCCACGCAGCGCCGGCTAAGCAGGGTCTGAGCTCACTGCATCCCTGGCTAACAGGGGTAACCTGAGCTGTGAATCAGGCGGGAAACCGCTGCAATTTGCTCTATCTTGTTGCCTTCTATCTCTTTCCTTATCTCTCCTTTGGCAGGGACGGGTGTGAAGCCATTTGTCTGTTCCTGCTGGAGCCTGTTGCTAAAAAACGCCTGTCCAGATTTACTCAGCGTTCTCACTCTCCCCAGCCAGCCCCTCCCGGTGCCTGCCCAAGCTCAGGGGCTCCACTTGCTTCCCCTCACCCCTTCCCTCACCTGCCCACGTCCTCACCAGAGTCACATTGGCCACTCTTGGCCCTGAGACAGAGAGATTCAGACACTCCTTTACATTTGTACATTCTGCCAGTTATTAGAACCACATAGACAGATGGAATTTTGACCGCAGAACTGTCTTTTGCTGCCTTTGAGTATGAAAGTGGAGGGAAAAGGAATGGAACTGTATCCGCCCAGAAAGCCCAAAGAGAGCCCCATATTTCTTTGGGGGAGGAGGTGTCATAGTGGAGGGTCTCAGGACCCATATTCAGACTGGGCCTCAGCAGGTGAGAAGTAGGGAACATCAAGCAGAAAGAAGGCACTCGGGTTTGGGAGGACATAGTGAAGGGAGCGGGAGGCGGTCTAGGGTCTGTCCTGGAGGCGGAGGGAGAAAAATTAGTGTGATACAAAGGCAAGAGGTTGAGGGCCTCCGGTGCCATGTTGAAGTGTTGGATTTTATCCTACAAGGGGCAGGGGAAGTGAGATATGATCAGCTGGACCTCAGAGAGTGCCCAGGTGGCAGTGTGGGGCAAGGATTGGGGTGGGGAGAGGCCAGGAGGCCAGATAGGATGTGCTTGCAGTGGACCAGATGAGGGGTGACCAGGAGGATAGAGTTAGCACATAGGAAATCTATCCATTCATCCATCCACCCACCCAGCCAGCCAGCCAGCCAGCCAACCAGCTGGTCTGCAGTTACTGTGCCAGGAGTAAAGACCTGGCTCCTCACTGGCCGTGCGGAAAAGAAGGCAGGTGCACATACAGTCAGTACAGCCTGGTGTGGAGTCTGTGGTCAGGAAGGTGCAAAGTGCTGCGGGAGGACAGAGATAAGAACAACCAACTTGGCCTTGGCCTGGAGGGTCAGCAAGGCTTCCTGGAGAAGCTGTCATCTGAGCTGGGCTGGAAGGACGAGAGGCACGGGAGAGACCACCAGGGGTAGAAACGGGACAGAGGCCCAGGGCTGTGGATTTGAGGAAGATGTGGGAACAACAACCCATTTACTGGGTTTTAATGATGAGAGGCACTGGGCCCCATGATCTCAGCCCACGTGGAGGAGCTAGGAACCAGCCTGATCTTGCCAACTCCAAAATCTGGCTTCTGTCATTCTTTCCAAATGACTGTCTTTCATGACAAGAATACAATGTTCTTATACCGTTCAGCCTTACCACCTTTAGTTCCAGACGGGCAGAATGATAATCCCATCCAGCCTCGGGTCTGGACGCTCTTTATGGCTCAGTAACTAAGACAGCATCAGTTTTAAAGATAGTTTTCACAGAGCGTTAGGACATAATGTCCATCACAGCCTCCTAGCATCACTTAAAACATTACAAAAGAAAAGAAGCTACTCAGGTAATATGTGGTCATTAAGTTCTTACTTTAATTTCCTTTTGAGCATTCATTGCTTATCATAGAGTGGTTTCTCTGTGACAGCTTACTGATTGCAAGTCATTTCTACAAACAGGAAAAAAATCTTTCCAGACCACACTGGTATTCTTCTTATTGTTAACTCAGTCATTTACTCAGGCACATTCACTGAGCACAGTCTGTCTGACCCGAGGGTCCTAGGTGTGTAAGTCATGTGACCGTCACCCAGGAGCTCCCAGGGACCTGGTTGCTTGGACTCCTTAACTCCCTGCTGAAGTGTCACTGGAGTTTAGAGTCCTTGACCCTCACTTCCCCCCAGGCAGCAGATATCAGGGACCTGGCTGTGTATCTCATGGGAGATGAATTCTCTGCTGTCACAGAGCTACAACCAGCTCTAAACAACCCATGGTTATGTCACCAGGGGGCGGTCATCCAGGTGTTTGCCTTCCTGCCTTCTCCTTGCCCTCTGGCCATTTCATTAATCATAGGAGAACTTCCATTCTGTGATTGCATCTTGAATGCAGTGCTGATAAAACGTGCGGGGGGGTGGGGGGGTGGGGGGGTGGGGGGGGTGCGGAGAAGCCTGGAATTGTTCCCAGATATGCTGAAGTGGGAGTGGGTGGGGACTTGAAGGGAGTTTCTGGAACCCAGATTTCAGGCCACTTTGTCTAAGAACCCAATTGATCCCCTCTGCTGCTTTGTGCAGCCTGTTCCTCTTCAAAGGGGACCCTTCTGCTCTGCCCAGTGAGCATTTCACGTACTAGGACCCGTGAAGTTCCTAGGCAGCGTAAACTAGCTCCCCGCTCAAGTCTGGACCGAAACCCAACCATACAGAATTTACAGTCTCTTTTTTTTTTCTTTCAAGGGAAGGGGATGCCTCTGTTTTATATCGTTCTCTTTTTCAAATGTGCTTTATCCACGGAGCAAAGAGTGGGGGAAAGGGAGACCCCAGTATTCCTAGAGGGCTGCCCCCTTAACGAGACCAACATCCTTTGGGGTCCAAGGGCATCCCATGCTGGCTGGCATGCTGACCCCTTAAGCTGAGGCTGTTACCTCACTGTCCTGGCCTCCACAGGACACAAGACTTCTTTTGATCATGCATGGTTTGCAGTTGACATAAGTTCCCATAGCCTGTGACCCAGAGCTGTCTCATTTTTGTGCGGGGAAATCTGCCCCCTGTCACCGGGTGGCTGTCGTGTATGATTAGAGCCCGGGTCTCACAGCCAGGCTTGGGGTCCTGCTCCACCCAAGGAAACCCCAGACCCCCACTCAGGCACTACCCCAAGTTAGATATCCTGCAGTCACGTTGACACTTACATTTCTACGAGGCATTTCCACCTCAGTGAATGGGAAATTGCTCTGTGATTTCCGAAAGCAATTAATTACGCAGAAAATTTTACATCCAAGGAAAACAAGAATTTAAAAGAACCATCAATGTGAAAAGTACCACACCAAGCTGGAGTTGGGACTTTTTTTTTCCTTCCCCAGTAACTGTCAATGTGTTTGTGAATGAGGCGACCCTGGGCTCGCATCCTGGTTATGATAGTTGTAGAACATGGGCAGCTCGTGGCCTCAGTTTTGCATCTACAAAGGGAGGTAACGACTCCATCTTCACAGGGCAGCCATGAGGATTAAATGCGATATCTCTGCAACGGCATCATCACAGTGCCTGCCACCTAACAAAGCAAAGACTCAATAAGTTTTTCTTTCTCCCTCACACCTTCCGCAAGTTTTGATCACAGAGGACAAAGAAAGCTTATGATTCCAAATACAGCATCCCCCCGCCATCCCTGCTCCAGTAGCAGACAGAGACCTTTAAGGCAGGATTTGTGGATGGAAGGGGTAGATTTTTACTGCTTTACACTTTTATGCACCCACAGCATTAAGCGGCGCATGGAAATTCCAGCTCCATTACGTGAAGCTGTGTTGCTAAGCTTTGTACATCACCATCTTTTCAGTCGGCACCATTAGGGAAAAGTGGGGGGCAGAGGCGGTGGTAGACAAAGTCCAGAGGTGTTTGTCATCTCAAGAGCATTTCTGTCTAGAATAAACAGTTATCAGCATACAAAGATACCCACTGAGACGTGGACGGAGCTGGCCACGAGTTTGTTGGGCCTGGAGTCCTAGATTCACTATTGTTTAAACTGAATACGCAGTGGGGGCACCCCTGGCAGCCTCACGGGACACGTGCTGCTTCAGTGACCCAGAGTAACTGTGAATAAAGGGTCCTTAGAGGTGCTTGTGTCTGAGTCAGTGATGTGAGCCATCCAGCAAAGGGCAGTCACTGACTCAGTGCCGCTGAGTCTGAACCTTCCTCTTGTCTGGGTGGTTCTGTGCCATGAATCATCCGATCATCCTGTTAGGAAGCAAGCCACAAGGGGGGGCGGGGGCAGGGTGGCTCGTTGTACAGGACTCAGGGGCCCAGAATCTGCAGAGCCAGGGACATTATTGCAGGAAGCTGTGGGTGACAATGATGGTGATGAACATGATGACGAAGAGGGTAACATTTATGTGACATTCGCAGTGCGCCAGGCACTGTGCTGAGCACTTCACAGCGACCCCGGAAGTGAGGGCTGTCCTCGTCCCCCGTTCGCAGATGAGGAGGTGCAATCTTGAGCAACTTCTGCAGTCACCCACGTGGTGCCGCTGGAACGAGCACCCGGAGAGTCTGCAGGGCTGCAGAGCCCGGCTTCTGTCCGCTGTGCCCCTGCTTCGGATGCAATGTGTGCGTCTCTTGAAAACCACCCACATCACCTTCCTCAGAGTGTGTGGAATTGGAGACTGGAGGTGATTTTGTTTTTAACTCTTTATTTATTCATTTTAAAACAAAAATTGTAAGTAAGAGAACTTTGGATCTTGTCAAAGTAAGACTTAAGTGCCCCTCATCAAAAGTATTTCACTTCTCAGGGCTTCCCTGGTGGCGCAGTGGTTGAGAGTCCGCCTGCCGATGCAGGGGACACGGGTTCGTGCCCTGATCCGGGAAGATCCCACATGCCACGGGGCGGCTGGGCCCGTGAGCCATGGCCACTGAGCCTGCGCGTCCGGAGCCTGTGCTCCGCAACGGGAGAGGCCACAATAGTGAGAGGCCCGCGTACCGCAAAAAAAACAAAAAAAAATCGAGGTGAAACATTTTTAGCTACAGATATGGTTTGAGAAAGTTTTCTGCTCAGCGTTCTGGTGGGTGGTTGGTCCATTCACTGGCTCAGCAGGACTGGAGTGCCGGGGGCTTTGCAGGGCCCAGGGCGTCAACATGGAGTGTATGCGCACACCTCCTGGAAGAGGGGCTTCCGGACTTCTCCCAGGTGCCGTTGCTCCAGGGCAGTGGTTCTCCAATTTTAGCCTGCAGTCAAGATCAGTTTCTGATCTGTGAGGTCCGGGTGGGGCTGGATAATTTGCATTTCTAGATCAGTCCCAGTGATGCTGCTGCTGGTCTGGGGTCCACACCTGGAAACCCACCGCCTTAAGGTATGTTGACCAGGTGATGACCTAGGCTGCTGAGCTTCGCCCTGCTCGAGGGGTCTGCAAGCTGAGGATGAGGAGTGAGCAGCCAGGTGGGCCCTATGGGGCACTGAGACTCAGCAGGGGCCCTAGGAGAGGCCTCACAGCTGTGACTGAGGTGACTGTTAGCCCAGGTTGGGGAAGGGGAGAAGAAAACACCTGGGCAGTTTCTCGGCTGCACTAAGGTCGGGCTCTGTTTGGAGGGCTGTGGGATCCGCTGTGAAGGACTCTAAGGTCTGCCCAGGTGGTAGCTCCTCAGAAACAGAGGCTGCTGAGCCATGACCAACATGTATCTATTTACCGGCCCCACTGCCGGGCGGAACCTCGCCCTCAGTGTGCAGAGGAAGTAGACAGCCTGTTGTCCATAGGCTGAGCTTGGCCTGAGATTGGAATTCATTTGTCTGAGTTATGCTGGAAAAAAATGCAAAGCAAAGCAGTGTTTTAAAGCAATTATTTGAATAGAAATCCTCCTTCTAAAATGACCTTCGGAGCAATCTTTGACCTGAGCTATTCAAATAAGGAAAGCTGACATGCTTTACTCTGCTTTTCTTGTCACTTTTTCCAAGTGGAAGCATCTTGGGTTCTCAGGAGGGAGTGTGGGACGGGCAGCGCCTATGGTGGGGCTATGACGCGGGTTACTCAACCACACACGGACGTTCAAGATTCAGAAGTGCTATGATCCCGTGAGCCAAGATCACCGTGAGCCTTGACCTGCACAGATACATATGCAGAGGCTGTTTCACTCCTAGCGCATTGCTGGTCACAGGAGAGGGCAGGTGGTGGGTGCAGCTGGTGGGAGGTCAGATGCAGTGTCCCGACGGGGCTGTATCTCCATCTTTGTCCTTGTCCCGCTACAGCCACTGCTTCACACACAGCATCTTGTTTGTTGTTTTGTTTTGTTGTTTGTTTTTTTGTGGTACGCGGGCCTCTCACTGCTGTGGCCTCTCCTGTTGCGGAGCACAGGCTCCGGACATGCAGGCTCAGCGGCCATGGCTCACGGGCCCAGCCGCTCTGCAGCATGTGGGATCCTCCCGGACCGGGGCACGAACCCGTGTCCCCTGCATCAGCAGGCGGACTCCCAACCACTGCGCCACCAGGGAAGCCCCACACACAGCATCTTGCATTGTAGGTGCTTAGTGACCCTGGTCCTTGGAAGGTTGGTGTCCTTGTTGAACCCAGTGCTCCAGGCACTGAGCTAGGTGCTAGATGACCAAGTTGGAGGTCAGCACCCTTGGTCCTGGGCGACTGGTTGCCAAGGCACCTTTATGAGTCCACTCCACAAGCCTCAGGCCCGGGGCTCTCTCTAGGCTGCTCCCCAACATCCCTTGGCTCAGAGGAAGCAGGAAGGGGTGTTTTCTGGGTATACAAGAGGTGCCACGAAATACTGCCTGTCCACGGGACTCTATTCCAGGCTGCGTGGGAGAGCGCCCTCTTGAGGGAGCCAGGCTTAGTGTCCTTGTCCACATTGGGGCAGGGTGTGCTGGCCTCAGGTGCCTCCAGAGCCCAGCTGAAGTTGTGACCCTCCTTGGCACTTGCTTCCCGTACGCCTGTCCCTTCGTATGAAGGAGGAGAGACATTACCTGCCCCATTACCTGCCTCACAAAGCTATGATTGGAGAGATAGGGCCGGCGTTGAAAGCACCCTGAGAGTAGTAATGGCAACACTCATATCGGCCCTTCATTGAGCACTGAACTCTGTGCCAGGCACTGGGTTCTGGGCCTTAATCCTCCCACAGCCCTGCTGTTGGTGCTTGTGTTTCATACTTGGGGAAATGCAGAGCTGAAACAGCAGCAGGGGCTCTTGGGATTGGAACCCCTGGTCTGACTTCAGGTCTCACTCCCTTTCCCACTGTGCCCGGCACCCATCAGCTCCGGGAAGGGGCCCACATGTGTGTCTGCCCTTCCCGGAGCCGGTGGGTGCCGGGCACAGTGGGAAGGCACTCAAGGAGATGATCCTGGCCAGGCCAGCTCCTGCCTGGTGCCTCCTGTCCGCAGCCTTAGGAGTGGTCCCTGCAGCCAGGAAAGGGTGCTTGAGGGGCTGCTGGCTTCTCCCTGTGGGTCTGGCGAGCCCCACTTTTTGCCCCCCTCACTTCTTGATGAGGGGTGACGGTGTACACAGCCTGGGGAGGCGGGGTGCTCAGCCTGGGCCGAGATGAACACGGCTGTGTCGTAGGATTGCATTTGGGCCTTACTGAACAGTAACAACAGATATTATTTTTTTTATGCTTTTAAACTGCAAGCACTATTAAACCGAAAGAATGCCCACTGATTCTGTCATTACACTTTACTGGGCCTAGTAAAGATCCCTTATATCCCCCTAAATCAGATTTTGGCTCTTGTGTGCACGGTTCACAGCAAAATGGCGGCAAATGCCCCAGAACTAAAATTAAAAGACGGAGCATCAATTCTTTCATTGCTGTGGGGGTGAGCGTGAGCTGGAACGTCTGTGGTCTTCTTTTCAAAATCGGGCTCTAACTCTTACCAGCTCCGTGATTTTGGCTGGATGTTGGCCTTTCTGGACCCCAGGGTCCTCCACTGTAAAATAAGACTAACCTGGCTGGTCAGGTTATTGGGTATTAAGTGACCCAGGCTTATGAAGCGTCAGGCACAGTGACTGGCTCTAGACGAACATAGCTGTTAGTGCAGTGTCTGGAGTAATTAGACGTGGGCTGCTGTTTCTGCTCACCTGTGCCCAACTGTAACGCCAAGATGTCCCTGATGAGTATTGGTCTCTAGGTGATTGGAGCCATAGTGTGTGGCACTGGATTCATTCATTCATTTATTCACTCATTCAACACATATTTTCTGAACATCTGCTTTGTGCCAGGCATAATCCCAGGTGCTCACCTTCTTATGGTGCAAGCAGGGTATCATCAAAGTGAAGATGTGAAAAAGAAAGTGATGGAGGGGAGGTGTGGGCCGAAAGGCCAAAGCCACGCCCTCCGTGGGGCTCAGAGCCAGGGAGGGGATTGGTGGAAGGGCTCAGAGGAGAGCCTTGAGTTCACTGTGAATGGGTCAAAATAAGCCCTGTTTGAGTGGAGTGGTTGAGGGGACAGTTTATTAGAAAATGGCTTATGCGAGCCATGGAAAACAGCTGCTCTGCCCTACAGGGAAAAAAAAAGGAGGAATGTAGTTTTAAATGCAGCTGAGAGCTTTAGGTAAAATGTAGAAACTGGGATGGTGGGGTGCAATGGGGTATGGAGTGGGGTGGAAGGGTACTGTTGACAAGAGGATGTTAAACATGAGAATGGATCACTGCCAAGAGTAGGGATTTTTCTGAAAAAAGGGGGGAATTATCATCTGATAGCAGTGGAATAAGTGATTTATTCTTTTGACATGTAACACCACAATTCCATCTCCCGAGCGATGCCCCATCTAGGAAGGAAGATATTAGGGACTAGTTATTTGCTGAGCTCAAAGTCTCTGTTGACCTTAAAACAACTTGCCTGGAAGAAAAATGACCTAGTGTGTATTTACTATTGAACATAATTTTCCGTAAGAAGTCTGAAACCCTATTAAGGATTAATAGGAGATCTTCTTTTCATATGTTTCTGCTTGAAGTCTGTTTGTGCAAGTGCAGGCTGTTACCATTCAGACATCCATGTGTCTCCCGCCATCCCCACCCCCCCTCCCAGGGCACAGAAACTAGGCTCCTTCAATGTGTGGAAGATAAATTAATATTCGGCTGAGCAGAGCTTGAAGCTTGGGGCTCAGGCACCACAGGGCTGTCCTTTGAGGATAGGGGCAAAGGGGGGAGTTTTGCAAATGAGTAAAGTCAAGAGAGCCTGTGTAATTTTAATTTTTCATCTTCTGGGAACCCTTGAAGAAGCAAGGTTTGACTGAAGGAGGCCAGGCAGCATTTGGGATAATTTCTAGAATTTACCTGTGTTTCCCTGAAGTAATTAGAGTTCAATTTCTCGAGCTATAAACATCATGGTTTGACATTTGCGTCTGAGGCTGCAGACAGCACCTCCTTAAATTTACACAGGCTTGATGCCAACCAGGCCAGCAGAGGACATCGTATAGGGATCATATGTAGTGACCTGTAGAATTGCCTTGAACTGTTTTTCCGTGGGTTTGAGTCCATTGTCCCGTAAAACTCATTTTTCTGCTTGAAGATGTAGAGAACTCACAGGAGAAATCTCTCTTCGGTCCTAACGGAAGGCGTAAGCCTGATGTTAATCGTGAGATTACTGAGCACATACAGACCTTGAATAGGTGAATTAGTGACCGCAGGACAAAAGCATTTCATCTGTCAAGTTATCAGCAGATGGATTCTAAGGGAAATACCAGTGTGGTCATCTCTACCCTAGGGCTTCATAGAGGTCTCAAGGTCAGAGCAGAACAGGAAACAACAGCATTGATGAGCTCTGTCCTCATCTAGGAATCTGGAACAGTTGTAAACAGGTGCTAGGTGCCAGGTACACGTACATAATCCTTCAGGAACCATTGGAAGGACTTCCTGTCATTCTACCAGAGTAAATTAAGCTTCAGAAAAGTTAAGGTACGTGCCCAAAATGTCATGGTTAGTAAATGGTTGAATTGAAATTTAAGTCCTGGTCCATTTTCAGATTCCATCTGCAAAACCTTTACCGCCGTTTCATAGTGTTTTCATTTTCTGTTGCTGCTGTAACAAATTACCACAAACGCGGTGGCTTTAAGTGACACAGACATATTCTCTTCCAGTTCTGGAAGTCAGGAGTACTGCCCCAATCCCACTGAGCTGAACTCAAGGCATCCGCAGGGCTGAGTTCCTTCCAGAAGCTTTAGGGGCAAATATACTTTGTTGTCTTTTGCCCTCATTCCTTGGCTCATGGCGCCTCCCTCCATCTTCCAAATCAGCAAAAGCTGGTCCAGTCTTTCTCCCATTGTATTGCTCTCACCTCCTTATCTGTCTCCCGCTTCCACTTTTAAGGACCCTTGGGATTACATTGGGCCCA
This sequence comes from Orcinus orca, assembly GCF_937001465.1. Lineage (NCBI taxonomy): Eukaryota > Metazoa > Chordata > Mammalia > Artiodactyla > Delphinidae > Orcinus > Orcinus orca. Next base: position 76,237,523 of record NC_064572.1, on the reverse strand, counting down.
CCTGGATAGTGCAGGATAATCTACCCCCCTCAAGGCCCACAACTTTAATCACATCTGCAAAGGTGCTATTACCATGTCAGGTGACATAGCCTTAGGTCTCAGGTTCCAGGGCCTAGAGTGTACACACCTTCATGGGTCATTGTTCGGCCTCCCACAGTAGATTTTCTTCTGAGAATCTATCTTGTTTCTGATTTTCGGTATATCACGAATTGTGGAACTAGTTACTTCCCTCCTCTTCCCAGTGGTTTCTAGAAAGCACAGAGCCAAGTACTTAGCTTTCATCTAGCCAGGTGTATGTGTGCATTTTGTACTGACTGCACCTCTACCTCTGTCTTACCTTTCTTTGGCCCCAAATACCCTCTCTAATTTTTACATTTATTCTGTTGCATCAAAACTACATTCGAATTCATCTCAAAATTTTTTCTGAAGCAAGAGTGGGCATAAGTAAATGGAAGCATGGTGGGTGAGCTTTCCTGCCCTGGGTACCTGAGCAGTTGACTTAGAGCTTCTTAGATTTCAGGATGAATGTAAGGCAACTTCTGTAATTCACTCCTGAAGGTGGAGGTACCTGCACAATTCTACATGAAGTAAATTCACAAGGTGTTGGTCTGGAGTTTTAAGGTGTGGTTCTACTAGCGAAGGATTGGTTGAACATCTAGATTTCGATTTCTTTTTCTCCTCATGGCCAAAAGTCACAAAACTGGTTACTAAAGATTCCCTGCAGAAATATAGAAAACTTATTGGATACGATTTACTCAAAGAGTTTTAGCATTTTTGTCACAGACAGCTGTTGGATACCTGAAAGCTTAATGATAATTTCATCACCCAGAAAAACCCCCTATTTCTCTTCTCCCTCAGTTTCTTCCTGTAAAAGCAAGTACCACCAAAGCTACATTTTCTGCGCTAGAGACGTGCTGTAGCACGGATAATACAAAACAACTTATTTGACTTAGCCACGAAGCATAGGGTTGTTCGCAATGTGTCTGTGCTCCGATGATGACTTACAGTCTGCTTAGAGTGTGGCCATCAGTGTGTGCATTGGAGAAATTTGCTGAGGGAGGGGAAGGGAGGAGTCCCAGCTGAAGGGCAGCTCTGGGGCATCCCATCAGGCGCTGCAGAGAGCCTCTGCTAGGTTGGGATGGATTCCGTTGCCAACTCCCATTAACTTGCTTTCCAGATTTGCCACGTAGAGGTTAGTTGTCAAGCTGTGTCAGCCGCTCTGCAGATGTTGATTGATGGCTGTCAGTGTTCATGCAAGGTGACTTCCTGAGGGATGCCGAGATTGATCTGATGCTGACCTGGGCTTCCCTTGGTGGTGGTGGTGGGGGGGGGCGCGGGGCTGCTGCAGTTTGATGTGATCAGAAAGGCTAAGGAGGCATCGCATCTCTGCCCTGCAGCTTGCTTTCATTGAGCCCTCACCCTTAGAGATAGATCCCAAGCAGGACACATGGGCTAAACTGATGCATGGCTCCACCTGCATTCCATCTTCCTGTGGGTCAAGCTCAGAGGACAGTGACCGCAGCCTCCTGTGACCCACGTGCTAAGCCGGGAGCTGCCAAGGAGCCAGATGAGCAGGGACTCCCCGGGGGGAGGGGCACAGGTGTGGGGCATTTGGTTAAATGGGCTGCAACCTCCCTAAGAATCTGGATGAGGCTGAGCAGGGAGTTGGGAACACGCATTGATTTCGCCTTGGTCACAGGGGCCTTCCTGTCCCAGGAAACAAAAGCATTAGGCAAGTCTTGAGGGCTTCTTGGACCTCACGGCTCTATGTCCCAACAACTTGTGGCCACGGTCTGGCTAAGTCACCAAGAAGCACATCGTTGGCTGAGGCTTTCCTCATGCCGCCAGGAGTGGGGACCCACATTAAGGGACTGAGGAACACAGTGGAGCTTTGAGCATCTGTGCCTGGGGCGTGCAAACCTGCCCCAGGGCCGGTGCTCCAGAGAGGTCACATTTGCTCCCAGGCAGCGGGAGGACCTGATCTTTCTGAAGAGCAGCCCGAGCCCCCCAGCTTCACAGCCTGCCCCTGGCAAACACTGGGCCTCTGCTTTGGGAAGCCAGAATGTACGGTTCAAAGTGGGAAACAGCAAAGCAAGAAGACACCCCCTGCAAAATATGTTTAACATAGGCTCTGATTTGCTGAAGGATGCTTTCCAGATGTGCTCTCCAGTAGGCTGCTGGAGAAGCAGGGCTAAGGTAATTTTCTAAAAACAAAAAGAGGAAAAATCTGTTTTGTGTCACTGTTCCAGAAAACTACCATTCCAGTGCTCTTGCTTTGTCATCCCAGGGCTGATTTGGGCAGCATGTTTTTCTAATTGATTTTATTCTGCATAAAACGTTAGCAGTATTAACAAACTTACTGATATTGAGTCATTTAAAAAAATATGTTTTTTCCCCCTATAAATGCCTAGGAAAACGTAGCTTTTCTTAAAATGCTTTTATTCTATAAGCTCATATGACTGAGAGGTTTTAAGTAACACCTCAGGATTCCTGGCTTCGGACTCATCAAATTTGTTTTGGTCAGACTTACAGCCCTCAGTTACACAGATTAACCTGTTCTAAGTACATACTTCATTTTATTGCACTTTGCAGAAACTGTGTTTTGTACAAATTGAAGGTTTGCGACAACCCTGCATTGAGCAAGTCTATCAGCACCATTTTTCCAACAGTATTTGCTCACTTTGCGTCTCTGTGTCACATTTTGGTAATCCTTGTAATATTTAAAACTTTTAAATTATTGCTGTATTTGTTATTGTGATCTGTGATATTATTGCAATAGTTTTGGCATTTTTAGCAATAAGGTATTTTTAATTAAGGTACATACATTTTTTTAGGCATAATGCTATTGCTCACTTAATGGACTGTGGTTTAGTGAAGCATAACTTTTTTACGCTTCGGGAAACCAAAAATTTCATGTGACTTGCTTTAAAGCAATATCCACTTTATTGCAGTGGTCTGAAACCGAACCCGCAATGTCTCTGAGGTCTGCCTGTATGTAATATAAGGGCCAGCAGAAGATAAAGATATATGTTTCTCTGTGTCGAGCTTGCTAGATGTTTTTGTTGCAAGGGCTTCACATTAGAATGGACCAGAAATTGGGGAGAAAAGATGAAGGGATGTGAAGTAAAAATGTATTGGGCAACGTGTATTCCAGGTTCTGAGCGAGGTGCTTTATATAATTGTCACTTAGGTGTCACAGCAACCATTTAAGGCACCTCTAGATACCATTGGCCCCATTTTCCAGGTGAAAAAACTGAGGATTGGAGATGTTAAATACCTTACTAAGGTATTTAACCATGGAAGGTAGGGCTGGGATTAGAAACAGATGCGTGTCACTCCCAGGCCTGTCATTTTGGGGCTCCTCTAAACTGACCCATTGAGAAAGCTTTCAGAAACTAAACGGCTTGAGTTGAAAACCAAGACTTTAAAGCCCTAACATTCACGCTGGATTCAGAGAAAAATGCCAGTGATTTCTTACCTGAGCAGATTAATCAATGGATCCTGTTCCAAGTTTGAGTTGCTAGTGGATCGGCAAGTCTGGCAGTCCTGTATGGGCAGTGGTGTTGTCCCAAAGACTCCCTAAGAAAGGGGAGCCTCATTCATTGAGAAACTCACCACCCTCTTGGGCAGAGTCTGTCTGCACCCTCTGGCCCCTCCTGAGCCCCAGCATTGCAGGCAAAGCACTCACTGAGGCTGTGAAATCAGTGGAACCTTAGGAAGAAGGCTCTGAAGAAAAGCTGGTCAGACAGTGGGAGGCACGGAGCAATTAGACACTTGACGACTTTAATTCAATCCCAGGGTAAAGTCCAGCACCCTCCTCACTCTCTTCTTCCAGGGCTGTTACAGGCAGTAGGAGATTCCTCTTCCAGTGAAGGCCCCTCTGCCACCACTTACCATGTGACAGTGAACAGGACCTTAACCTCTTTGGCCCTCAGCTTTCTCGCATGTGAGACGAGGGGATCCACTAAAAAGATCTGGTCTCTGTACTCAAAGGAAACCAAATGCCTTGGCACTAAATCATGTGTAATGGTGGAACGGGACCATGGATGAAAATAAGAATGCTTCAGAAACAAGTGGATTTTTTTCCCGCAAGTAGCTTCAAGTGTCCAATAGACTGTCTTTCTGAAGTGGAAGGGAAATCCAAGAGCTAAGTAGTCAAGCATCATGTTCAGGAACTCTGGCTTATTAGTGTCAGAGCCTGGATCTCTTTCAGGATCTCACAATTCTTTGTCCAGGTCTCCATTCCAGCAACCACACAGCTTGTGTCCAAGTATGGGATTTGCCCTGGGGAAGAAAAAAAAAAAACATTTAAAGGATTAGAATAATCCACGATGAGTGAAACTGGGCATCCCTAGTATGTTTTTTACCTGTTCGCCATGACACTATTTTCCTAAAAATGGTAACAGAAAAAGTAGGTAAATGATTTTCCCCCCACTGTCAAAAGACCATCTGCTGTTTAAGACGCGCCTAGATTTTATCATTATAATCATTTTTCTATTTCCAGTTAACAGCATGCTTCCTTTAATATGATATTTTCTGCATAAACCACTGTTTTCTCTTCAGCAGATTTCCTAAGGCCAACTTGGCATTTGCTGGCCTTTTCCTTCCCTTTAAGGGTGGGAAATTTCTCTTTCGCAGGGAGATACATTTCTACTTTAGTGCCTATTCATTTTCTTAGAGAAAAACAATCAGGTTCATCACTGCTGTCGTCATGGAGATTTCATGTCTCCAGAAGAAATGCAGTTGTGGAATTTCTTTGTTAATCCCACACTGGCCATGTAAGCTTTTCTGTTTGCATCACTGCAGCCCAGGCGGAGGAAGCCACTGAAAAGGTTACGGCGTGATTCTTAACCCAGGGTGGGCAGGAGGTCGTGTGCAGGGGGCGGTCCTGGGATGCTGGGGCTGGTTGGCTACTGGACAGATGAAGGTCCGGGGCTCGCACAACCTACTAGACGCTTGACTCCCAAGGCGCCATGACCTTAGCACGCCCACAGCCCACCTCATTGTCTTCCTTGCAGACTGTCCTCTCCTGGGTCCCCCTCCACATTCCACGGCACCACTGTCTACTGAGCTGTTCACACCCTGATTCTGCCCCCTCCTTTTTGCAGTCTTGACCTTCATTCTAGCAACACCCACCGTTCAGGGCATCCTCCTTCCCTCCTCCCCCTTCTGGCCCTCAATTCTCCGCTGGCTGCAGCCTCCAACACCATTGTCCCTCCTGCCTTTGGCCAGTTTCCTGATCCTGCTCTTCTCATCGCTGTTAGAGCAGGGGGGACACAGAAGAGGTCTCAAGCAAATCTTTGCTTAATAACTGAGACACCCAAGAGTCTTCCTCCTCTGCAGATCTGCTCATGTTACTTCTCTGTTTCAAATCCTTCTGTGAATCCCACTGCTTTCAGGATAAAATCCAAACTCTTAGGTCATTCAAGGCCCTTGGTGATCTTGCCAACACCATCTCTGTCACTCAGCCATTTGCCTCCCATGGTCCCACCATCTCAAGTGATCGACTGACAATTTTCTGGATGATGCATGTGTTAGGTGTAGTGGTTGAGAATGTCCTCCAGCTCCGGAGTCCCACTGAATGTGGTCACATTCCAGCTCCGGCACAGAGCTCTACAACCTGGAAGGAGTTACTTAACCTCTCTTTCCCTCAGTGTCTCCATCTGTTAAATGGGGCTGATAGTATCACCTACTAAGGTTGTTGTGAAAATTAAATATGTGAATACATGCCAGACACTTAGATCAGTGCCTGGCAGGTAGAAACACTCCGTAATTATTAAGAATATGGTTACTTTATTACATACTGCTTCCTTCTGCCCGGAGTACCCTCTTCCACCTTTTCCTGAAGGATCCTAGCTATCCTCCAAGTCTCAGTCTCAATATTACAGCCTCTCAGGCTGTGGTTTCCCCCTCTGTAAAATTAGGAAAACGAAGTAATAGCCCTTACCTTATTAGAGTTGTCAGGGAAAAATATATAGTGTATGAAGGCATACCTAATATATACTAAATACTTCATTTACGTTGTGTTATTTTTATTAGCAGCTTTTCTTACCTTTTATCAAGAGCTAGCCACTGTAGTATTATAATCTTTTTACTTTTTTCTCTTAGCTTCTAGATGGCAGGTTATTTGAGTTCAGGGACAGGGAACTTATTCATCGTTATTATCACAAGCACTTGACCCATCATTCAGTGAATGGAACGGGCAGGAAGTCAGAGCCTTTGTCAATACATGTAATCATTTGCACACGTTGCTTTGAGAGATTTCAGAGGACTGTGCTGCTGGGATGTGAGGATCTTTGGGGAGGACTGTTTTCTCTCTTTGGAAAATACTGGAGACTGGAGGTTAATTTACGACACCATTTCACATGCCATTTGACACAAAGGGAGAGGAAGCCTGTCCTGGAAGAGCTGGGACTCAACTCCCAAGACCCGACACATCCTTCATCTCTGCGATTGACTACATCATGCTGGCTTTTAAAGAGCACTGTGCCAGTAAATATGTAGCAACTGGTTCTCCAAGAACAGCACAAGACCCTGATTTGTAGCACTTGCTGATTACCATTGTGTAAATATTCCCACCAAGGCCACTTTCAAGCTACCACTGTGATGTTAACCAGCTCGCAAAATTCGTGAAAAGGTACCAGTCGGCCCATAATGAGCTGACTCCAGGAACCACTGTATAAACTTCTTCTGACGTCAGTTTTTCTATCTGTAAAATGTGAATCACAGAAAGTGGCCATCCTGTCTGCAAGTATAAATGGCAGGGGGAGGTGGGTCAAAGGCGAAGGAAACAGGGAAATGTTAGTGCTTTAGCTGTGCTGCATGTGCTCACGATTATTTTGAAACTCTTGCTGTCCACTGGCTTGGTTTTGTCTTAGGACCGGGATCTGTGCTGACAATCTTCTCTCCAAAACCAACCTGTCTGGGGTGATGCTCAGAGCAGTATATCTAGTTTTATCCTCCCAATCAGGGTTATGTTCTCTGCAGCAGACTGACTCAATTAGCCTTTCATTCCAGAGTCCAATTGTGAGTCCGTTCTGAGGTTGTTAAGTAAAATGAATCTGGTGGCATTAGCCTTGTGCTGGAGGGTAGTATTCCGCATCACGGTGCTGTTCAGTTAATAGTCTGCTCAAGAGGCTACGAGAAACAGGAGACTCGGAGAGAGTGAGACCTTTCGACCGTCTCTGCGGGGCAGCTGGGAGCGCGGGGCTGCCAGGTCAGAGAGCTGATCAGGTTGTGTGCAGAACTGGAGTCGCAGCTGCCTGAACCACAGTTGGCCTTTGCAAAGTTAGTAGCCCAATGCCATGAGATCATTAACTTTCATGACCAGGGAAACTCTTCTGAAATTAACACTCAATCCAAGCTGGATGCCATCGGTGCCAGTTGAGTAAGCCTGAGTCACCTTCAGGGATTTCCTCTGAAAGATAAATCCTTTAACCAGGCTACAGAAAATGGACAGGTTTTATGCCTTTCAGTGTGTTCAGTTCGAGTCAGAAAACGCCAACTAGGCTTAGACCGTGGGAGAGATCCAGGCGCGTACACAGGCATACGCACGAGCCTCATCTGGAGGAGTTTACCAAGCCACTTAGCTTCAGCACATGGCCCTGCTTGGGAAGCGTTCTAAAGGGCCTGTCTGAGGAGTGTCAGGTGCTGTGCAAAGAAAATGAAGCAGAGCTTCAACACCTGCCCCGGGGAGTCACCGTGATGGAACCAGGCACACGACATACGGGATGTACAGATTGGCACAGGTAGGGAAGCTCAGACACGCCTTGTTTACAAGGGTTCAAGGAGAGACCAATCCCATACGAACCATCCTTTTCAATGTGCTGTGAACTTAGATAATTTCATCAGGCCTTTTAATCCCCTTCCAGTTAAAGTTGTAGGAAAGGGACCCGGAATGTGCATCCTACAGGCCTTTTACAAACCTCTGTGTTCTCCAGACATCCTCCCTTGTTCAGCTCCACCAAGGCAAGCTTGCTTATATCATCAAGGATGCTAAGTAAATACAGTTTCTTGGGTGGATAGAAGTAAAAACAGCTCTGGGTATGTTGGCTGGCAACTCGGGTGAGCTGAAGGGAAGAAAGCTAAGACAAACGTCCATTGTGTCCCATAATTATCAGATAATTTAAATTCTCTTGAAGTCCATTGTGTTATTCACATAGAAACAGAGCTGTGGTCTGCTCGGATGACCTCAGAGGTGCCCCAGCTTTCATTCAGGATTTCTGCAACAATATCCCCTTTAGACTGAAAAAGAGCCAGTTGGCCACAAAGAGCCCTTTTCCTCCCCAGACCGGTGTTGTCTACGGCCCTGTCTTCACTTCTGCACCTTCACCACCACCCAGGTCTTCTGGGTGGACTGCGCTGGCCCCTGGAGGCTTAGCAAACTGCAGACAGATGCTTCGCTTTATCAGTGGACCCCCTACTCCCAGTCAGACAGTGAAATTGCACCCTGAGCCAGCATCGCCCTGTCCCTTTTGCCTTTCTCTTCAGTTCTGGAAAGGCGAGCTCTTCCTCAGTATCACTTGGCTGGAATAAACCACTGCCCCCTCCCTGAGGTGGTGGCTGAGAGATGACTTAGATGACAGATACACGTATTTTTAAAGCCACTAGTAATTACAGGAGCAGTTGGGCTATAGGATCCTGTTTTGATGCCAGGGACATGTTTCTGTATAAAGTAAATATTTTCCCAGTGTGGACCTCCGGTGAGTGTGTGGAGAAGCACATTTCCTAAAGATGCAAATAAGTCTAGTCAGAAATAAATATTGAATGGAAACTTCAAAGCATCTAGATTTCTCCAGTTATAGGCCCTGAAGTCTTCTCTGCAAGGCACCCACACAGGAGGGCGAGGGGACGGTTAGGGGCGCGCATAAGAGAGGATGCTAATATCGTAAGAGTTCACGTTCTCTGTATTTTTTGGTGTGGAGAAAGGCCTATCAAGGAAGGAGTAAAGAAAAGTTATGTCTGTCCAGAAGCTTAGGCTATTTTAAAGCCTATTCCCCACCCCCTGCTTTCTTCCTGTTGCAGATCTCGCCTGGCGGATTTTTTTACCAACTGCCAGCCGGAGTCGAGGTCTGTCAGCAGCTGCCTAAAGGAGAACTACGCTGACTGCCTCCTCGCCTACTCGGGGCTTATTGGTAAGACTGGGGAGACATGGGATGGGAGAAAATGCTGGTTTACAAATACTCAGACTCCTTCCATTGTAGCCTGCCGCTCCCCATGGATGTAAAAATCTCCTAGGAATGCTCTGTGCTGGTGTTTTGATGTTGGGTCCTTCAGGACTCGCCTCTGAAGAAGGGGGGAAGAAAAAGGAGGAAAATGGATGCAATGGATGAGCAAAGGCAGGAAGCAGGGATTATTAAAGAACTGGAAGGCAGCCAGTGTGAAGACCTGGGAAGCGTCTCAGTTGGAGAACTGGCTGCACAGAACAAAAGTAGGGGGGAGGGCTTCCCTGGTGGCGCAGTGGTTGAGAGTCCGCCTGCTGATGCAGGGGACACGGGTTCGTGCCCCGGTCCGGGAAGATCCCACATGCCGCGGAGCGGCTGGGCCCGTGAGCCATGGCCGCTGAGCCTGCGCGTCCGGAGCCTGTGCTCCACAACGGGAGAGGCCACAACGGTGACAGGCCTGCAAAAAAAAAAAAAAAAAAAAAAGTAGGGGGGAAAGCGTGGTTATGGAAGAGGAGAGCAAGTCAAACCAAGTTAATTGAATTGGGGAACTTTGGAGAGAGGGAACTTGGAAGTCATTCAGTCTGGGGAAGTCAGAAAGGCTGTTTTCCAGAAATGGCCCTTTGGAAAGAAAATCCCTGAATACTGGGGGTCCTGCTCGCCATTAATATTCTGGGTAATTCAGCTCCTGGTGGGTAGGGGTGTATCGCCTAAATTTTTCCCCTGAGAACAGACATAGCATAAATAGTGTTTTCTGTCTTTCAAGACCTAAGGTGTTAGAGGAACCAGGTTCTTGGCATTCAGGGGAACAGTGCAAATAAATGAGGCACCAGTGCGAGTCGGAAGAGGGACAGAAAGAGGCAGATCTGTACCCAAGGATAAACAGGGGCAGCAGGAGGAAAGGAAGGGCTCTGGGTGCCAGGGCTGCAGAAGCCTTGGTGGCAGGGCTCGCTCACGATTGTCGTTTGAGAAGCAACAGGTAATGAAGGCTGGGGAAGGATGCGGGAAATCACGGTTGTCAGAGCCTGAGGGCTCAGCCAGGGTGCGAGCGCCTGCCAGGATCACACAAGTCACCAGGCAGAAAGAAAGTCCCACCAAGAGTGACAGCACAGACCAAATTCTTTGTCACCAGAGTGTCTTCAGCAAGAGCCACTGGGAAAATCACTGACTGTACTTAATGCAGGGATATTGCAGGTGCCTGCACACTCATCCCAACTTTTTTTTTGCAAGGATACCTGTGCTCTCTTGGGTAATACCATTCACCAGCTATTGACCATTCTCATGGATAGGCCCCATGAGCTTATCTCCCTTAAGTCAGCTCTCCAAATTTGCATTCACTCTCCCCTTTTCTTAAATAAAGTAGTCCCTAGTAGGATTATTTATCAACTATGGAATTACAGGTTTAAGAAATAACTGAATTAAGTAAGGAGTGCTCATTGTAAAGAGTTTTCTTTTTTTTAAATACAGAGAACGCAAAGGAGACAATGTTAAAGAGGTACAGCCCCACTCCAGGATATAATCACTCTTTACACCTCAGTCCGTACCTTCTAGGTGCACATGCTCATGAAATACTCCATATGGCGCCAAGCCTCAGGGCTGCCAGGTGTTTCTGGCCTGAGGATGATGAAATCCTCATTATTTAAGGGAATAACTGGTTGAAACAATGCATTCTGTGCACCAAAATTTATTTCTCTCTTGGGTCCAACTCTTTCCCTCCACTCTGGTCATTGGGTTCTAACTTCTCTCAGGACAAAGCTTGTTCCTACTTCTTCCGAATGGCAGGGATCCATTCTGGTGCCAGGCATACAGCAGATGCTTAGTAGACATACTCTAGCCTCTTCACTCAGCGTTTGGGGTGCCCGTTCCTTTCTCACCCAAAGTTAGAAGCTTCTCTCTGCCGTGGGTTGACGTTTTCATCCCAAGGTATAATGGGACATTATTTAGTTCAAGTCAGTAAGGAATGTAGGGCAAAGAAGATATGCCCTTGACCCAGAAGAGCTTAAAAAGAATTTTTTTTCTGTTTCTGAACCAAATATATCCTGTGGCTCACTGGACTGCCTACTACTTCTTAATTCCACAAACTGTATAAAAACAGAAGGCTTCTTGGCATGAGTAGGCCTTGCCTGGTGTGAGCCACCCAGGAGAAGACACTTGGGTCGTGCTAAGTATACACACATTGTTTATTTGTGCCAGTACAGAACTCATCAGAAGAACAATGAATACACAGGAAGATGTAGGCAAGAGTGACCACCCAGCATTTCTTTGAGGACTCCTAACACAATACTCGAGGAGCCATTGGCTTAGAGAATTTCCTTTGTTTAGTTCCAATTCCATCACAACGTGGAACACTGAATCAGTTGAGAGTCTAGTGAGCAGAGGCCGCCTTGTATACATCCAGAATGTGGGGTAACCCATAAGGGTAGCTTCTAAGCTTCTCTGGGTTACTCTGAAGGAACCTATTGCTTCTGAGGGAGGTAGAGGCCAAGTCCTAAAAGGGTTTTTTAAGATGTGTCAAACCAGCTCTATTTATGAAGATTAATGACATTTTCAAGAAAATGCAAGGGACTTGGCAGCTCACGCGTTCTAAGTTACTTCTCCGCTACTCCATGGCATCCGTACTGTTTGTGCGGCGAAGAACACCCTAAGCGCAGCTCAAGGAGTTCCGTTAGAATTTTTTAAGTAAATGTGTAAATTATTTTATGTGCTCAAGATAAATTGCCAAGAAAATGCACTGTTTAACCTAATTTTCCACTCAGCAAACACAATGTTTGTAATTCTCCACGGGTGCATCCACTGTCAGAGAAACATTTGTTTCTTTTTAGGCTCTAGGAACGTTTATACCATCACACAAGAATAAAACGCCTTGTTTTTTACTCTTCTAGGTACAGTCATGACCCCCAACTACATAGACTCCAGTAGCCTCAGCGTGGCCCCCTGGTGTGACTGCAACAACAGTGGAAACGACCTGGAGGAGTGCTTGAAATTTCTGAATTTCTTCAAGGACAACACATGTCTTAGTGAGTTTCAAAAACAACAGGCAACAAACACACAAACGTGTTTTCCCCTCTAAGTTCAAGCTGGCCCTTTGTGTTTCTTGTGTCTGCCTTCTCTCTCTCTCTCTCTCTCTCTGTCTCTCTCTCTCTGTCTCTCTCTGTGTCCCTTTTTTTCCTGATCGCTGCCAGTGAATCCAGCTCCTTTTGGCCTCACTACGTAATGCAGCGGGGCCGGAGCAAGTGATGAACTAGGTGCTGCTAAGACGGCGAGTCCAGAGGCCCAGCAGAGTGAGAGATGCAAATAACCAAGGGTACATTGTGTGGGAAAGAACATTTCTACCCACAGTTGAGATTTTGATCTTGGCAACCAACCCCAAGTCAGTTCCAGCAGTTCTTAAAACCTGGTCAGAATATACAATGTGAGACGCTCAGACAAGTTAGATGGGGGTAGGCTTCCAAGGGCTCTCTGAGAAAAATTAGAATGTTAACATCAATAGCCCCCTGGATGTTCAGGGCTGGCTCCGAGGAGAAGCAACGGTTCTTGAGTGAGATCGGCTGGTGATGCAGCCAGCAGCTTCAGGAGGTCGGTTATCTCTGGAGATGAGCTGAGCCGGGGATGGGGGGCGGGCGGTGGGCTCTGCTTGGGAACAGTACCGGTTATTATTGCAGGGTCCTTTAGGCAACTTGGAAACATGTTTCCCAAAGGGAGAGGGATAGAGAGAAATGTACGGGTGTGAGCGATGAGCCTCATCAGATGAACTCTGTAAGCACTGTGCCAGGTCTCCCTTCTGTCCACCGAGATGTGCACGCTCTAGGCGATGATCCAGCTGAGATGGTTGAATACCTTATTCGCATTTTGCAGTGCAGCCACCATTAACTTATCGGGTGCCTGCTCTGTGTGCAAATTCAGTCTGTGAGAATTGTACCGTATACATTGTCGCACTGACTGTAACCTGCACCTAGGAGATGCGGTGTTACCTCCATTTCACAGTTGAATAAATGGCTGGTATTCACCTAAACCAGCCATGCCAGAGATAGGATCCAAAGCCCGAGTTCCTTCCTCTGCAGCCCACTGTGACCTGAGGGCTTCTGTGTCAGGCCTGATATTGAAGGGCCTGATGGACAAGAACTCGTGCCTGCACGTCAGGGACCAGGTATGACTTCCCAGTGGGAAGTGCGGACCAAGGTTCACCTACCCCTCTGAGCACTGTGCCCTCAGGTGACAATTTCTCCATGGTGCCCTGAGTGATTTCTAAAGAATTAGCAAACTATTTACTGCACGCGTGGGAAAGCTTTTAAGTGTTACTTCTAAAACCTCCTCAATTGTTTCTTCTGTTGAAAAGACAAATCTTAGTGATTTGCTCAGTAGGTGCTTGGCTATAACCCAATGCTTTGATCATCTTAAAACTAAAACAAGCTTTTGGACACTAAAGTGAAATTAAAACCCATAAAACTAGTCGAAAGTATGGAGACGTTTGCCAAGACATTGGGCACACCGGGGAACTACACCTTAAGCCTTTTATTTGGTCTTGACTAAAAAAAAAAGAAATATATATAAGCACGTGCGCGCACACACACACACACACACATCCTCTTTTTCACATCCTGCACACTGTTCTGGCAGAATCCAAGTTTTAATGAAGATAAAGCAATGACAACAGAGGTCAGTGTGAGAAAAAAGATTATACTCACTTGGGCTGGAAAACCACTGCCTCATAGAGAAATTAAAGTTGTCCCTGCTTAATAATATTTTGGTGAAGGGGATAATGGTATCTTATTGTTAATGACTTTTCAATAAAAATAAATGCGTTTGGTCTTCACCGGTGACCAAAGCCAGCCAGAATTTTTCATAGTCATTCCATTTATACTTTGATTAGACGGAGCACAGCCTATCAAAGACACAGGGATGTAAATTCAGTCTCTTGCAACAGGCCCTGGAGTAGAAGGAATTGGAATACGTAGATTCCAACCCAAACGCAATAACCCAATTCTGCTCCCTGCAAATTAACCAAAACCCTCCAGTTCTCTTATCGTGAGCATGATTCCAGCCTGTTGTGTACTTCTGGTAATTGGGGAGGAGACAGTTATTTTCAAGCCAAAGTACATGGCCGAGGTGAAGGGAAGAGAGCGGAATGGTCTGGGGGCAGAGATGAGACATCAGTTACTGTCACTCAAGTCCTTTTTCAGGTGCCACCTTCGCCTTCCTGGGCCACGCCATCGAAACTCCAGTTCCCCGTTCCCATCCTGGTGCTCCCTGAACCCCACCTCTGTGTCATCTTCCTCCAAGCATTTCTCACGACCTAATGTATTATATACTTTACTTATTTGCCTCCCCAACCAGAATGTGACCTCCACGAGGACAGGGACTTTTGTCTCTTGTTGCTGTCACTGTTGTCCCCTGCCGATACCCAGCACAGAGTGGTGACTGGCACTCAATAGATGTTCCATTGACACTTGAATGAATGAATGAGCAAGTGGACAGTCTTCCCAAATGGCAAGGCAAACACGCTAGAAATCACAGACAGTTTCAACAAGTGACATGGGTTTCCTGAATCTACATGCCTTAACAAGAAAAAGGAAGGTTTTGCTGTTTTCTTGTTGTTATCCTGGGTCATTTAAGGAAACTGTCCCCCAAGTACCTCTTTCTTTACCTTCCTCCCACCCGTTAAGCCATGTCACATGGATGGGAGCATTAGAAGCATTGATATTAATTTGAAGCGGTTTCTTACAGCCTAAAAAATGTCGTTTTAGAAAACAAGCTTCCAATTTGCTAAACTTAAAGGACAACAATTTTAGAACAAAATGTCCCTTCTAAGAGGAAGACTAGGCTTAAATTATTCTGTCTTGTATATCGAAAAATGCCAGCTAAGAGTCATATATTAAAAATTTACACATTCAGGTCCCAAATGGAAGAGTTTGATATCTTATACAATGAATATGAAATAAAAAATTCCTAAATCCACGCCAAATCCCCAAGGACCTGATTAAAAACTGTTTTTTATTCATCTTAGGGAGGAGAACAACACACATCCAATTTACTTGTGACATAAAAACAATCTAATCCCATGAAATTGTAATAGGATTTTAAAGTTTTACATTTTAAACTTTTCATTTAACAGGGCTGCTCCTTCCTAATTATGCAGATTTTGTTTGGACAACTGGGAGCAAAAAGGGAAAAAATAATCTTACTTAAATTTTCACTATATATTATTGATGAGGTTTGGGATAGATTTTTCTTTTAAAGAAACTGGTTGCCTTTGTACCTTGAGCAATGCTGGGCTCATAGTAGGTGCTCTGTGGTAGCGAATCACACTCTTTTGCTGTTTGATTTTACTGGCTGCCAAATTTCTATGAATGCCACTGAGTTACCCCAGTATCATAATTAGGGATGTGGTACTTAAAAAAAACACTAAATAGACTTCCTCTTTCGAGAACACCGGAATCACAACTAACTGCTGAACAATCATCGACACGAAGACACTGGAATTCACCAAAAAAGATACCCCACATCCAAAGACAAAGGAGAAGCCACAATGAGACGGTAGGAGGGGTGCAATCACAATAAAATCAAATCCCATAACTGCTGGGTGGGTGACTCACAAACTGGAGAACACTTATACCACAGAAGTCCACCCACTGGAGTGAAGGTTCTCAGCCCCATGTCAGGCTTCCCAACCTGGGGGTCTGGAAACGGGACGAGGAATTCCTAGAGAATCAGACTTTGAAGGCTAGTGGGCTTTGATTGCAGAACTTTGACAGGACTGGGGGAAACAGAGACTCCACTCTTGGAGGGCACACACAAAGTAGTGTGTGCATTGGGACCCAGGGGAAGGAACAGTGATCCCATAGGAGACTGAAGCAGACCTACCTGCTAGTGTTGGAGGGTCTCCTGCAGAGGTGGGGGGGTGGCTGTGCCTCACCATGAGGACAAGGACACTGGCAGCAAAAGTTCTGGGAAGTACTTCTTCACGTGAGCCCTCCCGGAGTCCACCATTAGCCCCACCAAAGAGCCTGGGTAGGCTCCAGTGTTGGGTCGCCTCAGGCCAAACAACCAACAGGGAGGGAACCCAGCCCCACCCATCAGTAGACAAGTGGATTAAAGTTTTACTGAGCTCTGCCCACCAGAGCAACAGTCAGCTCTACCCACCACCAGTCCCTCCCATCAGGAAACTTCCACAAGCCTCTTAGATAGCCTCATACACCAGAGAGCAAAAAGCAGAAGCAAGAAGAACTACAGTCCTGCAGCCTGTGGAACAAAAACCACATTCACAGAAAGATAGACGAGATGAAAAGGTAGAGGGCTATGTACCACATGAAGGAACAAGATAAAACCCCAGAAAAACAACTAAATGAAGTGGAGATAGGCAATCTTCCAGAAAGAGATTTCAGAACAATGATAGTGAAGATGACCCAGAACCTCGGGAAAAAAAATGGAAGCAAAGATCGAGAAGATGCAAGATATGTTTAACAAAGATCTAGAAGAATTAAAGAACAAACAGAGATGAGCAATACAATAACTGAAATGAAAAATACACTAGAAGGAATCAATAGCAGAATAACTGAGGAAGAAGAACGGATAAGTGACCTGGAAGACAGAATGGTGGAATTCACTGCCACCAAACAGAATAAAGAGAAAAGAATGAAGAGAAATGAAGACAGCCTAAGAGACCTCTGGGACAATCTTAAACGCAACAACATTCGCGTTATAGGGGTCCCAGTAGGAGAAGAGAGAGAGAAAGGACCCAAGAAAATATTTGAAGATATTATAGTCAAAAACTTCCCTAACATGGAAAAGGAAATAGCCACCCAAGTCCAGGAAGCACAGAGAGTCCCATACAGGATAAACCCAAGAAGAAACACGCCAAGACACATAGTAATCAAATTGGCAAAAATTAAAGACAAAGAAAAATTATTGAAAGCAGCAAGGGAAAAACGACAAATAACATACAAGGGAACTCCCATAAGGCTAACGGCTGATTTCTCAGTAGAAACTCTGCAAGCCAGAAGGGAGTGGCATGATATACTTAAAGCGATGAAAGGGAAGAACCTACAACCAAATTACCCAGCAAGGATATCACTCAGATTTGATGGAGAAATCAAAAGCTTTACAGACAAGCAAAACCTAAGAGAATTCAGCACCACCAAAACAGCTCTACAACAAATGCTAAAGGAACTTCTCTAAGTGGGAAACACAAGAGAAGAAAAGGACCTTCAAAAACAAACCCAAAACAATTAAGAAAATGGTAATAGGAACGTACATATCGATAATTACCTTAACCGTGAATGGATTAAATGCCGCAACCACAAGACACAGGCTTGCTGAATGGATACAAAAACAAGACCCACATATATGCTGTCTACAAGAGACCCACTTCAGACCTAGGGACACATACAGACTGAAAGTGAGGGGATGGAAAAAGATATTCCATGCAAATGGAAATCAAAAGAAACCTGGAGTAGCAATACTCATATCAGATAAAATAGACTTTAAAATAAAGAGTGTTACAAGAGACAAGGAAGGACACTGCGTAATGATCAAGGGATCAATCCAAGAAGAAGATATAACAATTATAAATATATATGCACCCAACATAGGAGCACCTCAATACATAAGGCAACTGCTAACAGCTCTAAAAGAGGAAATCGACAGTAGCACAATAATAGTGGGGGACTTTAATACCTCACTTACACCAATGGACAGATCATCCAAGATGAAAATAAATAAGGAAACACAAGCTTTAAATAACACAATAGACCAGATAGATTTAATTGATATTTATAGGAGACTCCATCCAGAAACAACAGATTATACTTTCTTCTCCAGTGCGCACAGCACATTCTCCAGGATAGATCACATCTTGGGTCACAAATCAAGCCTCGGTAAATTTAAGAAAATTGAAATCATATCAAGCACCTTTCTGACCACGATGCTATGAGATTAGAAATCAATTACTGGGGAAAAAAATGTAAAAAACACAAACACATGGAGGCTAAACAATACGTTACTAAATAACCAAGAGATCACTGAAGAAATCAAAGAGGAAATCAAAAAATACCTAGAGACAAATGATAATGAAAACACGATGATCCAAAACCTATGGGATGCAGCAAAATCAGTTCAAAGAGGGAAGCTTATAGCTATTCAAGCCTACTTCAAGAAACAAGAAAAATCTCAAATAAAAAATCTAATGTTACACCTAAAGGAACTAGAGAAAGATGAATAAACAAAACCCAAAGTTAGCAGAAGGAAAGAAATCATCAAGATCAGAGCAGAAATAAATGAAATAGAAACAAAGAAAACAATAGCAAAGATCAATAAAACTAAAAGCTGTTTCTTTGAGAAGATAAACAAAATTGATAAACCATTAGCCAAACTCATCAAGAAAAAGAGGAAGAGGACTCAAATCAATACAATTAGAAATGAAAAAGGAGAAGTTACAACAGACACCGCAGAAGCAACTCTATGCCAATAAAATGGACAACCTGGAAGAAATGGACAAATTCTTAGAAAGGTATAAACTTCCAAGACTGAACCAGGAAGAAATAGAAAATATGAACAGACCAATCACAAGTAATGAAATTGAAACTGTGATTTAAAAGTTTCCAACAAACAAAAGTCCAGGACCAGCTGGCTTCACAGGCGAATTCTATCAGTTATTTAGAGAAAAGCTAACACCTATCCTTCTCAAACTCTTCCAAAATATAGCAGAGGGAGGAACACTCCCAAACTCATCCTACGAGGCCACCATCACCTTGATACCAAAACCAGACAAGGATGTCACAAAGAAAGAAAACTACAGACCAATATCACTGATGAACATAGATGCAAAAATCCTCAACAAAATACTAGCAAACAGAATCTAACAGCACATTAAAAGGATTATACACCATGATCAAGTGGGGTTTATTCCAGGAATGCAAGGATGCTTCAATATATGCAAATCAATCAATGTGATACAACATATTAATAATCTGAAGGAGAAAAGCCATATGATTATCTCAAAAGATGCAGAAAAAGCTTTTGACAAAATTCAACACCCATTTATGATAAAAACTCTCCAGAAAGTGGGCATAGAGGGAACCTACCTCAACATAATAAAGGTCATATACGACAAACCCACAGCAAACATCATTCTCAATGGTGAAAAACTGAAAGCATTTCCTCAAAGATCAGGAACAAGACAAGGACGTTCACTCTCACCACTATTATTCAACATAGTTTTGGAAGTCCTAGCCACGGCAATCAGAGAAGAAAAAGAAATAAAAGGAATCCAGATAGGAAAAGAAGAAGTAAAACTGTCACTGCTTCCAGATGACATGATACTATACGTAGAGAATCCTAAAGAAAACTACTAGAGCTCATCAAAGAATTTGGTGAAGTTGCAGGATACAAAATTAATGCACGGAAATCTCTTGCATTCCTATACACTAATGATGAAAAATCTGAAAGAGAAATTAAGGAAACACTCCCATTTACCATTGCAACAAAAAGAATAAAATACCTAGGAATAAACCTACCTAGGGAGATAAAAGACCTGTATGCAGAAAACTATAAGACACTGATGAAAGAAATTAAAGATGATACCAACAGATGGAGGGATATACTATGTTCTTGGATTGGAAGAATTAATATTGTGAAAATGACTATACTACCCAAAGCAATCTACAGATTCAATGCAATCCCTATCAAATTACCAATGGCATTTTTTACAGAACTAGAACAAAAAATCTTAAAATTTGTATGGAGACAAAAAAGACCCCGAATAGCCAAAGCAGTTTTGAGGGAAAAAACGGAGGTGGAGGAATCAGACTCCCTGACTTCAGACTATACTACAAATCTACAGTAATCAAGGCAATATGATGCTGGCACAAAAACAGAAATATAGATCAATAGAGCAGGATACAAAGCCCAGAGATAAACCCACGCACCTGTGGTCAACTAATCTATGACAAAGGAGACAAGGATATACAGTGGAGAAAAGACAGTCTCTTCAATAAGTGGTGCTGGGAAAACTGGACAGCTACATGTAAAAGAATGAAATTAGAACACTCCCCAGCACCATATACAAAAATAAACTCAAAATGGATTAGAGACCTAAATGTAAGACCGGGCACTATAAAACTCTTAGAGGAAAACATAGGAAGAACACTCTTTGTCATAAATCACAGCAAGATCTTTTTTGATCCACCTCCTAGAGTAATGGAAATAAAAACAAAAATAAACAAATGGAACCTAATGAAACTTAAAAGATTTTGCACAGCAAAGGAAAACATAAACAAGACGAAAGGAAAACCCTCAGAATGGGAGAAAATATTTGCAAAGGAATCAATGGACAAAGGATTAGTCTCCAAAATATATAAACAGCTCATGTAGCTCAATATTAAAAAAAAAAACAACCGAATCCAAAAATGGGCAGAAGTCCTAAATAGACATTTCTCCAAAGAAGACATACAGATGGCCAACAGGCAAATGAAAAGATGCTCAACATCACTAATTGTTAGAGAAATGCAAATCAAAACTACAATGAGGTATCACCTCCACAAGTTAGAATGGGCATCATCAGAAAATCTACAAACAAATGCTGGAGAGGGTGTGGAGAAAAGGGAACCTTCTTGCACTGTTGGTGGGAATGTAAATGGATACAGCAACAATGGAGAACAGTATGGAGGTTCCTTAAAAAACTAAAAATAGAACTACCATATGACCCAGCAATCCCACTACTGGGCATATACCCAGAGAAAACCATAATTCAAAAAGACACATGCAGCCCAATGTTCATTGCAGCGCTATTTACAATAGCCAGGTCATGGGAGCAACCTAATGCCCATCGACAGATGAATGGATAAAGAAGATGTGGTACATATATACAATGGAATATTACTTAGCCATAAGAAGGAACGAAATTGGGTCATTTGTAAAGACGTGGATGCATCTATAGACTGTCATACAGAATGAAGTAAGTCAGAAAGAGAAAAACAAAGATATTAACACATATATGTGGAACCAAGAAAATGGTACAGATGAACCGGTTTGCAGAGCAGAAATTGAGACACAGAAGTAGAGAAAAAACGTATGGACGCCAGGGGGTGAAAGCGGCGGGGGTGGGGGTGGTGGTTTGATGAATTGGGAGATTGGGAGTGACATGTATACACTGATGTGTATAAAATGGATGAATAATAAGAGCCTGCTGTATAAAAGAATAAATTAAATTTTAAAAAGAAAATACAAAAAACAAACAAAAACACTAAATAGTTTGCTTTTAGTATAGAATTTTGACACAAGCATTTTCTTGGAAGATGGAACAGTGACTGTGATCCCAAATAACAGGTCTGAGCCTGGCTTTCAAAAGGCTCGACTGATGGGTGTTTCAGGGCAAGGATCTTGCTCCACACCTGATACGTGAATAGGGACACAATACATATTTGTTGCACTTAGAGCATAGCTAAGTGTCCAGCTCAGGGTTTAATGAATGAATTAATTTTTGAGCACCTGACCCACGGCTGGCTTTCAGCGTGTGGAGGGTGGATGGATAGATGGGGTTGGTTCACAGAAGTCCAGTGCTCTCATCAGAATTTCTAGTGTGCCTCTCTGCCTTCATGTAGACTGTCTGTTACATTTGCTGCTTGATTTTAATATTGGATTTCCTCCTGTTTTACTGCAGAAAATGCAATTCAAGCCTTTGGCAATGGCTCAGATGTGACCGTGTGGCAGCCAGCCCTCCCAGTTCAGACCACCACTGCCACCACCACCACAGCCTTCCGGGTCAAGAACAAGCCCCTGGGGCCAGCAGGCTCTGAGAATGAAATCCCCACTCATGTTTTACCACCTTGTGCAAATTTACAGGTAAGAGCAGGGGCTTGAACTCCCTGT